>NC_134471.1:43586100-43873764 GCF_964194025.1 Convolutriloba macropyga
TTGCTTCATCATTCGGTGCTTCCTCGACGTCTGCTTGTTCAACATTTGGTAACATTTCAACGATTGCTTCACGGATGGGTACGATTTCAAAGATTGCTTCACTGGGTAACACTTGAACGATTGCTTCATCAGTCGGTGCTTCCTCGACGATTGCTTCACTGGGTGACACTTGAACGATTGCTTCATCACTCGGTGCTTCCTCGACGATTGCTTCACTGGGTGACACTTCATAGGTGACGCTTCACAGGGCTATAAAAAACTGAAATTTCTTCGTCAATTTCGACTGTTCTAATTGCCTGAATTGATATGATCGTTTTGTTCTTTTCACCGGACACAACATATCGGGCGTTTGGGTTGCATTCGTGGTTGACGAATGAAGCAGGTCCGAGCATAATCCGTGTGCTCTTAAAATTGTTTGTGGGGGCAAAAACAGAAAAAGACATATCCTCCGTGAGCTCGTCATCAGAGACAGTTTCTGTAAAACCCTCCAGACCTGAGATAACTGTTTTCGGCCTGAATTTTTTCTTGGCAACAACGCGCATCTGTGTAAAGCATCTTGTGGTTCATATTTTGAAGTAGTCAGGAAACTAACATTTTCAAGGGAGTCGAGATATGATTTGAACATCTGCGTGTACAGAGCTTTTGCTTTCGGATCTCTCAATAAAAGAGATTGAAAGTCTGAATGAAAACAGAGCTTGTGTGTTTCCAAGGTTTGGCAGTCAATTAACTTTTCAGTGAGCTCAGCATCTATAAAACCAAGAATTTGCCAGTTTGCGTTTACGATATCTGTGCCAACATCTTCGGGTTCCTCTTGTACCTCTTGTACGGGCTGTCTATCGTCTATCGTCGGGCAGTCGGGCTGAAATCGTTTTCCAGCACTTGTTTCGTCGGACTGCTGCTCGCGACTTCGTTTCTTGCTCAACTTACCCTTCCTATTATTATTATTGTTGTTATTGTGATTGTCATCAGCAATAACTCTGTTTCTGAGGGTTCGCGTACGTGCTGTCTGACTTCGCAATTTAACCATTTTTGGATTTGAATCTGACAAAGATTTGAATCTTATTGTTGTAAGAGTTTACTTTAAAATGGCATAATTTTGAAATAGTTTTAGTGGCCTGAAATTTGAGTCCAAAAAGAAAAAGAGTCTGCGATAATTTGTTTATCTAATTGTTTATGAGGCAAGTACTAGTTATTAACTTTGTTCATCTATTTGTTTATTGTGCAAGTACTAGTTATTAACTTTTAATCGATTAGCGTCAATAAAAATATGACTAATTATCGGTTATAATTACCATTATCTTTTACCATTAGAAATGATCATTAGAAATGTCTCTTTTGAAGTTGTTCATCAATCGTTACACGATTGCATGTATCAATCGTTACACGATTGTTCATCAATCGTTACACGATTGTAAATGATATATAATATGCAATTGTTCTTGGGTGGGGGATTGTAAGTATCCCCCTTTCAAAAATTGCCCAGTTCAAGGTGACGGTCCCCTCAAACCGAACTTGAGATGATGATTCGGAGCATTGTGGATTTGGAGTCATAATATTAAATATTAAATATTAAACTAATCTACTTAGATGAGTAGAAACCCAAATGAAAATATATTCATTTCGACGTGATAGGGGCCAAACGGGTTCAATCAATTTTCTTTTATCGATCAAGTTTTTGGGCATCACCTACTGGCTATTATTACATAAATGATAGGTTTCATTGATGATTGACTATTTCTTTGGTGATGATTGAATGTCACAATCGACCTTTGAAATGATTTAATTATGTATCAATAACAATCGTTTGACGATTGTAAAACAAATGAAAACATTTTCCAATAGAGGTCGCACGATTGCATTTACAATACAGCGAAATTTTGAATTTAAAATATAGACGGTAATTAAAACTTGCTTTTAATGTAAGTCAAATGTAACTGAGCCAGTTGTTCAACAACTGCAAAGTAAAACATTGTAATTTTATTTTAAACCGTTTAAAACCAGGAGATGATATTATTATTATTATTAGCTGAGCTTTTCAGGACTGAAGAGTGATGATAGGTATCCGACATTTTAACGTGAAAACAATGAGCTAGAACACTTAATTTTTGTACCATGGAAAGTAGGTGTTTGATATATACTAATAACTAAGGTCACTCGTTCACTGTTGGAAACAAGTTGTCATCGTTAACTACGCTGTCTCAAGTTGTTCACCGTTAACAATCCGCAGGGTTACCTATACCCACCACCATGACAGCCCGGCTCCATTACGAATACGGCACTTACCGTGCTCGGGTTTCCTCGCTGCAGGCGAGCGGGTGATCTTATTGAATTTCTAAATCTGATTTGCATTTGTGAAACGTTCTCATTTACCGTGAAACGTTCTCATTTAGTTTATTTTGGTATAGCTAATTTTCATAGCTAATACACTTCCCAGTCAGGGGTAGTTTCAATCAAAGCACCTTTGCAACAACGCGGAACTTTTAGTATAATTTGGTTTAGCTAACTTTCATAGCTAATACACTTCCCAGTCAGGGGTAGTTTCAATCAAAGCATGTTTGCAACAACGCGGAACTTTTAGTATAATTTGGTATAGCTAACTTTCAAAGCTAATACACTTCCCAGTCAGGGGTAGTTTCAATCAAAGCACGTTTGCAACGACGCGGAACAATTTGAAGCAAACGTCGAACAATTATCTCTAATTGTTCTTTTGAAGATTCCCAACATCTTTAATTCTTCTTTTAAAGATTCCCAACAATCGTCGCACGATCGGAAAAAATATTCGAGATATCAATAGAATTGAATTAAAAGTTATGACTCTCAATATAAATGAAAATAATGAAATAATCAGATCTAAATTTATGAAATAAGTAGTTTGACTAATGAAAATAATGAAACAAGTTTTACAAGTCTTTTGGGCTTAACGCTTCCCCACAACATTCAGTTATGTTCAAAGTAGTGTTATCCAGCGACAATTGGGGTAAAGTCAATTTGCAGTCAATTCGGCCGATAAAGCATTGGCAATTGCCGATGTACTTGCGGTCGGTGCTGTTTGAACCTCAGCGGGGTCTTCAGCGGGGTCCTCTGAGGCAATTGCCGATGTACTTGCGGTCGGTGCTGGTTGAACCTCAGCGGGGTCCTCTGAGGCCGATTCCCCATATCGAATTACAGGCTTTGACGGTCTGTTGCTTTTTCTCGTGCCCTCCACTGCAACCTCCTCTGAAAATTCGTCAGGCAGGTAGGAGTCGTCGGAAGAGTCGTTTCTCCGGCGTTTGCTAGGGCTCGCAACGTCATTGTCGAAGCTCTTTTTTCTTGGGGAGCAGTGAACTCTCTACGCTCGGGGACTTTAATTCGGCAGACCTTCACTAGGTTGGCTTTTAGTGGATTTTTGTCCTCGGCCGTTTGTGAGCTCTTCCGGATTAGCTTCTCGCCCGTTAGTTTCCTTCTCGAACTTTCGGCGTGACTACGAATTCGTTCAACGAGTGCTGAGTTAACGTTCGCGTCCGGCGATTGTTCCCTGGGTCGCAGTAGGTCCAACGCTGAGGGGCATTGACGCACCGTTCCGTAATTGGATAAGTCGGACTTAAGCAATTTCGCTGCAGGAAGTCCAGGAATCCGCAATGTTGCCACCTCGTTCGAGGTCTTCTCAATTGACGAACCCTCGGGCAGCTGCTCATAGACTCCCCGTAAGTTCCTGCCCCCTTTTTTGTACGATTACCGTCGTTTGCGCTGATTCTTCTCGTTGACTGGCAATTGAGGAAAACCTTGTTGTAACGAGACCAACTGATCGCCACTCAGTCCTTCAAGCATTTTCCTCTTCTTCAATTTAACCTCACTGTCACTGTCGAAGTCTTCTTGTGGCCACACTTTCTCGTCTATAAGAGCCTCATCACCGATCGTTTCTTTATCTAAACAATGAAAACGTTTTAAGTAACAATCGTTTAACGTTTCCAGCATATCACAACGTTTCCAAGTGACAATCGTTAAACGTTTCTTAACAACTTTGACCGTTGGGTATTTGTAGAACTATTTGTTGAAGCTGTAAAAATAAGCTAGAAAATTCCTGATTAAGAGGTTTTAAAATCTTACCAATTTCGGTACAAGGTTTGCATGTCCTGGCTTTGTTGATCAGATCCCGATTTGAAAAGGGCCACCAGACCTTCTGCCCCATCTCAGTAATTCCCCAGCTTCCTGGATGGCTGGCATGTATCTGATCAACGACTGCCTCTTTGATAGCGTTTGGGATCGCCATCTTGTTGTTGACAAACACAATGCCGTTTCTGACGGTGAGCGATTTCCAGTGACTGTGTATATGTTTACTCAGCGACCTGCATCTCTGCTAGTCTTTCAATTCCACGCATTCTCGCACTTCTCTGAGAACCGTGTCGTGTCGCGGTTGGTCAGCGCTGCGACTAGGGTGTCGTTGAAAATGCTCCTGATTTGGTTCTCTGTGACCATGTCCACTCCAGTGCTTTCAATTGGGGAGACAAAAGGAGTCGATGTACTTGGCACTGGATCAGTTAACGACCGAACTATTGGGTTTGATTTAAGAAACCCTCTTAGATTCACTCTGCTGCCAACCAAATTTGAATCAACCGATTTGTTTAAATCAGGCGAACTGTGTGACATTATTGGGCAACTAATTTAGGATTAAACTATTTCAAACTAATAGTTTGAAATTAAATTAACGAATGGCAACGAATGTTGAGGTTGAAATTAAACTATTTGAGGCAACGAATGAGGATGAAGTTAAACTATTTGAATGGATGAAGTTAAATTATTTGAGGCAACGAATGAGGATGAAGTTAAACTATTTGAATGGATGAAGTTAAACTATTTGAAGGCAACGAATGAGGATGAAGTTAAACTATTTGAATGGATGAAGTTAAACTATTTGAGGCAACGAATGAGGATGAAGTTAAACTATTTGAATGGATGAAGTTAAACTATTTGAGGCAACGGATGATGATGAAGTTAAACTATTTGAGACAACAAAAGTTTCAAGATGAAATTAAACTATTTGAGGCAACGAATGTTGAAAAGTTGAGGATCAAGTTTATTCAAGCAGAAATTTTGGGCAAATGATACTTGGTAGCTCTGCTCTCACTATTAATACTTTTGCCTGGATACGACTCGCCTTGTAAAAGCGACTTGTAATCGTTCGGTTAAAACTTCTACTACAAATTCCAACAACGAACTAGTAGCAGTGAGTAGGTAGTGTATAATCTGTTCGTTGTAATCGTTCGGTTAAAACGTCTACTACGAAACCCAGCAATGAACTAGTACTATTTAATTTTGTCATACGATTACAAATTTCCGTTTTAGTATTCCACTACAAATAAATATACACGACTCTCTAGTATGCCAACAACCACCTCACGATTGTTAACCAAATGAACAAATTCATCAATCGTCTTACGATTGCAGTCTTATGAAGATATTCAACAATTACCCCACGATTGTTGGTTAGATGAACAAATTCATCAATTGTGATACGTTTTTTAGTTAGATAAACAATTGTAAAACAATTGTGAGTTAAAAGAACAATTGTCACACGATTGTGAGTCACATGAACATATTTAACATACTTAGTTTGAACAAATTGGACATGTTTAAAATGCATGAACATTTTAATCCGATTAGATTCCAGCATTTTGGTTTTGAAATAAAAATATTCAAAAATAAAATTTAATATTTTCAAAAATTAACTAAATGAACTAAATTTCGGGTCTTTCTCATTATAGCCCCCCTCACAATAATATAGCCACCTTCAAGATTGAGTGATCACGATTGAGTGATCAACGGTTGCAAATATTGTTTTTATTGTCCTACAATTGCAAGCCTTTTAAATGAATTGTTACACGATTGATACTTCCTTCTGAGAGACTAATGAATCAAGGGTGATACGTCCTGTAAGACTTCCTTCTGTCCACCTCATCATCCTAAAACATTTATTTATATATACAAAAATTGACTTTCATCAAGATTTGTCAATGGTAGACTGCATATGGTTTTTATGCAAACGCTTGGCTTTTGCACTGATAGTTTAGATTGTATCAACTAACTCTTGGCTTTTGCACTGATTTTGTTTCAAGTCCCAGTAAACAAGTGCACATGCAAATTTAGTTTGAACAAATTGGACATGTTTAAAATGCACGAACATTTTAATCCGATTAGAGTCCATTTTAATCCGACTCATTTTGGCCAACACTCGTGTACATACATTGTATGCAGCACTTTGGTTGTATTAGATTTTAAGACGAAAAAAATTTGTTTCGGTTCTTCTTACTACCAAGATTTAGTGATGCCAAAATGAAATTTTGATGTTTCATATTCGCAGTACGACAAAATTTTTGCTTCAAAATGGTATATAACTCAACTCTTACAACTTCGAGGAAAAATTTTTGAAAGAGAAAATTAAAAATTTTTTTTGGGTCCAATGACCTTGCTTTCTGCTTTTCTGGAAAAAAAAAGTTGATAGTGGTCACCGAAAAAAAATATAGGTGATGCCAATTTAAGTGCCAAAATGAATAATAGTGAATTTCATATTGTCCCAAGATCAACTTTTTCTACTACTTCAAATTGGCAGTCAGATCAATACTACTACTACTAATACTGTTTCAACACTTTAATTCCAAATATGAAATAAAGGCACGGTTGGCAACAAATACAAACAAAACAAGAAGAGTTATTTGTTTGGTTATTCTGTGAAGTGCTGTACGACGAAATTGTTGAAGGCATTCTTTGACCCGGTTGCTGCTTTCTCCTGCAATCTGGTGAACGATACTTTGTTTCGTACACAGTCTCCTTCGATTTGACTCATCCACGTTTTCCGTTGCCCCCAGAAGCGCGTCTAGCATGGACGTATTGATCGGGCGGGTCCCAATCGAAGGCATTGCGGGCTAATCTTCCTGGTTCCATTCACTGTATGTTTCCGTACCATTTTATCCGTTTGAGCATGATCATCGTGGATAGTTGGGGCATTCGTGATCTTGACATAATTTCTTCGTTCGTTGCTTTCTCCAGATATGACACACGTAGAATTCTCCGAAGACAACCACAGTGGAAACTCTCAAGTTTTCTCTCCATTAATTTCGAAAGAGTCCAAGTCTCTGAGCTGTACAGCACGGCTGATAAAACGACTGCTTTGTACAAATTGCACTTGAGGTGCACGCTGAGCTGCTTGCTCTTCCAGAGATTTTGGAAGTTAGCAAACCGTTGTCTACCTTCTGCAAGTTTGCAATTGACTTCCTGCAGGTCTCCATGCTTGAGGCTGACATATGATCCGAGATACTTGAACGCTTCTATGTTTTCAAACTCGTTTCCGAGAACATCTTGTACTTTGCAGGAAAACACGCGTGTGGCAACTGCTTTAGGTTTGCCACAGTATATCGATTGGTGAACTTTTCGGCCATTGACTGTTTTGAACTTTCTTTCACACTTGTCACAGGTAAGGCTCGCCTCTAGTTGCTCGAACTTTGACTTGTCGACGACATTCTTTGACAAACCGGCTTTGCAGAATCTTGTTTGGTGCACTTTGCGTCCGGTAACTGTACTGAATTGCCGCTGACAATTCTGACATCTTAAAGACTCTTGGTCAGCCACCACTGACCGACTCTCATTTTCTAGCGACTCTGAATCTGCTACCAAAAATTGTTGTTGTGAAGCTACCAACGCTGGCTTAGCCACCGCTAAGCTTTTCAATCTTAGCTTCCGGCCATCTTGTGTTTCGAACCAGCCCGCTTTCTTTTTCGTTCCCAGCAGCACCTCCGTGCTGATGGTTAGTCGTGACTGGCTAGATGTCTCTGCCAGGAGTCCTAGTTTGCCTTTATGTGTTCCAGTGAGTATCTCCACGTTCTGTTGGATACTAGGCACTGCAACAACATTTGGGCTGTCGCATTTTACGCCCATATTCTTTGTAGCACCCCTTACCCGGGACTCGGGGCCATGGTTGAATGTACTCATTGCTTTGGTGTTTGAAGGCTGAGATACGACTAGTTGCGCCACAAACTAGAAGACCAGTGCCTCGTTAGCTCGACCATGTGAGCGGAGAGCCGCAGCACATGACCTACCCCCAGGGGACACCACGTGGAGGTGAGGTTGGATTTTGTCCCCCACTACTAATACTACTACTACTACTACTACTACTACTACTACTACTACTACTACTACTACTACTACTACCACTACTACTACTACTACTACTACCACTACTACTGCTACTACTACTACTACTACTACTACTACACTACTACTACTACTACTACTACTACTACTACTACTACTACTACTACTACTACTACGACTACTACTATTAAATAATAATAATAATAATAATAATAATAATAATAATAATAATAATAATAATAATAATAATAATAACAATAATAATAATAAAAAAAAATAATAATAATAATAATAATAATAATAATAATAATAATAATAATAATAAGGCGATCATTATATTGTTCTTGAAAATTATTAATTCAGTAAAGACCAGATGAAAGTTATTAGAACAAACATGAACCAGAAACAAACCTTTCGTCTAATTTATGCTGAGGACTGAAATAAAACGAGTGCTGAGTTAACGTTCGCGTCCGGCGATTGTTCCCTGGGTCGCAGTAGGTCCAACGCTGAGGGGCATTGACGCACCGTTCCGTAATTGGATAAGTCGGACTTAAGCAATTTCGCCGCAGGAAGTCCAGGAATCCGCAATGTTGCCACCTCGTTCGAAGTCTTCTCAATTGACGAACCCTCGGGCAGCTGCTCATAGACTCCCCGTAAGTTCCTGCCCCCTTTTTTGTACGATTACCGTCGTTTGCGCTGATTCTTCTCGTTGACTGGCAATTGAGGAAAACCTTGTTGTAACGAGACCAACTGATCGCCACTCAGTCCTTCAAGCATTTTCCTCTTCTTCAATTTAACCTCACTGTCACTGTCGAAGTCTTCTTGTGGCCACACTTTCTCGTCTATAAGAGCCTCATCACCGATCGTTTCTTTATCTAAACAATGAAAACGTTTTAAGTAACAATCGTTTAACGTTTCCAGCATATCACAACGTTTCCAAGTGACAATCGTTAAACGTTTCTTAACAACTTTGACCGTTGGGTATTTGTAGAACTATTTGTTGAAGCTGTAAAAATAAGCTAGAAAATTCCTGATTAAGAGGTTTTAAAATCTTACCAATTTCGGTACAAGGTTTGCATGTCCTGGCTTTGTTGATCAGATCCCGATTTGAAAAGGGCCACCAGACCTTCTGCCCCATCTCAGTAATTCCCCAGCTTCCTGGATGGCTGGCATGTATCTGATCAACGACTGCCTCTTTGATAGCGTTTGGGATCGCCATCTTGTTGTTGACAAACACAATGCCGTTTCTGACGGTGAGCGATTTCCAGTGACTGTGTATATGTTTACTCAGCGACCTGCATCTCTGCTAGTCTTTCAATTCCACGCATTCTCGCACTTCTCTGAGAACCGTGTCGCGGTTGGTCAGCGCTGCGACTAGGGTGTCGTTGAAAATGCTCCTGATTTGGTTCTCTGTGACCATGTCCACTCCAGTGCTTTTAATTGGGGAGACAAAAGGAGTCGATGTACTTGGCACTGGATCAGTTAACGACCGAACTATTGGGTTTGATTTAAGAAACCCTCTTAGATTCACTCTGCTGCCAACCAAATTTGAATCAACCGATTTGTTTAAATCAGGCGAACTGTGTGACATTATTGGGCAACTAATTTAGGATTAAACTATTTCAAACTAATAGTTTGAAATTAAATTAACGAATGGCAACGAATGTTGAGGTTGAAATTAAACTATTTGAGGCAACGAATGAGGATGAAGTTAAACTATTTGAATGGATGAAGTTAAATTATTTGAGGCAACGAATGAGGATGAAGTTAAACTATTTGAATGGATGAAGTTAAACTATTTGAAGGCAACGAATGAGGATGAAGTTAAACTATTTGAATGGATGAAGTTAAACTATTTGAGGCAACGAATGAGGATGAAGTTAAACTATTTGAATGGATAAAGTTAAACTATTTGAGGCAACGGATGAGGATGAAGTTAAACTATTTGAGACAACAAAAGTTTCAAGATGAAATTAAACTATTTGAGGCAACGAATGTTGAAAAGTTGAGGATCAAGTTTATTCAAGCAGAAATTTTGGGCAAATGATACTTGGTAGCTCTGCTCTCACTATTAATACTTTTGCCTGGATACGACTCGCCTTGTAAAAGCGACTTGTAATCGTTCGGTTAAAACTTCTACTACAAATTCCAACAACGAACTAGTAGCAGTGAGTAGGTAGTGTATAATCTGTTCGTTGTAATCGTTCGGTTAAAACGTCTACTACGAAACCCAGCAATGAACTAGTACTATTTAATTTTGTCATACGATTACAAATTTCCGTTTTAGTATTCCACTACAAATAAATATACACGACTCTCTAGTATGCCAACAACCACCTCACGATTGTTAACCAAATGAACAAATTCATCAATCGTCTTACGATTGCAGTCTTATGAAGATATTCAACAATTACCCCACGATTGTTGGTTAGATGAACAAATTCATCAATTGTGATACGTTTTTTAGTTAGATAAACAATTGTAAAACAATTGTGAGTCAAAAGAACAATTGTCACACGATTGTGAGTCACATGAACATATTTAACATACTTAGTTTGAACAAATTGGACATGTTTAAAATGCATGAACATTTTAATCCGATTAGAGTCCAGCATTTTGGTTTTGAAAAAAAAATATTCAAAAATAAAATTTAATATTTTCAAAAATTAACTAAATGAACTAAATTTCGGGTCTTTCCCATTATAGCCCCCCTCACAATAATATAGCCACCTTCAAGATTGAGTGATCACGATTGAGTGATCAACGGTTGCAAATATTGTTTTTATTGTCCTACAATTGCAAGCCTTTTAAATGAATTGTTACACGATTGATACTTCCTTCTGAGAGACTAATGAATCAAGGGTGATACGTCCTGTAAGACTTCCTTCTGTCCACCTCATCATCCTAAAACATTTATTTATATATACAAAAATTGACTTTCATCAAGATTTGTCAATGGTAGACTGCATATGGTTTTTATGCAAACGCTTGGCTTTTGCACTGATAGTTTAGATTGTATCAACTAACTCTTGGCTTTTGCACTGATTTTGTTTCAAGTCCCAGTAAACAAGTGCACATGCAAATTTAGTTTGAACAAATTGGACATGTTTAAAATGCACGAACATTTTAATCCGATTAGAGTCCATTTTAATCCGACTCATTTTGGCCAACACTCGTGTACATACATTGTATGCAGCACTTTGGTTGTATTAGATTTTAAGACGAAAAAAATTTGTTTCGGTTCTTCTTACTACCAAGATTTAGTGATGCCAAAATGAAATTTTGATGTTTCATATTCGCAGTACGACAAAATTTTTGCTTCAAAATGGTATATAACTCAACTCTTACAACTTCGAGGAAAAATTTTTGAAAGAGAAAATTAAAAATTTTTTTTGGGTCCAATGACCTTGCTTTCTGCTTTTCTGGAAAAAAAAAGTTGATAGTGGTCACCGAAAAAAAATATAGGTGATGCCAATTTAAGTGCCAAAATGAATAATAGTAAATTTCATATTGTCCCAAGATCAACTTTTTCTACTACTTCAAATTGGCAGTCAGATCAATACTACTACTACTAATACTGTTTCAACACTTTAATTCCAAATATGAAATAAAGGCACGGTTGGCAACAAATACAAACAAAACAAGAAGAGTTATTTGTTTGGTTATTCTGTGAAGTGCTGTACGACGAAATTGTTGAAGGCATTCTTTGACCCGGTTGCTGCTTTCTCCTGCAATCTGGTGAACGATACTTTGTTTCGTACACAGTCTCCTTCGATTTGACTCATCCACGTTTTCCGTTGCCCCCCAGGAGCGCGTCTAGCATGGACGTATTGATCGGGCGGGTCCCAATCGAAGGCACTGCGGGCTAATCTTCCTGGTTCCATTCTCTGGATGTGTCCGTACCATTTTATCCGTTTGAGCATGATCATCGTGGATAGTCGGGGCATTCGTGATCTTGACATAATTTCTTCGTTCGTTGCTTTCTCCAGATATGACACACGTAGAATTCTCCGAAGACAACCACAGTGGAAACTCTCAAGTTTTCTCTCCATTAATTTCGAAAGAGTCCAAGTCTCTGAGCTGTACAGCACGGCTGATAAAACGAGTGCTTTGTACAAATTGCACTTGAGGTGCACGCTGAGCTGCTTGCTCTTCCAGAGATTTTGGAAGTTAGCAAACCCTTGTCTACCTTCTGCAAGTTTGCAATTGACTTCCTGCAGGTCTCCATGCTTGAGGCTGACATATGATCCGAGATACTTGAACGCTTCTATGTTTTCAAACTCGTTTCCGAGAACATCTTGTACTTTGCAGGAAAACACGCATGTGGCAACTGCTTTAGGTTTGCCACAGTATCTCGATTGGTGAACTTTTCGGCCATTGACTGTTTTGAACTTTCTTTCACACTTGTCACAGGTAAAGCTCGCCTCTAGTTGCTCGAACTTTGACTTGTCGACGACATTCTTTGACAAACCGGCTTTGCAGAATCTTGTTTGGTGCACTTTGCGTCCGGTAACTGTACTGAATTGCCGCTGACAATTCTGACATCTTAAAGACTCTTGGTCAGCCACCACTGACCGACTCTCATTTTCTAGCGACTCTGAATCTGCTACCAAAAATTGTTGTTGTGAAGCTACCAACGCTGGCTTAGCCACCGCTAAGCTTTTCAATCTTAGCTTCCGGCCATCTTGTGTTTCGAACCAGCCCGCTTTCTTTTTCGTTCCCAGCAGCACCTCCGTGCTGATGGTTAGTCGTGACTGGCTAGATGTCTCTGCCAGGAGTCCTAGTTTGCCTTTATGTGTTCCAGTGAGTATCTCCACGTTCTGTTGGATACTAGGCACTGCAACAACATTTGGGCTGTCGCATTTTACGCCCATATTCTTTGTAGCACCCCTTACCCGGGACTCGGGGCCATGGTTGAATGTACTCATTGCTTTGGTGTTTGAAGGCTGAGATACGACTAGTTGCGCCACAAACTAGAAGACCAGTGCCTCGTTAGCTCGACCATGTGAGCGGAGAGCCGCAGCACATGACCTACCCCCAGGGGACACCACGTGGAGGTGAGGTTGGATTTTGCCCCCCACTACTAATACTACTACTACTACTACTACTACTACTACTACTACTACTACCACTACTACTACTACTACTACTACTACTACTACTACTACTACTACACTACTACTACTACTACTACTACTACTACTACTACTACTACTACTACTACTACTACTACTACTACTACTACTACTACGACTACTACTATTAAATAATAATAATAATAATAATAATAATAATAATAATAATAATAATAATAATAATAATAATAATAACAATAATAATAATAAAAAATAATAATAATAATAATAATAATAATAATAATGCGATCATTATATTGTTCTTGAAAATTATTAATTCAGTAAAGACCAGATGAAAGTTATTAGAACAAACATGAACCAGAAACAAACCTTTCGTCTAATTTATGCTGAGGACTGAAATAAAAATTCATTAAACTAAGTAGCCTTTCTCTCTACAACCCCCTTTGTTCGTATAGTCCAAGTCAATTACTGTAAAAATATCATTATGGTGTGCTGCAATTTCCTTGGATGCTATGACTATAACAACTATGACCCAAGAAAGAATTTGTAAAAACAGTAAAAGTCACACGAGACAGGGAGACAAATTTTTTATAACAGGCTAGGTTATCTTAACGTTTAGCTAAGTTCCTTCATATGCCTCACTAGTTTGAATTGATCATGATGCTGCCTTTTGTTCTTTATCGTTTGGATTGGTCCAGTATACAAGCTGAATATTGTTTTTTCTACTCTTGTCAGTTCCTTGCAAGAAAATTTTGAAACTATTTGAGCCAGCTTCGAGTCGGTTGATCCGACATCCCTCTCGTTAAGGATTATTCGGTCGTTTCCGTTGGTGTGCCCCCAGTACTTTATGCAATCCCCCAATTACAGTGCACGTACATCACCTTATTATATAGAAATATCGCGCGTGCGTCTGGTACTTGCATATAATGTGCACCCACAAAACTGTTGGATGCAAAAGGAAGTGATCGGAATTCATTTTAGGAGCACTGAACTCAAAGACACACTTACCTGGTAACATTTACCTCATAGACACATCAGCCTAATTGTTGTGATGAACGTATTAAATTGATCTTGTTTTGGCCATCCAGAGGGGGACCCGTGAGAGAACACACCCTGAGACACCCGTCAGGCATCAATGTCACCAGGTTGTTTTTTTTATATCATATTTTTCAATTGTTTCATAAATAAATATTCAAAAAATCCATTTGGTCAATTGTTCTCCATGTACTGCCATAGTCTTTCTTACGTGAATGTTGACTCCTCGCTTCAAGCCCAAGAAATTTCCAGGCTTCTCAAGGAGATTCATCATCGGATCATCAGAGGTACCTGGACCCTAAGCAGACAAGGCGTTGAGGATTTGATACCCTTGAGTAGTGAACCAGAACTCTTTAACAGTATAAACCAAGAAGGAAACTATTCACCGTAACTGTAATTGCTGGTTTTTAATGATCACGACGCAAGCGCAAATAACTTTTCAAATAACTGGAGAAAATTAATGAGCACAATTATTGACAAATTTCACCCACGTTTCAAATTTGTACCAAAAACTATTGGCTCCACAAACAATCATTTTAAAAATAGACAAATTAATAATTTGGAGGAGTACAAAAGTAGGGAACTAACAGTGAAATATTAAGCGCAGAATGCATGTTCTGCCTAAATATTTTCGAGTTGCCATTATATTTTGGATTTAAACGAAAATCTTCTATTCAAATATGATAAATAAAAGGACTCATTTTAAAAGTTCTCTTTTAACATTTCAACAAATTTTAAGGTTGAAACCTGAAAAATTTTACAAAAATTTCAAAATGTAAACAGATAATCAAGACACGTTGCTGTATATATGCATATCTGTGAATATTTACTTAACAAGTTTTAAACTCCTGGCGATCAAGTATTTGCGAAAATGTTCCAGTAATTTAACAATTTTTTATCAACTTTTAACACTTTTTAGCAAATTAATTATCTACAATTTGTCCTTTATAAATTAATTAGTAGTTTTATTCCTCCAACAATTCAGATTATGTCCCCATGCTTCAATCTCTCTTTTTATCACTTCTGTAAAGACAATATACATTTCTTTTTCTATGGTAATCATATCTTTGCTTCTTATTTAACACGCATGTTTGAATTTTTCACTCGTCAGTTAATCACATGTTTTCAGACTACTAACAGCCTCTCTTATTTATATCCCATCCACATGACCGAGCAGTCACACTGCTCAAAATGTTCAAATAATCTCAAGTGTGGAGGGGTTCGGTGTTACTCATGCGCGACTTACCAGCACGTAAATTGTAGTGGACTCAGCGCTAGGCGAGAACAACATGAGAAAATCCACTGCGTAAGTTGCGAAACGAAAGCAGCAGTAATATCCTCATAGGCAACAACTTTAAGCCATGAAGCGGCCGGCAGCCAAACATCGCAAGCTTCTAGGGAAGCCTGTCCTAAACCCTGCAGTTACTGGCTGAACCTCGAGGAAAGCAAAAATAGCTTTTGAAGAACACCTACCAGCAGGTTATTCATTTGAAAGCAATCTTTTTCGTGCTACCAAGAAACAAGACCGGCATTAATTTCACCGATACCTTGAATGGAAAACTGTCTGCCTCTTCAAATGATTCTAACGCAGAAAACGGCAATGTTCTGGGCAATGGTGATACTTCATCTTATTCTTGCAAGAACAAGAATGGAGGGTGACACCTCAAATAACAAAACCATTGCAGGTGGTTAGATCAATGGATAAAATGGGACATAGATTCCCTGTTTCTTGAGGCAAAAGTTATACAGGAACGCAAGAGCAGAACAAAAGCAAGGTGATCTTTGTTGATGAATACAAAGAATTTGATAGATACATGTCAACAGAAAAAGCTTTTAATGCCATTCGAAATCTTATAGAAGAAGCGAATAGCGGTGTCCTTTTTTTAACTGACAAAATTGACAAGAAAAGAATGCTTGACGTCTTAGGTGAGACATATCCGGAACCATGCAAAGCAAATTTGAATTATCTAGTTAGTGATGAAATTCAAAAAAATTTGCCGTACCCTTGATCCATATTTGAAAGACCGAATGCCGCAATGGATAGAAAGTCTGCCATGAAGAGGCTTCGAAGCCATGGGACTTCCGATCTTGATACCAACGAATGGCGAAGGCTTCTGACATCCTTGAAGTCGACTTCAATTGATCTATGAAAAACGTTTCCGAAACTAGCAATACGAATAGCTATGTCTCAATTGATCTTCCTTCTTCCATATAATTCATGTCGGTTGATAGCTCTTGATAAATGCCCCCGTGTACAACCAATAGGATTTGGAGAAGTCATCAGACAAATTATTTAAAGAAGTATTGTCAAATTTATTAAAAACGACCTTAAGATACTATGTGGTGATCAGCAACTATGTATGGGTCAAAGAAGAGGAAATCAACAAACAATCCATTAATTGAGAGCTGCGTTTAAAGACACAGATTCGGAGGCGATCTTGCTTATTGACGCAAAAAACTATTTCAGTAGTCTCAACCACGAGCTTGCATTACAAAAAATTGAGAAATTATGCCCTTCTTTCTATCATTCTCTATGTAATTCATATCTTGGACCATCAATTTTGATTATCAATTAACAAACAACATTCTCTCATGAAGGTACAATCCAAGGCGAGCCCTTGCGATGTCGATGTATGGAATTGCCATTAACCCTTTAATTGAACTTCTTGACGATTAATTCACAGTTCAAAAATGGTATGCCGACAATGGTAACTCTGTCGGATGTTTTGATAACTTGAAAAAGCTTTTTGAATCTTTGAAAAAACGTCCTGCTTTCTGTTACCATCTTACCAAATGCCACATCATTACCAAAGAACATATTTTTTGAAGAAGCACAGCAGATTTTTGTTCACGACAAAGTCGAAATAATTGACGGTTGCCGAGTACTTGGTAGTGTAAAGGTTCTGATAAGGTTGAAAAGAATTTTGTAGAAAGATCACTAAAACTTGAGACATAATGAACTCCGCGACTCCTTTGCGAACTTGTTAAGTGATGTCTGCCATGATGTCGAGATCGAACCTCATCTTCAGTCGTTGCATAGGGAAACCTTTCCTTTTAAATCAACAACTGATGTTAATGCAGGACTGGATATCAAGATCAACAGACTTTGGAAATCGAGTTGCAACAAAATCTATCTTGATGAGAAGATTTTCAACCCGCTGGCAAAAAGTTGCCCTGAAAGCAGTAGCGAAGCCTACAAGTACAATGAATCCATTAAAAAGAACATATATGAACAAAGAATAGTTGAGTTGGAGAAAGCAGTATTTTGTCCGCTTGTCTTCGCATGCACTGGTGGAGCAGGTCAATCAGCTTTAAAAGCACTGAAACAACTGGCATCAAAGCAAACTGGAGTTCTATCCAATGAATTTGTGGGTCAAGGACGCTTAGGTGGCGCAAAATTGTAGATGCTTGATGAGAGCTGGTGTTGAACAAGAGAGGCTGTTAGTTTGACTCATCTTCTTCCGTCATTATTTGTTTATATTCTAATGCAATCTGTCTTTTGTTCTACTTCTTCAGCTGATATTTGTAGGTATTATCATTTTATTGACAGACTTAAACATTAACAAACGCTTTATGAGGACGTAGTGCTAGGAGGGCCCCGGACGAACCAATATTCACACAGAGTTGGGGAGGGGCATTTCTCATTTTACCTGTTTTTCTAATTTAGCTGGTAACATCATTTTGGTTGTTAGATGACTAAGTCAATTATGAAACTTTATTTACAAACGATGTCGCTGCATCTAGCAATATCAAGTTAAATGCAAATTAGGCAATTATTTTCCAAATAAAATGATTTCAACTCATCTGTGGAATAAGGAGGAACCTAATTTGTCAAATTAAAAAATAATCTGATATTTAAAACAAACGGTTTCGAACTTTATGTTCATAGTCAGTTTGAAATCGTTTCACAAATTTTCAAAGAAAAAAAAGAATATATATTTACGTTTGCCTGAGACCACAATTTGAGCAGTTCTAGGAACTATCTTAAAAACAAAATCAAAATTTTCCGTATATAGAAAATTTAGCTTAATTTATAACTTAATATTTACATCCGTTATCAGTTTCTTTTAAAACGTTCCTATTCCATTTTTGTCCATGTTGTTTGTATATCTAGTGTCGTTGCGAATTTGCCCTAACCCTAAGTATCCCTCTTACGGGGGTGTTGCTTATTTCGTTCTGTCAAAAACAAAATTTTTTTTGCACTTTTTCCAAGTCAGTATTATGATTTGAACTTATCTTTCAGCGATAGTTCCCGTCCCCTACATTCATAGCGTGTGTTTAGTACAGGTTTCAACTTGATGTATATAGCTTAAATGGTCATGGGTTTCTCTACTGTGCAACAGGTATCTAGAATTTTGCTTTCAAT
The DNA here is from genome assembly GCF_964194025.1 of Convolutriloba macropyga. Lineage (NCBI taxonomy): Eukaryota > Metazoa > Xenacoelomorpha > Acoela > Convolutidae > Convolutriloba > Convolutriloba macropyga. The sequence continues at coordinate 43,604,722 of NC_134471.1, forward strand.
GTCATTTTTGGAGCCACAACATTCAAGGCCATTTGTGGCTTCACAACATTTACTAGTTTATTTCAGTTTATTGCTTGTCGGGGGCAGCAGTTGTGGCCTCTTAATTGTTTATATACTTGGTACAAGCACTCTTCATCATCACGAAATCAAAATCTGGAAACGTGGTTATTGACGACATTTGTTCAATTCTAACATCATCTCAATACCTTGTCCGCTTCTAAATCAGCAGAGCAGAGCCCAGCAAAAACTCCTGCAGAAAATCTACAAAGAAGTTCCAGCAGACGAAAATTTTATTTTTTGGCAAGACACCATAAACAATTCCATCGGGAAGCACTTATTTGGCCCACGTCCCCTTCTGTCTCCTCAACAACTGATGAGTGAACTCAAAATCCTGAAAAATCTCTGTAGCATCGTCTACTGTCAGCAGTTGGGTACCAAAATATCTATAGCCACTTGGCAGAAACAGACATCCCAGTCCTCAATCTTCTAAAAGACCTGATTTCGAAGCGGAAGCCGAAAGACCAAAAGCTACTCGCTAAGTACCAGGAATTCCATCGAGACAACAGACTCGAAATCAAATCCCTGAAATTCCTGTGGAAATATGGTGGTGGTATCCGTCTCATAAGAAGCTAGAGAAAGTGACCCTCCAAGACCACAAGAGACAAAGGACTCTAGTGTATTATACCGGTGTCCTGGATTAACTTCCTGGGCTAAAGTAAACAGTTTCAATCTTTTGTTCTCTCAGTTTCTTTTTTATTGGTGTCTAGGGTTGATTTCCAGGTCTAAAGTAAAAAGTATTCATGTCAAAAAATGCATGACTTGCAAAAAAACATTGCTGCCTCAGAAAAAATATAATGTCGTGTGAGCTGCAACCAGCACGTGCATCTTACTTGCGAGTGCACAGCTCTCTCAAACATTGCCATCATTGGAACGAAGGAACTCGGGGAAAATTGCATGCTCATGTGCAACATTTGTCTGGACAATGGAGAACAAGACGTGTTCATCAGATGCAGAGCATTAACGAATATAGAGTCCAAAATCTCACACTCGAAAATAGATGAAAAGCTCTTCGATCTGGAAAACAAGTTCACTGGACTTGTCAACTCGAAACTTGCAAACCTAATTTAAAAATCTTTTGACAAAATTGAAGAATATTATACTAAACTGACGGACAAAACGCTGTAGAAAGCTGCTTCCAGGGTAACTTCCTCAGACACAATCCCAATAGTGAAATCAGAAGATCTCAACATCCCATAAAGCTTCAGAATACAAGGGGTCGCTGAAGATCCAGAGAAAATTGTTGACGAGAACATTGTCCCAACTACCGAAAAAATCAAAAACACCCTACGTTTCTTCAATGTCAATACCGAAGTAACTCTCATGAAGCAATTTGGACAATTTGACAAAACGAGAGTCAAACCAAGGATTCTTCTTGTTACGGTCCGGAATGAGTACGATAAGAAGCTAATTACGGCTCAAAGCGTGGAAAACCTCAAAAATTTTACGAACAAAACCTTTTATTTTCTTCACACATTAACAAAGGCTGAGGTTTTCAAAGAGAATCAAGTGCTGTTGCCGAAAAAAAGAAGAGAAAAATTCTCGAGGAAGCATTTCCTCGTGAGAAACTATAATTCGCAACTTCTAAATGCTCAATAGAGGTAAAAATGTAGAGATCGATGAAATTCTCCCCCCCCCCCCGAGGAAAAAAGTTAATGATGGCTAGCCCATTTGATGAAGCAGTTACAAACACAGAAAAAGTTATTGGCGGCCAAACCTACAAGCTGCAGGCGGAACAAAAAAATCAACTTAGAAACCGCAGTTGCCAAATCATGCGAAGACTAAAAAGACGACTGATCGAGCTACCTTGGAGAGTTGTTGATGCCAACTATGACGAACTCAACTCCTACACCTGGCTGATTGCGTGCAACAGCTAGAACTGCAGGGAAACGTGGACATTAAAAACTCAAACTCGGGATCATATACCCTCAGTTTCTTACTGTAAAGCCACAACAACAACAACAACAGCAGCAAGATGCTGACCTACACATGAATACCTCTTTTGATGTTATGATATCTCGGTGGTAACATGCCGGCTTGTCTGCGCAACATAGAAGGTTCCGCATCCAAAAAAAATTCATCCCACATACCACGTGGGATTTCAGGTTTCTTTTGATTGATTTCGCCAGAGCGGGGAGGCATGATCTTAATTTTTGCGCTACGAATACCACTATCAAGTCACACAGCTTCTACAATTTGCTTGCAAAGTTTTGTCTAAGGTTGTTTCTGTACTGGAAAAAAATGTTGGTTTATCATGAGATTTTTTCTGATTTTTTTTGGTTCTCTCTTGGTGTTGTTTCTAATTGATCGTTAGTGTGAATTAATATCTTTTCTAAGATCTGGTTCACCATTCTTTTGAACAATAATTTCTGGTCCAGCAGGCCTTGTTTTTTAAGAACCTGATCGAAGGCCAACCAAGTAGGTGTTGAATTGAAAACCTTGTGAACCGTCCCTTGAATCAAATTTTTTTTAATATTTAATATTGAAGGGGTGCACAGCAGCGAAAATTCATGATTTTGCCTATGTCTGTTGTATTTTGAGAATTTGTTGCTCACATTTACGTTGATCTCAGAAAAGGCCAAATTCTATTCCATGTTCAATTTTGTTACGGTAACTTGCAGGTTATTGTGTATTGAATTTGCAATTTTCAAGAAATGGTCCAGGTCACCACGAAGTCTGCATATAATTTCATCGACATATGTTTTGAACAATTTTACCCCTCAACTTGTCCACCTGTCTGCTGATTGCTGCAATACGCACGAATCCAAACAGCATCCTGCATATTGGCGTATTTCTATTTTTTTGGCATTCCGTTGGTGCACCCCCAGTACCTTATATAATCCCTAATTACAGTGAACGTACATCAAATCATTATGTAGAAATATGGGACTTGCGTCTGGTGCTTGCAAGTAATATGCACTCACGAAGCTCTGGGATACAAAGAAAACTATCCGATTTCATTTTAGGAGCACTTCATTTTGGTTGTTGAAGAATAAGTCAATTAAAGGACATATATATAACCGTTTTTGCAACATCTAGCAATATCATGTAAATTTCAAACTAAAGTCATTTTTCTTCCAATTAAAATAATTTCAATTCATTTATGAAATTCAGAAGAACATGATCTGTTAAATTTAAATTCATTCCGATATTTACAACAAACGACGTTCTTGAACTTTACGTTTATGTTCAGTTTAAAACTGTTTCATAAGTTGTTAAAGCGTGCAATGAATCTGTATTTACATTTGTCTGAGACCACATATTGAAAAACTCTAGGAACAATCTTAAAACCTAAATAGAAAAAATTCCACACATGCAGTTTTAGCTTATTTACAACTCTATTTCTACACCAGTTATCAGCATCTTTTAAAAAGTTTGTCTTCTGAATTTTTCGTTTTTGTCCATGTTTTTGTATTTCTAGGGTAAATCTGAATTTGACTTCACCGTAAATATCCCTGTTGTGGGGGTTTTGCATTTTTCGTTTTGTGATGCACAAAAAAATTTATCTTCCAAATCACAGTTATGATTTAAAATAAAATTTTGGCGTGAGGTTCCGCACCCTATATTCATAGCCTAAGTTTAGTCCCGGTTTCGATGGTATTTCAGTATTGTTTAATTTTGGTGGTCATATGTTTCGCTACTATGCGAAAAGCATCCAGAATTTTCAATACAAAGTAATTCGTGGAGCCACCGCATTCAACAAGATGCTAACCCATGCGTGAATCACCCTTTTGATGTTCTGACCTCCTGGTGGTAACATGACGGCTTGTCTGCCCAACAATGCTGCATCCGGTTCCATGCATTTTATCTCAAATAGCACGTGGCATGTCAGGTTTTCATCGAAAACTGATTTTAGCGTGGGGAAGCATGATCTCACTCTTCGCACAATGAATACCACTAGCAAATCACGCAGTTTCCACAATTTGCTTGCAAAGTTTTGTATTAGGTTGCCTCTATATTGTAGAAAAATTGTCGGTTTATGATGAGATCCTGTCTGGTTTTTTTGATGCTCTTTTAGTATTGTTTTCCATGCATTTTATCTCACATGCACGGATAAAATGCTGGATCCGGTTCCATGATGGATCCGGTTTCATGCATTTTATCTCACAGAGCACGTGGCATGTCAGGTTTCCATCGAAAACTGATTTTAGAGTGCGGAAGCATCATCTCAATCTTCGCACAATGAATACCACTAGCAAGTCACGCAGCTTCCACAATTTGCTTGCAAAATTTTGTGTTAGGTTGCCTCTATATCATAGAAAAATTGTTGGTTTATGATGAGATCCTGTCTGGGTTTTTTTGATGCTCTTTTATTATTGTTTTCAAATGATCTTTATTGCCATTTATTTTCTTTTTTAGGGACTGGTTGATTATTTTGGAGACCAATCTTCTGAGTACTGATTTTTGGTCCCGCGCGTTTTCGGCTGTCCAGGCGTTTGATCGAAGGCCAACCTATTGGAAGTTGATTTTGAAACACTGTGAACCGTCCACTAAATTACTTTTTTCTTATGCTGAAGCGGTGCACATCTGCAAAGATTCAGTATTTTTCCTGTGTCCGTTTTTTTAATAACAATGACATTTAATTTCAATTTTGTTGCTCACATTTACGTTGATATCAAAATAGAGCAAATCCCCTTCCATGATAACTTTTCGAAATTAAATTGCAAGTTTTTGTTTAGTGAAACTGCGAATTTTAAGTAATGGTTTGGGTCACCACGTACTGTGCAGATAATGTCATGCACACATCTTTTTGAACAATATTTTCGCTCAACCTGCCCTCTGTCTGCTGATTGCTGTAATGCGTACAAATCCAAACAACAACTTGAATGTTTGCGTATTCCTCACATGAATTTCTTGGCGTAAAGTTTTTTCTATAAAGCAACATGACCACTGTTAATTAATGTTTTAATATAAGCTCCTGGCTTCTGTACTCATTATGAAACAAAACAGTAAACTAAAAGTTTCCAGGAAGATAGTTTTTTGTAGAAAAAAAAATATTTTTGAAATTTCGTTTTCGTTAGGGTCTTAAAGGTCGATTAACGATCTCTTCTTTTATTGCTTAAAAATATAAGTTTCTACCGTTTTGGTAAATGTTTGGAATATCTCAATGTTATAATTAAATAAAAAGCAATTTTCGAATCGAAAGTATGGCCAATGTTAACCAGTATCTCAATATGAGCTCCTGGCTTCTGTACTCAACGCGCGTGTTCAGCATTGAATTTTGTTTTGCTATAAGCATTAGTTTTAGATTCATAAGTTTTTGCGGCACATTTCACAGATCAATTATACACCAATCAAATGCGCGTATGGTGCCGCAACTTCCGCTTTTTTCGCCAATCTACAAGCCAGTGTAATGATTTTTATGCGCTGCTATCGGTATGGCTTTATATCTGCACGTTTGTCTCACTTTGGTGGAAATGCATCCGATACAATTAATTTTGTATACAACGTGCAATTTATGCTGCTGACTGAAATTAGACCTTATTGATGTTCAGCAGGTTTTGAGTTCTCCAGTTGTGTAGCTTACTCTAATATCGGTTATTTTTTGCAGTTCTTCAATGGTTCTTCCTTAAATTTTTGGCTAAGTTCAATCAATCGCTTCACTATTTTACATTTATCGTGATGCTGCTTTTGTTTTTTACCGTTTGGATTGCTCCGGTGCACAAGCTAGATATGATTTTTTCTTTTCTTCTGAGCTGTGTTCAAGAAATTTTTGGAAATCATAGAGCGAATTTTGATTCGGTTGATCTGACATTCCTCTTATTAAGAATTTTGCAATAAGTTCCGTTGTTATACCCCTAGTACGTTATGCAATCTCCCAATTACAGTGCACGAACACCAAATTATTATTTAGAAATATAGCACATCGGTATGGTGCTTGCAAGTAATATGCACTCACAAAGCTCTGAGATACAAAAGAAATGGTCGCAATTTAATTTAGGAGCACTGAAATTCAAGACACTTTTCTTGGTATTTTCGTTTTTGTTGCTAAAGATCTAAGTCAATTATAAAACATTTATATATAAACGCTTTTGAAACATCTAGCAACATCATTTAAAATACCAACTAAAGTCAATTTATTTCCAAATAAAATAATTTCAGTTCAATTATGAAATGCAGAAAAACCTAATTTGTCAAAATTAAATTAATTCTGACATTTAAAAAACTTCATTTTTGAACTTAAAGTTCATGGTCAGTTTAAAATTGTTTCATAAATTGTTAATGCAAAAAATGAATATGTAATTTAATTTTTCTGGGACCACAAGTTAATCATTTCTCGGAACTATCTCAAAGCCTATATCAACAAATTCCACAAACACAAAAAACTTTATTAAGCCTATGTACAACTTAATATTTACACCTCTTATCTGTGTCTTTTAAAACTTTAATATTCCAGATTTTTCGATATCGTCCATGGTTTTGTATTTCTAAGGTAAATCCGAATCTGCCTTAATATTAAAAATCTCTATTGTGAGGGTTTTGCATCCTTCAATTTGTGTTTTACAAAAAAAAATTGTTTTTTTTCAAGGTCAAAATTTTCATTTTAACTAATTTTTTAGCGTGAGTTTCCGCGCCCTATATTATTAGCCTGTGTTTAGTCCCAGCTTCAACTTGCTGATGTATATAGCTCCGATGGTCATGAGTTCTGCTACTGTGCAAAACGAATCCAGAGTTTTCCACTCAATGTCATTAGTGGAGCCAACACAATCAACAAGATGCTGACCCACCCGAGAATTCCCCTTTTGATGTTCTGATCTCCTGGTGGTGATGCCGGCTTGTCTGCCCAACATAGGTGAGTCGGCATCCATTAAATTTTATCTCACAAACAACGTGGCATGTCAGGTTTGAAACATTCTTTTTGCGTGGGGAAGCACGTTCTTAATCTTTTGCACAAATAATACCAATAGCAAGTCACACAGTTTCTACAATTTGCTTGAAATTTTTTATGTAAGGTTGCCTTTGTATTGTGAAAAAATAGTTGGTTTATCATGAGATCAGTTCTTGTTTTTTGCTGCTTTTTAGGTGTTGTTTTCGAATGATTTCCACTGCCAATTATTATCTTTTCTAAAGTCTGGTTCACTCTTTTTGAATACCATTCATCTGAGTACCAGTTTTTGGTTCCACACGACTTTGAGGTTGAGAAAGCTGTATTTTGTCCGCTGGTCTTCGCATGCACTGGTGGCGCAGACCCATCAGCTTTAAAAGCACTGAAGCAACTGGCATCAAAAAACTCTGCGCCAAAAGAGGACAACTACGCCGATATAAAATCAAATCTAAAAACAAAAGTCAGCTTTGCTCTCCTGAGGAGTTCTATCTTCTTAATTTGTGAGTCAAGGGCGCTTAGGCGGCGCAACAGATGATCGATGAGAGCTGTGGTTGAAAACGAGAGGCTGTTAGTTTGACTCTTCTTCTTCCGTCATTATTTGTATACATTCTAATGCATTCTGTTTTTTGTTCTACTGCTTCATCTGACGTCTGTATATTTTTTCATTTTATTGACAGGCTTAAATATTACAAAATGCTTTATGTGGACGTAGTGCTAGGAGGACCCCGGACCAGCCAATATTCACACAGAGTTGGGGAGGGGCATTTCTTAATTTACCTGTTTTTCTATTTTAGCTGGTAACTTCATTTTGGTTGTTAGACGACTAAGTCAATTATAAAATTTTATTTACAAACGATACCGCTACATCTAACAATATCACACAAAATGCAATTTAGTCATTTAATTGCCAAATAAAATGATTTCAACTCAACTGTGAAATTAGGAGGAACTTAATTTGTCAAATTAAGATTTATTCTGATGTTTAAAACAAACGGTTGCGAACTTTACGTTCCTTGTCAGTGTGAGATCGTTTCACAAGTTTTAAAGAAAAAAAGAATATATATTTAGATTTGCCTGAGACCATAATTCAAGCAGTTCTAGGAACTACCCTAAAAACTAAATCGAAAATTTTCCGTATATAGAATATTTAGCCTATTTACAAATTAATATTTACATCCGTTATCAGTTTTTTTTAAAACGTTCCTATTCCGATTTTGTTCATATTTTTTGTATATCTATTGTCGTTACGAATTTGCCCTAACACTAAGTATCCCTCTTTTGGGGGTTTTGCATATTTCGTTTTGTCATGAACAAAATTTTTTTGCCCTTTTTTCCAAGTCAGTTTTATGATTTGAACTTATCTTTTAGCAATAGTTCCCGTCGCCTACATTCATAGAGTGTGTTTAGTACAGGTTTCAACCTGCTCATGTATATAAGTTCAATGGACATGGGTTTCTCTACTGTTCGACAGGTATCCAAAATTTTGCATTCAATGTCATTTTTGGAGCCACCACATTCAAGGCCATTTGTGGAGTCACCACATTTAATAGTTAATTTCAGTTTATTGCTTGTCGGGGGCAGCAGTTGTGGCCTCTTAATTGTTTATATACTTGGTACAAGCACTCTTCATCATCACGAAATCAAAACCTGGAAACGTGGTGATCGATGACATTTGTTCGATTCCAACATCATCTCAATACCTTGTCTGCATTTAAATCGGCAAAGCACAGACCAGAAGAGAAATCACAGCAGACGAAAATTTTATTTTTTGGCAAGACACAATAAAAAATTTTATCGGGAAGCACCAATTTGGTCCACGTCCCCTTCTGTCTCAAAATCCTGAAAAGTCTCTGTAGCATCGTCTACTGTCAGCAGTCGGGTACCAAAATATCTACAGCCACTTGGCAGAAACAGACATCCCAGTCCTCAATCTTCTAAAAGACCTGATTTCGAAGCGGAAGCCGAAAGACCAAAAGCTACTCGCCATTTACCAGGAATTCCATCGAGACAACAGACTCGAAATCAAATCCCTGAAATTCCTGTGGAAATATGGTGGTGGTATCCGTCTCATAAGAAGCTAGAGAAAGTGACCCTCCAAGACCACAAGAGACAAGGGACTCTAGTGAATTATACCGGTGTCCTGGATTAACTTCCTGGGCTAAGGTGAACAGTTTCAGTCTTTTGTTCTCTCAGTTTCTTTTTTATTGGTGTCTAGGATTGATTTCCAGGGCTAAAGTAAAAAGTAATCATGGCAAAAAAATGCATGACTTGCAACTTGCAAAAAAACATTGCTGCCTCAGAAAAAATATAATGTCGTGTGAGCTGCAACCAGCACGTGCATCTTACTTGCGAGTGCACAGCTCTCTCAAACATTGCCATCATTGGAACGAAGGAACTCGGGGAAAATTGCATGCTCATGTGCAACATTTGTCTGGACAATGGAGAACAAGACGTGTTCATCAGATGCAGAGCATTAACGAATATAGAGTCCAAAATCTCACACTCGAAAATAGATGAAAAGCTCTTCGATCTGGAAAAGAAGTTCACTGGACTTGTCAACTCGAAACTTGCAACCCTAATTTTAAAATCATTTGACAAAATCGAAGAAAAATGTTCTAAACGGACGACCAAAATGCTGAAGAAAGATGCCTCCGCGATAACTTCGTCAGACACAATCCCAACAGTGAAATTAGAAGATCTCAACATCCCTTCACGCTTAAGAATACAAGTAGTCGCTGAAATTCCAGAGAAAATTGTTGACGCGAACATTGTCCCAACTACCGAAAAAATCAAAAACATCCTACAATCCTTCAAAGTCAATACCGAAGTAACTCTCATGAAGCAACTGGGACAACTTGACAAAACGAGAGTCAAACCAAGGATTCTTCTTGTTACGGTCCGGAATGAGTACGATAAGAATCTAATTATGGCTAAAAGTGTGGAAAACCTCAAAAATTTTACGAACAAAACCATTTACTTTCTTCACACATTAACGAAGGCTGACGTTTTCAAAGAGAATCAATTGCTGTTGCTGAAAAAGAAGAGAGATATTCTCGAGGAAGTTTTTCCTCGTGAGAAACTAAAAATTCGCAATTTCAAAATTTTCAATACAGTTAAAAAAAAAGGTAGAGATCGATGAAATTCCCTCTCCCCCGAGGAAAAAAGTTAATGATGGCTAGCCCATTTGATGAAGCAGTCACAAATACAGAAAAAAATTTTCGCCGCCAAACCGACAAGCTGCAGGCGGAACAAAAAAATCAACCTAGAAACCGCAGTTGTCAAAACATGCGAAGACTTAAAAGACGACTGATCGAGCTATCGGGATCAAATCCCCTCAGTTTTTTACTGTAAAGCCACAACAACAACAACAACAGTAGCAAGATGCTAACCTACACATGAAACCCTCTTTTGATGTTCCGATATCTCGGTGGTAACATGCCGGCTTATCTGCGCAACATAGAAGGATCCGCATCCAAAAAAATTCATCTCACACACCACGTGGGATTTCAGGTTTCTATCGAAAGATTTTTTCAGGGCGGGGAGGCTTGATCTTAATTTTTGCGCTATGAACACCATTATCAAGTCACACAGCTTCTACAATTTGATTGCAAAGTTTTGTCTAAGGTTGCTTCTTTACTGGAAAAAAATTCTTGGTTTATCATGGGATTCTTTGGTGCTCTCTTGGAGTCGTTTTCAATTGATCGTTACTGCGAATAAATATTTTTTCTATGGTCTGGTTCACCATTGTTCTGGATAATAATTTTTGGTCCAGCATGCCTTGCTTTTTTGAGAACCTGATCGAAGGCCAACCAAGTAGGTGTTGAATTGAAAACCTCGTGAACCGTCCCTTGAATCAATTTTTTTAATATTTAATATTGAAGGGGTGCACAGCAGCGAAAATTCATGATTTCGCCTATGTCTGTTGGTTTTTGAGAATTTGTTGCTCACATTTACGTTGATCTCAGAAAAGGTCAAATTCTATTTCATGTTCAATTTTACTACGGTAACTTGCAGGTTATTGTGTATTGAATTTGCAATTTTCAAGAAATGGTCCAGGTCACCACGAAGTCTGCAGATAATTTCATCGACATATGTTTTGAACAATTGTACCCCTCAACCTGTCCCCCTGTCTGCTGATTGCTGCAATACGCACGAATCCAAATAACTTCCTGCATATTGGCGTATTTCTATTTTTTTCTTGGCATTCCGTTGGTGCAACCCCAGTACATTATATAATCCCTAATTACAGTGCACGTACATCAAATCATTATGTAGAAATATGGGACTTGCGTCTGGTGCTTGTAAGTAATATGCACTCACGAAACTCTGGGATACAAAGAAAACTATCAGATTTCATTTTAAGAGCACTTCATTTTGGTTTTTGAAGACTAAGTCAATTAAAGGACATATATACAAACGTTTTTGCGACATCTAGCAATATCATGTAAAATGCAAAGTAAAGTGATTTTTTTCCAATTAAATTGATTTCAATTCATATATGAAATTCAGAAGAACATTATCTGTCAAATTTAAATAAATTCCGATATTTAAAACAAACGACGTTCTTGAATAAAGTACATATATGCTTTGAACAATGTTTCCCCTCAACCTGCCCGTCTGTCTGCTAATTGCTGCAATACGCACAAATCCAAACAGCATCCTTCATATTGGTATATTCCTATTTTGTTTTTTGGCATAAAATAATTTTTGAATAAAGTAACCAACCAATGATAACTAGTAATTTAATATAAGCTCATTGCTTCTTTATTTAATATGAAACAAAACAATAAATTAAAATTTCTCGGAAAGTAGTTTTCTCTTAAAAAAGAGTTTTTTTGACATTTCGTTTCTGTTAAGATCTTAATTTTTATTTTATTGTCATTTCCTTTTTTGCTTAAATGTTTTCTATAGGTTTCTACCGTTTCGGTAAATTTTTGGAACATTTCAATGTTATAATTCGATAAAATGTAATTTTTGAAAACAGTAAAACTACCACTGATCTCTAGTAATTCAATGTAATCTCCTGGCTTCTGTACTCATCGCGCGTGTTAGGCAATGAATTCCGTGGTGCTATAAGTATTGGTTGGAGAGTCATTGGTATTTGTGACAGATTGCACTGATGATTTATGGGCCAATCAAACGCGCGTATATTGGCACAACTTTCACTTATTGCACCGATCCACCAGCAATTCTGTTTTTTGATGCTCTGCCATCGGTTTGGTTATATACTTTCGCGCTTGCCCGACATTGGTAGAAATGCATCAGATACAATTTAATTATTATACCACGTGCAATTTATGCTGCTGATTAAAAATAGACTTTAATTGTGTTAAACAGGTTTTGCGCTTACTTGTTGTGTAGATCACTCTAATATCGGTATTTTTTGCAGGTTTTTTACTCTAATGCTTAAATGGCCTCTACATTGTAAAAAAAACTCTGGGCATTGACTTCCGGTTTAGGAGTTTTTTTGATTTGTTTATCCAAAAAAATTGTTCTAATTCATTTCAAATTTATTTCCTTGATATAATTTTGTCTTCTCTTGTATCAACAGTTCCCTAAAGCTCAGCTAATTCTCTCAGTTGCTTCACCTTTTCAAGTTTATCATGAGGCTGCTTTTTGTTTTTTACTGTTTGCATTGGTCCTGTCCACAAGCTGAATACAATTTTTTCTATTCTCGTCAGCTACTTCAGAAAAAAAATTTGAAACTGTTTGAGCAAATTCTGATTCGGTTGATTCATTATCCCTCTCATTAAGAATTATTCCTCCGTTTTTATTGGTGCGCCTTCAATACGTTATATAATCCCTAAAAACAGTGCACGTACATCAAATCTTTATGTAGAAATATGGGACTTGCGTCTGGTGCTTGCAAGTAATATGCACTCACAGAGCTCTGGGGTACAAAGAAAACAGTCAGATTTCATTTGTGGAGCACTTCTTTTTGGTTGTTGAAGACTAAGTCAATTTAAGGACATATATACAAACGTTTTTGCAACATTTAGCAATATCAAATAAAATGCAAACTAAAGTGATTTTTTCCAATTAAAATGATTTCAATTCATTTATGAAATTCAGAAGAACATTATCTGTCAAATTTAAATAAATTCCGATACTTACAACAAACGACGTTCTTGAACTTTACGTTTATGGTCAGTTTAAAACTGTTTCATAAGTTGTTAAAGCGTGCAATGAATCTGTATTTACATTTGTCTGAGACCACATATTGAAAAACTCTAGGAACAATCTTAAGACCTAAATCGAAAAAATACCACACATGCAGTTTTTAGCCTATTTACAACTTTATTTCTACACCAGTTATCAGCTTCGTTTAAAAAGTTTGTCTTCTGAATTTTTTGTTTTTGTCCATGTTTTTTTATTTCTAGGGTAAATCTGAATTTGCCTTAACCCTAAACCCCTGTTGTGGGGGCTTTTGCAAATTTCGTTATGTGATGCACAATAAAATTTATGGTCCTTTTTTCCAATTCAAAGTTATGATTTAAAATAAAATTTTAGCGTGAGTTTCTGCACCCTATATTTATAGCCTATGTTTAGTCCCGGTTTCGATGGACTTTTAGTTTCGTTTAGTTTCGTTGGTCAAATATTTCGCTACTGTGCGAAAAGCATACAGAATTTTTAATACAATGTAATTCGTTGAGCCACCGCATTCAACAAGATGCTGACCCATGCATGAATCACCCTTTTGATGTTCTGACCTCCTGGTGGTAACATGACGGCTTGTCTGGATCCGGATCCATGCATTTTATCTCACATGCACGGATAAAATGCTGGATCCGGTTCCATGATGGATCCGGTTTCATGCATTTTATCTCACAGAGCACGTGGCATGTCAGGTTTCCATCGAAAACTGATTTTAGAGTGCGGAAGCATGATCTCAATCTTCGCACAATGAATACCACTAGCAAGTCACGCAGCTTCCACAATTTGCTTGCAAAATTTTGTGTTAGGTTGCCTCTATATCATAGAAAAATTGTTGGTTTATGATGAGATCCTGTCTGGGTTTTTTTGATGCTCTTTTATTATTGTTTTCAAATGATCTTTGTTGCCAATTTTTTTCTTTTTACGGACTGGTTGATTATTTTGAAGACCAATCTTCTGAGTACTGAATTTTGGTCCCGCGCACTTTTTCTGTCCAAGCGCTTGATCGAAGGCCAACCTATTGGAAGTTGAGTTTAAAACACAGTGAACCGTCCCCTGAACTACTTTTTTCATATGACATTTAATTTTTATTCTGTTGCTCTCATTTACGTTGATATCAAGATAGAGCAAATCCCCTTCCATGATAACTTTTCGAAATTAAATTGCAAGTTTTTGTTTAGTGAAACTGCAAATTTTAAGTAATGGTTTGGGTCACCACGTACTCTGCAGATAACGTCATGCACACATCTTTTGAACAATATTTTCGCTCAACCTGCCATCTGTCTGCTGATCGCTGTAATACGTAAAAATCCAAACAACAACATGATTGTTTGCGTATTCCTCACGTGCTCTTCCTGGCGTAAAGTCTTTTTTTATAAAGCAACATGACCACTGTAACTAGTACTTTAATGTAAGCTCCTGGCTTCTGTGCTCATTATGAAACAAAACAGTAAATTAAATGATTCCAGGAAGATAGTTTTTTGTAGACAAATCTGTTTTTGAAATTTCGTTTTTGTTAAGGTCGTAAATGTAGATTAACGATCTCTTCTTTTCTTCCTTAAATTTTTCTACTAGTTTCTACCGTTTTGGTAAGTGTTTGAAATAGCTCAGTGTTATAATTAGCTAAAAAAAAACAATTTTAGAACCAAAAATAGGGCCAATGTTAACCAGTATTTCGATGTGAGCTCCTGGCTTCTGTACTCATCGCGCGTGTTCAGCATTGAATTTTGTTTTGCTATAAGTATTAGTTTATGATTCATAAGTTTTTGCGGCACATTTAACAGATCAATTATACACCAATCAAATGCGCGTATTGTGCCGCAACTTCCGCTTTTTTCGCCAATCTACAAGCCAGTATAATGATTTTTATGCGCTGCCATCGGTATGGCTTCATATCTGCACGTTTGTCTCACTTTGGTGGAAATGCATCCGACACAATTAATTTAGTATACAACGTGCAATTTATGCTGCTGACTGAAATTAGACCCTAATGATGTTCAGCAGGTTCTGAGTTCTCTAGTTGTGTAGCTCACTCTAATATCGGTTATTTTTTGCAGTTCTTCTACGGTGCTTCCTTAAATTTTTGGCTAAGTTCAATCAATAGCTTCACTATTTTACATTTATCGTGATGCTGCTTTTGTTTTTTACCGTTTGGATTGCTCCGGTGCACAGGCTAGATATAATTTTTTCTATTCTCCTCAGCTGCGTTCAAGAAATTTTTGAAAATAATTGAGCAAATTAAGATTTGGTTGATCTGACATTCCTCTTGTTAAGAATTATGCAATAATTTCCGTTGGTGTACCCCTAGTACGTTATGCAATCCCCCAATTACAGTGCACGAACACCAAATTATTATTTAGAAATATAGCACATCGGTCTTCTGCTTGCAAGTAAAATGCACTCACAAAGCTCTGGGATACAAAATAACTGATCGCAATTTTATTTTAGGAGCACTGAACTTCAAGACACATTTCCTGGTATTTTCATTTTTTTTGCCAAAGATCTAAGTCAATAATAAAACATATATATACATATATATATATATATATATATATTAACGTTTTTGCAACATCTAGCAACATCATGTAAAATACCAACTAAAGTCACTTTATTTCCAAATAAAATAATTTCAATTCAATTATGAAATGCAGAAGAACATAATTTGTCAAAATTAAAATAGTTCTGACATTTAAAAAAACCTCATTTTTGAACTTTACGTTAATGGTCAGTTTAAAATTTTTTCATAAATTGTCAATGCGTAAAATGGATATGTATTTACTTTTTTCTGAGACCACAAGTTAAACATTTCTCGGAACTATCTTAAAGCCTATATCAACAAATTCCACAAACACAAAAAACATTATTAAGCCTATGTACAACTTATTATTTACACCTCTTATCAGTGTCTTTTAAAACTTTAATATTCCGGATTTTTCGATGTTGTCCATGGTTTTGTATTTCTAGGGTAAATCCTCCGTTTTTATTGGTGCGCCTTCAATACGTTATATAATCCCTAATAACAGTGCACGTACATCAAATCTTTATGTAGAAATATGGGACTTGCGTCTGGTGCTTGCAAGTAATATGCACTCACAGAGCTCTGGGGTACAAAGAAAACAGTCAGATTTCATTTGTGGAGCACTTCTTTTTGGTTGTTGAAGACTAAGTCAATTTAAGGACATATATACAAACGTTTTTGCAACATTTAGGCAATATCAAATAAAATGCAAACTAAAGTGATTTTTTCCAATTAAAATGATTTCAATTCATTTATGAAATTCAGAAGAACATTATCTGTCAAATTTAAATAAATTCCGATACTTACAACAAACGACGTTCTTGAACTTTACGTTTATGGTCAGTTTAAAACTGTTTCATAAGTTGTTAAAGCGTGCAATGAATCTGTATTTACATTTGTCTGAGACCACATATTGAAAAACTCTAGGAACAATCTTAAGACCTAAATCGAAAAAATACCACACATGCAGTTTTTAGCCTATTTACAACTTTATTTCTACACCAGTTATCAGCTTCTTTTAAAAAGTTTGTCTTCTGAATTTTTTGTTTTTGTCCATGTTTTCTTATTTCTAGGGTAAATCTGAATTTGCCTTAACCCTAAACCCCTGTTGTGGGGGCTTTTGCAAATTTCGTTATGTGATGCACAATAAAATTTATGGTCCTTTTTTCCAATTCAAAGTTATGATTTAAAATAAAATTTTAGCGTGAGTTTCTGCACCCTATATTTATAGCCTATGTTTAGTCCCGGTTTCGATGGACTTTTAGTTTCGTTTAGTTTCGTTGGTCAAATATTTTGCTACTGTGCGAAAAGCATACAGAATTTTTAATACAATGTAATTCGTTGAGCCACCGCATTCAACAAGATGCTGACCCATGCATGAATCACCCTTTTGATGTTCTGACCTCCTGGTGGTAACATGACGGCTTGTCTGGATCCGGATCCATGCATTTTATCTCACATGCACGGATAAAATGCTGGATCCGGTTCCATGATGGATCCGGTTTCATGCATTTTATCTCACAGAGCACGTGGCATGTCAGGTTTCCATCGAAAACTGATTTTAGAGTGCGGAAGCATGATCTCAATCTTCGCACAATGAATACCACTAGCAAGTCACGCAGCTTCCACAATTTGCTTGCAAAATTTTGTGTTAGGTTGCCTCTATATCATAGAAAAATTGTTGGTTTATGATGAGATCCTGTCTGGGTTTTTTTTGATGCTCTTTTATTATTGTTTTCAAATGATCTTTGTTGCCAATTTTTTTCTTTTTACGGACTGGTTGATTATTTTGAAGACCAATCTTCTGAGTACTGAATTTTGGTCCCGCGCACTTTTTCTGTCCAAGCGCTTGATCGAAGGCCAACCTATTGGAAGTTGAGTTTAAAACACAGTGAACCGTCCCCTGAACTACTTTTTTCATATGACATTTAATTTTTATTCTGTTGCTCTCATTTACGTTGATATCAAGATAGAGCAAATCCCCTTCCATGATAACTTTTCGAAATTAAATTGCAAGTTTTTGTTTAGTGAAACTGCAAATTTTAAGTAATGGTTTGGGTCACCACGTACTCTGCAGATAACGTCATGCACACATCTTTTGAACAATATTTTCGCTCAACCTGCCATCTGTCTGCTGATCGCTGTAACACGTAAAAATCCAAACAACAACATGATTGTTTGCGTATTCCTCACGTGCTCTTCCTGGCGTAAAGTCTTTTTTTATAAAGCAACATGACCACTGTAACTAGGACTTTAATGTAAGCTCCTGGCTTCTGTGCTCATTATGAAACAAAACAGTAAACTAAATTATTCCAGGAAGATAGTTTTTTGTAGACAAATCTGTTTTTGAAATTTCGTTTTTGTTAAGGTCGTAAATGTCTATTAACGATCTCTTCTTTTCTTCCTTAAATTTTTCTACTAGTTTCTACCGTTTTGGTAAGTGTTTGGAATAGCTCAGTGTTATAATTAGCTAAAAAAAAACAATTTTAGAACCAAAAATAGGGCCAATGTTAACCAGTATTTCGATGTGAGCTCCTGGCTTCTGTACTCATCGCGCGTGTTCAGCATTGAATTTTGTTTTGCTATAAGTATTAGTTTATGATTCATAAGTTTTTGCGGCACATTTCACAGATCAATTATACACCAATCAAATGCGCGTATTGTGCCGCAACTTCCACTTTTTTCGCCAATCTACAAGCCAGTATAATGATTTTTATGCACTGCCATCGGTATGGCTTCATATCTGCACGTTTGTCTCATTTTGGTGGAAATGCATCCGACACAATTAATTTAGTATACAACGTGCTATTTATGCTGCTGACTGAAATTAGACCCTAATGATGTTCAGCAGGTTCTGAGTTCTCTAGTTGTGTAGCTCACTCTAATATCGGTTATTTTTTGCAGTTCTTCTACGGTGCTTCCTTAAATTTTTGGCTAAGTTCAATCAATAGCTTCACTATTTTACATTTATCGTGATGCTGCTTTTGTTTTTTACCGTTTGGATTGCTTCGGTGCACAGGCTAGATATAATTTTTTCTATTCTCCTCAGCTGCGTTCAAGAAATTTTTGAAAATAATTGAGCAAATTAAGATTTGGTTGATCTGACATTCCTCTTGTTAAGAATTATGCAATAATTTCCGTTGGTGTACCCCTAGTACGTTATGCAATCCCCCAATTACAGTGCACGAACACCAAATTATTATTTAGAAATATAGCACATCGGTCTTCTGCTTGCAAGTAAAATGCACTCACAAAGCTCTGGGATACAAAATAACTGATCGCAATTTATTTTAGGAGCACTGAACTTCAAGACACATTTCCTGGTATTTTCATTTTTTTTTGCCAAAGATCTAAGTCAATAATAAAACATATATATACATACATACATATATATATATATATATATATCTATATATATATATATATATATATATATATATATATATATATATATATATATATATATTAACGTTTTTGCAACATCTAGCAACATCATGTAAAATACCAACTAAAGTCACTTTATTTCCAAATAAAATATTTTCAATTCAATTATGAAATGCAGAAGAACATAATTTGTCAAAATTAAAATAGTTCTGACATTTAAAAAAACCTCATTTTTGAACTTTACGTTCATGGTCAGTTTAAAATTTTTTCATAAATTGTCAATGCGTAAAATGGATATGTATTTACTTTTTTCTGAGACCACAAGTTAAACATTTCTCGGAACTATCTTAAAGCCTATATCAACAAATTCCACAAACACAAAAAACATTATTAAGCCTATGTACAACTTATTATTTACACCTCTTATCAGTGTCTTTTAAAACTTTAATATTCCGGATTTTTCGATGTTGTCCATGGTTTTGTATTTCTAGGGTAGATCCGAATTTGCCTTAATCCTAAAGATCTCTATTTGGAGGGTTTTGCATACTTCATTTTGTGTTTTACAAAAAAAAATCTCTTTTTTTCATAGTCAAAATTTTGATTTTAACTAATATTTTAGCGTGAGTTTCCGCGCCCTATATTCTTAGCCTGTGTTTAGTCCCAGCTTCAACTTGCTGATGTATATAGCTCCGATGGTCATGAGTTTCGCTACTGTGAGAAAAGAATCCAGAATTTTCCACTCAATGTCATTAGTGGAGCCAACACAATCAACAAGATGCTGACCCACCCGAGAATTCCCCTTTTGATGTTCTGATCTCCTGGTGGTAACATGCCGGCTTGTCCGCCCAACATAGGTGAGTCGGCATCCATTACATTTTATCTCACATACAAAGTGGTTTGTCAGCTTTCCACCGAAAGATTGTTTTTGCGTGGGGAAGCAAGATCTTAATTTTTTGCACAAATAATACCACTAGCAAGTCTCACAGTTTCTACAATTTGCTTGGAAACTTTTTAGTAATGTTGCCTTTGTATTGTGGAAAAATTGTGTTTGTATCATGAGATCAGTTCTTCTTTTTTATGCTTTTTAGGTGTTGTTTTCGAATGATTTCCACTGCCAATTATTATTTTTTTTAAGGTCTGGTACACTCTTTTTGAATACCATTCATCTGAGTACTGGTTTTTGTCCCACACGACTTTTTCTGTAAACTTTTACTGTAGTTTTCTATAAATTTCTACCGTTTTGGCCAGTGTTTGAAGTGTTTCATTGTTATAATTCGACAAAAAGCAATTTTCAAATAAATTAACTTGACCACTGTTAACTAGTATTTCAATGTAAACTGCTGGCTTCTGTACTCAACGCGAGTGTTCAGCTCTAATTTTTGTTGTTCTATAAGTATTTGTTTGAGATTCATAAACTTTATGGTACAATGCACTGATCAATTATACACCAATCGAACGCGCGTTTGGTGCCAAAACTTCAGCTTTTTGCGCCGATGTACCAGCGAGTCCGTTTTTTATGCGCTGACGTTGGCATGGTTATATATCTGCAGTTGTGTCCTACATTGGTGTAAATGCATTCAATACAAGTAATTTCGTGTACCACATTTGATTTATGATGCAGATTGAAAATAGACTTCAATGATCTTAAGCAGGTTTTGACTTCTCTTTGTGTAGATCTCTCAAATAACGGTTATTTTTTGCAATTTATCTTTTAGTCACTTGTCTAAATGGCCTCCATATTGCAAATAAAGTGTGTGGGCATCTCCTTCCAATTGAGGATATTTCATTTTGTTTTACCAAAAAATATTGTTTTAATTCGAGTTCAAACTTATTTCATTGATATAATGTTTTCTTCTCTTGTTTCAATGGCGCTTAATTTTTAGCTAAGTTCCATCAGTTGCTTTACTATTTCCAAAATTATCATGATGCTGCTTTTTTTAATCGTTTGGATTGGTCCAGTGCACAAGCTAATTATAATTTTTTCTATTCTCGTCAGCTGCATTCGAAAAATTTTTGAAATCATTTGGGCAAATTCTGATTGGGATGATCCGACATCCCTCTCGTTAAAAACTATTCGGTTAATTACGTTGGTTTGCTCCATTAGTACTTTATCCAATCCCCCAATTGTAGTGCACGTACATTGAATCATTATTTGGAAATATGGCAAGTTTGTCTGTGCTTGCAAATAACGTGACCCACAGTGGGATACAAAGGAAATGATTGCTTTTCTTTTAGGGCACTGAACTCTCAGGCTCATTTCCTGGTTGCATTTTGTTCTCTAGAGAACTTGATTTTGTTGGCCAGAAAACTAAGTCATTTATAAAACAGATTTAAAAACGTTTTTGCAACATCCAGCAATATCATGTAAAATGCAGACTAAAGTCAACTTGTTTACAATTAAAATATTTTCAATTCAATTATGAGATGCAGACGAAACTCATTTGTCAAATATAAATTATTTCTGATATTTAAAACAAAAAGATTGACGTTTTTGAACTTTACGTTCAAGATCAGTTTAAAACTATTTCATAAACTATTGAGGCGTAAAATGAATGTTGTTTTCGCATTTGTCTGAGAACACAAGTTAAACAATTTTAGAAACTCTCTTAAAAAGTTTATCAAACAAGTTCCACAAACACAAAATTAACACTATTAACAACCTAATATTTGCACCTGTTATCAATTTCGTTTAAAACGTTCATATTCCGTTTTTTTTCGCTTTCGTCCACGTTTTTGTATTTCTAGGGTTAATCCGAATTTGCCTTAACCCTAAATATCCCTATTTTGGGGGGTTTTGCAAATTTCGTTTCGTGAAGCACAAAGGTTTTTTTGCCTTTTTTTCCAAGTCCGAATTATGATTTAAGCTAATATTAGCGTGAGTTTCCGCACCTTACAACCAGAGCCTGTGCTTAGTTCCTACTTCAAATTCCTATTGTATATTGCTTCGATGGTCATGACTTTCGCTACTGTTTCCAGAATTTTCCATTCAATGTCATTCATTGAATCACCACATTCAACAAGATATTGACCCACCAGTGAATCCCCCTTTTGAGGCACTGATCCCCTGGTGGTAACATTGCGGCTTGTCAGCGCAGCATGGGAGGATCCGCATCCAAAACAATTTATCTCACATACTACGTGGGATTTCAGATTTCAAATTTTTTTTGCTTGCAAATTTTGTCTAAGGTTGCTTCTGTATTAGAGAAAAACTGTTGGTTTGGCTTGAGATCCACTCTGGCTTTTTTGGTGCCCGCTTGGTGTTTTTCTCAATTGATCTTTATTGACAATTATTATCTTTTCTAAGGTCTGTTTCATCATTCTTCTGGATACTGATTTTTGTTCCAGCATGTCTTGTTATGTTTAAGCCTTTGATCGAAGGCCAACCAATTAGATGTTGAATTAAAAACTTGTGAACCGTCGCTTGAATCACATTTTTTGAAACATTGAAGCGGTGCACAGCTGCAGAAATTCAGATCTATTCCTGTGTCGGTTGGTTTTTGATAATTTGCTGCTCATATTTACGTTTGTATCAGGAAAAGCCAAATCCCATTCCATGTTACTTTTGCTACGGTAAACTGCAGGTTTTTATACATTGAATTTGCAAATTTTAAGTATTGGTCCATGTCATCACGAAATGTGCAGATAATGTCATCCACATACCTTTTGAACATTTTTCCCTCAACCCGCCCCTCTGTCTGCTGATTGCTGCAATACTTAAAGACCCAAACAACCCCTTGTATCTAGGCATAGTCCTAATTTGTTATTTTTTGGCATAAAATTTTTTTTCAATAAAATAACCAGCCAATTATTAACTAGTGTTTTAATGTAAGCTCCTGGCTTCTGTAATCATTATGAAAAAAATAGTTTTTTGGTAAAACAAACTTTTTCGTTATTTCGTTTTCGTCAAGATGTCAAGTTTTGATTACTGATCTCTTCTTTTTTTCTTAAAACTTTTCTATAAGTTTCTACCGTTTCGGTAAATGTATGGAATTTTTCAATGTTATAAATTCAATGAAAAGTAATTTTCGAAAAAAATAGCATGACCAGCGATCTCTACGAATTTATTGTGAGCTCCTGTTTTTTATACTCATCGCGCGTCTTTAGCAATGACCTCCGTTTTCCTAAAATTATTGATTAGAGAGTCATTGGTAGTTGTCACAGATTGCACTTATAAATTATAGGCCAATCAAACGCGCGTGTGGTGCCACAATTTTTGCCTTTTGCGCCGATCTACCAGCAAATCTTTTTTATGCCCTGCCTGCCATTGACTAGGTAGTATACTTGCACGCTCGCCCGACATTGTTGGAATTGCATCCTTACAATTAATTCAGTATACCATGTGCAATTTACACTGCTGATTGAAACTAGATTTTAATGATAATAAGCAGGTTTTGTGTTTTCTTGTTGTGTAGATCACTCTCTTATCGGTAATATTTTGCAGGTTTTTTTACCCTAATCTTGTAATAATTACTGTGGCATCTCCTTCCAATTTAGGATTATTTTTCTTTTGTTTATTCAAAAAATTTTGTTTTGATTCCAGTTCAAACTTATCTCCTTGATATAATATTGTCTTCTCTTGTTTCAACGGCTCCATAATGTTTAGCTGTGTTTCATCAGTTGCTTCACCGTATTGAGTTTAAGATGATGTTGCCTTTTGATTGTTACCATTTGCATAGGTCCTGTCCACAAGCTAAATACAATTTTTTCTATTCTCGTCTGCTTTTTTCAAAAAACTTTGAAATTATTTGAGCAAATTCTGATTCGGTTGATCCGATATCCTTCTTGTTAGGAATCATTTAGGCGTTTCCTTTGATGCGCCCCCAGTACGTTATGCAACCCTCTAATTACAGTTCACGAACTTCAAATCATTTCGTAGAAATTTGGCACGTGCGTCTTTCGCTGGCAAATGATATGCAATCACAAAGCTCCTGTATACAAATGAAAAGATCGCAATTCCTTTCAGGAGCACAAAACTCAAAGACACAATTACTGGTAATTTCAATTTGGTTGCTTAAGAACATAAACAATTATAAAACATATATACAAATTTTTTCGCAGCATCTAGCAGTGTCACTTAAAATGCAAACTAAAGTCAATTTATTTCCAATTGAAATAATTTCAATTCAAATATGAAATCAAGAAGAACCTAATTTGTCAAATTTAAATTAATTTTGATATTTAAAACAAACAACCGACCGAAGTTCTTTTGAAGTTTACGTTCATGGTCAGTTTAAAACTGTTTCATAAATTGTTAAAGCGTAAAATGAATATGTATATACTTTTGTCTGACACCACAAGTTAAACAAATCTAAGGACTGTTTTAAAAGCTTTATCAAAAAATTCAACAATTAGAATGCTTAGCCAGTTTTCAACTTACTGTTTACACCTGTTATCAGTTTCTTTTAAAACAGTTCATATTCAGGATTTTTCGGTTTCTTCCATGTTTTTGTATTTCTAGGGTAAATCTGAAATTGTCTGAACCCTAAATATTCCTATTGTGGGGGTATTTCAAATTTCGTTTTGTGATGCACAAAATCTTTTTTGCCTTTTTTTCAAGTCAGAATTATAATTTAAACTAATATTAGCTTGAGTTTCCGCACCTTACAATCAGAGCCTGTGCTTAGTTCCTACTTCAAGTTATGAAAAAAATAGTTTTTTGGTAAAACAAACATTTTCGTTATTTCGTTTTCATTAAGATTTCAAGTTTCGATTACTGATCTCTTCTTTTTTTTGACCTTTTTTTTCTTGTCTATAAGTTTCTACCGTTTCGGTAAATGTATGGAATTTTTCAATGTTGTAAATTCAATGAAAAGTAATTTTCGAAAAAAAAAGCATGACCAGCGATCTCTACGAATTTATTGTGAGCTCCTGTTTTCTATACTCATCGCGCGTCTTTAGCGATGAACTCCGTTTTCCTAAAATTATTGATTAGAGAGTCATTGGTAGTTGTCACAGATTGCACTTATAAATTATAGGCCAATCAAACGCGCGTGTGGTGCCACAATTTTTGCCTTTTGCGCCGATCTACCAGCAAATCTTTTTTATGCCCTGCCTGCCATTGACTAGGTAGTATACCTGCACGCTCGCCCGACATTGTTGGAATTGCATCCTTACAATTAATTCAGTATACCATGTGCAATTTACGCTGCTGATTGAAACTAGATTTTAATGATAATAAGCAGGTTTTGTGTTTTCTTGTTGTGTAGATCACTCTCTTATCGGTAATATTTTGCAGGTTTTTTTACCCTAATCTTGTAATAATTACTGTGGCATCTCCTTCCAATTTAGGATTATTTTTTTTGTTTATTCAAAAAATTTTGTTTTGATTCCAGTTCAAACTTATCTCCTTGATATAATATTGTCTTCTCTTGTTTCAACGGCTCCATAATGTTTAGCTGTGTTTCATCAGTTGCTTCACCGTATTGAGTTTAAGATGATGTTGCTTTTTGATTGTTACCATTTGCATAGGTCCTGTCCACAAGCTAAATACCATTTTTTCTATTCTCGTCTGCTTTTTTCAAAAAACTTTGAAACTATTTGAGCAAATTCTGATTCGGTTGATCCGATATCCTTCTTGTTAGGAATCATTTAGGCGTTTCCGTTGATGCGCCCCCAGTACGTTATGCAATCCTCTAATTACAGTTCACGAACTTCAAATCATTTCGTAGAAATTTGGCACGTGCGTCTGGCGCTGGCAAATAATATGCAATCACAAAGCTCCTGTATACAATTGAAAAGATCCCAATTCCTTTCAGGAGCACAAAACTCAAAGACACAATTACTGGTAATTTCAATTTGGTTGCTTAAGAACTTAGTCAATTATAAAACATATATACAAATTTTTTCGCAGCATCTAGCAGTGTCACTTAAAATGCAAACTAAAGTCAATTTATTTCCAATTGAAATAATTTCAATTCAAATATGAAATCAAGAAGAACCTAATTTGTCAAATTTAAATTAATTTTGATATTTAAAACAAACAACCGACCGAAGCTTTTTTGAAGTTTACGTTCATGGTCAGTTTAAAACTGTTTCATAAATTGTTAAAGCGTAAAATGAATATGTATATACATTTGTCTGACACCACAAGTTAAACAAATCTAAGAACTGTTTTAAAACTTTTATCAAAAATTCAAAAAATAGAATGCTTAGCCAATATTCAACTTACTGTTTACACCTGTTATCAGTTTCTTTTAAAACAGTTCATATTCAGGATTTTTCGGTTTCTTCCATGTTTTTGGATTTCTAGGGTAAATCTGAAATTGTCTTAACCCTAAATATTCCTATTGTAGGGGTGTTTCAAATTTCGTTTTGTGATGCACAAAGTCTTTTTTACCTTTTTTTCCAAGTCAGAATTATAAATTAAACTAATATTTGCTTGAGTTTTCGCACCTTACAATCAGAGCCTGTGCTTAGTTCCTACTTCAAGTTCCTAATGTATATAGCTTCGATGGTCATGAGTTTCGCTACTGTTTCCAGAACTTTCATTTCAATGTCATTCCTGGAATCATCACATTCAACAAGATGTTGACCCACCCTCTGTGAATCACCTTCTTGAGGTTCTGATCTTCTGACGTTAACATGCCTAATTGTCTGCGGAACATAGGGGGATCCGCATCCAATACATTTTTATCTCACATACATACTACGTGGAATTTCAGGTTTTTATCGAAAGTTGTTGTTAGGGTGGGAAGACACGATCTTAATTTTTGCGCAATGAATACCGCTAGCAAGTCAAATAGTTTCCAATGTTTGCTTGCAAATTTTGTCTAAGGTTGCTTCTCTATTGGAGAATAACTGTTGGTTTGGCTTGCGATCCATTCTGGCTTTTTTTTTGCTCTCTTGGGGTTTTTTTCAATTGATCTTTATTGACAATTATTGTCTTTTCTAAGGTACGGTTCATCATTCCTCTGGATACTGATTTTTGGTCCAGCATGTCTTGTTATGTTTAAGCCTTTGATCGAAGGCCAAACGATTAGATGTTGAATTAAAAAGCTTGTAAACCGTGGCTTGAATCACATTTTTTGAAACGTTGAAGCGGTGCACAGCTGCAGAAATTTAGTTTTATTCCTGTGTCGGTTGGTTTTTGATAATTTGTTGCTCACATTTACGTTTGTATCAGGAAAAGCCAAATCCCATTCCATGTTTACTTTTGCTGCGGTAAAGTGCAGGTTTTGATAAAATGAATTTGCAAATTTTAAGTATTGGTCCAGGTCACCACGAAATGTGCAGATAATGTCATCCACATATCTTTTGAACATTTTTTTCCCTCAACCTGCCCGTCTGTCTGCTAATTGCTGCAATACTTTCAAACCCAAACAACCTCCTGTATCTTAGCATATTCCTAATTTGCTATTTTTTGGCATAAAATAATTTTCTAATAAAGTAACCAGCCAATTGTTAACTGGTATTTTAATGTAAGCTCCTGGCTTCTGTACTCATTTTGAAACAAAACAATACTTTTTTGAAGTTTACGTTCATGGTCAGTTTAAAAGTGTTTCATAAAATGTTAATGCGTAAAATGAATATGTATCTACATTTTTCTGAGACCACAAGTTAAACAAATCTACGAACTATCTTAAAACCTATATCGAAAAATTCCCAAAATAAGATTTTTGCCTATTTACAACTTAATATTCATACCTGTTATCAGTTTTTCTTAAAACGTTCATATTCCGTATGGTTCGATTTCAACCAAGTTTTTGTATTTCTAGGGTAGGTTCCAATTTGCCCTAAACTTAAATATCCCCATTGTGGGTGTTTTCGCAAATTTCGTTTTGTAATCCACAACATTTTTTTTTGTCCTTCTTTTCCAGGTCAAGATTTTGATTTGAACTAAAATTTTAATGTTAGTTTACGCACCCTATTTTTATAGCATGTAATTAGTCCCGGCTCTAACTTGCTGATGTATATAGTTTCCATGTTCATATAGTTTCCATGTTCACTGTGCAAAAAGCAACCAGAATAATATTCAATTCAACGTCATTAGTGGAGCCACCACATTCAACAAGATGCTGACCCACCCGTGAATCCACCTTTTGAGGTTCTGATCTCCTGGTGGTAACGTGCTGGCTTGTCTGCACAAGATAGGTGAATCTGCATCCATTACATTTTATCTCACATACCATGTGAAATGTCAGGTTTTCATCAAATGATCATTTCAGCGTGGGGAGCATGATCTTATTTCTCGCACAATGATTTCCACTAGCAAGTCACACAGTTTCTACCATTTGCTTGCAAAGTTTTGTGTAAGGTTGACTCTGTATTTTGAAAAAATCGTTGGTTTATCATGAGATCCGGTCTTGTTTTTTGATGCTCTTTAGGTGTTGTTTTCAAACGACCTTTCCTGCCAATTATAATTTTTTGTAAGGTCTCGTTCACTTTTATTGAATACCATTCATCTGAGTTCTGGTTTTGGTCCCAAATGACTTTCTGTTCATGCGCTTGATCGAAGGCCAGCCAATTGAATTTTGCGTTTGAAACACTTTTAACCGTCCCTGAATCACAGTTTACTTATGATGAAGCGGTGCACATCTGCTAACATTCAATCTTTTCCTGTGTGGGTTTTTATTATAACAATGACATGTAATATTATTTTAGTTGCTCACATTTACGTTGATATCTAGACAGAACAAATCGCCTTCCATGGCCACTTCTTTAAGGTAAACTGCACGTTTTTTTTAATGAATTTGCAAATTTTAGGTACTCGTCCGGGGAACCACGTACTGGGATAATGTCATGCACACAACTTTTGATCAATTTTTCCATTCAACCTGCCCTTCTGTGTAGTGATTGCTGCAATACGTACTAATCCAAACAACATGTTGCATCGTGGCGTATTCCTCATGTGTTTTTTTGGCATAAGGTAATTTTCGGCTAAAACAACATGGCCACTGTTGTCTAGTACTTCAATGTAAGCTCCTGGATTCTGTACTTATTATGAAACAAAACAGTAAAATAAAAGATTCTCGGAAGACAGTTTTTTCCTAAAAAATATTTTCGAAATTTCGTTTTTGTTAGGATCTTAATTATTGATTAATGATCTCTTCTTTTTCGCTTGAAAATTTTCCGTAATTTTCTACTGTTTTGGCAGGTGTTTGAAAAACTTCAATGTAATAATTCGATAGAGGTTAATTTTTGAATAAAGTAACATGACCACTGTTTACTAATATTTCCATATAAGCTGCTGTTTTCTGTACTCATCGCGCGTGTGCGTCAACGACTTTTATTAAAATATAATTACTAGTTCGAGATTCATATGTTTTTGCGGCAAATTGCACGGATCAATTATACGCCAATTAATCGCGCGTGTGTTGCCACAATTTCCGCTTTTTGGCGCCGATCTAACAGCGAGTCTGTTTTTTTTTGCGCCGCCATCGTCATGGTTATATATTTTCATTTTGGTCCCAAATTGAGGTAAATGCATCCAATGCAATATATTTCGTGTACCGGGTGGTTCGATTTATAATGCAGATTGAAAATAGTCTTTAGTGATGTTAAGCAAGTTTTGAGTTCTCTTGATGTGTAGATCACTCTATTATCGGTTTTTTATTAAAGTTTTTCTTTTAGTCCTTTGCCTAATTGGCCTTTATATGTCCAAAAATTGTGGGCATCTCCTTCCGGTTTAGGATTCTGTTTCTTTTGTATAACCAACAAATATTGTTTTGAATCCAGTTCAAACTTAATTTTTTGATATAAAAGTTTCTTCTCTTGTTACAGCCGTTCCTTAAATTTCAGCTAAATTCAATCAGTTGCTTCACTATTTGCTTCACAGTAAATTCAGTCAGTTGATTCACAGTTTGAATTTATCATGATGATGCTTTTCGTTCTGTGCCGATTGGATTTGTCCAGCTCACAAGCTAAATATCACTTTTATTTTTTGTCAGCTCCTTTAAAAAAATGAAACCATTCTAAAAAACTGATTCGGTTGACCCAACATCCCTCTCGTTATGCATTAATCGATCAATTTCGTTGGTGTGTCCCTTGTACGTTTTGTAATCCCCCAATTGGAGTGCATGTAAATCAAATCAGTATTTAGAAATATGGCACGCTTGTCTGGCGCCTGCAAATAATGTGCACCCACAAAGCTGTGGGATACAAAGGAAATGATCGGAATTCATCTTAATAGCACTGAACTCAAAAACAAATTTAACTTCATTTTGGTTGTTAAAGAACTATATCAATTATAAAACGATATTTACAAACGTTGTTTTCGCCACATCTAGCAATACTATGTAAAATGCAAACTAAATTTAAATTAGTTCCAATTAAAGAGATTTCAATGCAATTTTGACACAAAAAAAATAAGTAATTTATCAAATTAAAAGGATTTCTGTCATTTAAACCAAACGTTTCCGAACATTAGGATCATAGTCAGTTTGAAACAGTTTCACAAATTTTAAAAGGATGAATTGAATATATATTTACATTTGTTTGAGATCACGAAGTTAAACAATTCCAGGAACCATCTCGAAACTTAAATTGAAAGTTTTTCATATTTAAATACTTAGCTTATTTACAACTTAATTTTTACATCTGCTGTCAGTTTCCCTTAAAACGTTCCTATTTGGGATCTTCAATTTCTTTCATGTTTTTGTATTTCTAGAGGAAACCAGAATTTGCCGTAACCCTAAATATCCCTCTTGTGGGGGCATTGCAAATTTCGTTTTATAATGCAAAAAAATTGTATGCCATATTTTTCTTTCTCCAAGTCAAAGTTATCCATAAAGTGTGTTTATTCCCGGCTTGAACTTGCTGACGATTATATATTCGATGGTCATGAGTTTCTCTATTCAGTGAAACGCATCCAGAATTTTCCATTCAATTACAACCATGTAGCCACCACATTCAACAAAATGCTGACCCGCCCGTGAATCCCCTTCTTTTGATGTTCTGATATCCTGGTGGTAATATGCCGTATTGTCTGCTGAACATAGGTGGATCCGCTTCCATTAAAATTTATTTCACATACCACGTGGCATTTATTTTAGGGTTCCATCGAAAGATGATTTTATTGTGGGGAAGCATGATCTTAGTTTTCGCGCAATTAATACCACAAGCAAGTAAAACAGTTTTTACATGTTGCCTTCAAATTTTTGTGTATAGTTGCCTCTGTATTGTAGAACAATTGTTGGTTTATTATGATATCCATTCTGGCTTTTTTGGTGTTCTCTTGGTGTTGTTTTCAATTGATCTTTACTGCCAATTAATATTTTTTCTATGGTCCGGTTCACCATTCTTCTGGGTACTGATTTTTGGTCCTGAATGTCTGTTTTTTTAAGCGCTTGATCGAAGGCCAACGAAGTAGTTGTTGAATTAAAGAACTTCTGAACCGTCCCCTTCTTTAATGCTGAAGCTGTGCAGAGCTGCCAAAATTCAGTATTTTTCCGGTTCCGGTTGGTTTCTGATTTTTTGCTGCTCACAATTACGTTGATAACAAGAAAGGCCAACTCATCTTCCATGTTCACTTTTTCTAAGGTAAATTGCACGTTTTTGTGTGAGGAATTTGCAACTTTTAGGTACTCGTCCGGGTCACCACGAAATTTGCAGATAATGTTATCAACATATCTTTTGAACAATTTTCCCCCCTCAAACTGCCCCCTTCTT
Source organism: Convolutriloba macropyga (assembly GCF_964194025.1). Taxonomy (NCBI): domain Eukaryota; kingdom Metazoa; phylum Xenacoelomorpha; order Acoela; family Convolutidae; genus Convolutriloba; species Convolutriloba macropyga. Next base: position 43,636,266 of record NC_134471.1, read on the forward strand.
CCGTTGATTGCTCGCAATACGTACAAATCCAAACAACATCTTGCATGTTGGCGTTTTCCCAATTTGTTTTTTTTTGGCGTAAAGTAATCTTTGAATAAAATAACATGATGACTGTTAACTAGTACTTTAATGAAAGCTCCCGGCTTCTGTACTCAATATGAAACAAAACAGTAAAATAAGAGATTCTCGGAAGATAGTTTTTTGTTTAAAAAGAAAATTTTTAGCATTTCGTTTTTGCTAGGATCATAAATTTTGATTAATGATTTTTTTATTGCTTAATAATTTTTTATGAGTTTCTACCGTTTCGTAAATGTTTGAAACATTTCAATGTTATAGTTCGATAAAAATTATTTGGCGAATAAACTATGATGAACACTGTTCATTAGCAACTCAATGTAGGCTCCTGACTTCTGCACTCATTGCACGCGTTCAGCTGTGTATTCCGATGTGCAGTAATTATTGATTGGATAGTCATTGATTTCTGTGCGATATTGCAATGATCAAACGCGCAAATCAAACACACGTAAGTTGACATAATTTTTGTTTTTTGCGCACACCCACCAGCGAGCCAGCTTTTTGACGCTCTGCCATCGGCGTGGTTATACATCTGCAGGTTTGCCCAACATTGGTGGAATTGAAACCACTACAATTTATTTTGTATACCACGCCCAACATTACATGCTATTTGAAACTAGACGTTAATGATGCTAAGCAGGTTTTGAGTTTTCTTGTTGTGTAGATCACTCTCTTATGCGTTGTGTTTAGCAATGTTTTTGGTCTCATGCCTAACTGGCCTCCATATTGCAAAAAGATTGTGGACATCTACTTCGGCTTTTGGATCATTTTTGTTTTGTTTTCCGCTGTAGCTTTTGGCCGTTGTATTAGATTCACTTGTCTTTCTCAATTCACATGTCTTTCACAAATTTTTCCATTTGTTCTATTCATAAAATTTGACCATTTTTTTGGAAGTTATTTTTTGCATTATTCGATTTCAATTAGGCGCTTCATAAAAATATTGCGAGTTGCTATGAATAGTGCCTTCTACGATATTTTTAATGCTGTTATTGTGCGCATTTGCGGATAGCCAGAGTTGTTCCTGTTTTTGCTGTGTTTTGGTGCCATTTACATGAAATCTCCTCTGTTCGTCAAAGTAGACTGACCGGAAAGCTTCTCAGGGTTTTCATTAATTTTTTCTATTTTGATCTCCAATGCTTTGTGCAAATTGTTTCATTGTTGTAGCAATTTTTTGGGGTGGTCTTTCATTTTGCAAATAATGTTGTCTAAATATCTTTCCAATAGTTTTGGTTTCAGAGCATTAATTTCAGTTGGTGTATTTCACGTTTTCAAACAGTGGCCCCCATATTTTTCTGTTGCACCTTACTTCTATTTTGACACCTTTTCTGATACCAGTGTTCAAATTTTTCGCATTGAACAGCCTAGCTTTTTCGAACCATTTTTTTACCCTCAGGGTATCTTTGTATTGCAGTTTTTGTTTCTCAGAGCTCATATCGTTATCAGCACTTAGTTTAACTTCAAAAATTTTCCTCCAAATACTGGCCCACATAGTCGCTAGGGAAGGCCCCCTTGCCAAGAGTTCTTTTTGACAGTACCGGCTACCATTACTCACTATTACCACATATACTGTTGTCCACAAACTTTTTAACAGTTTTTCCCCACAACCTGCCCCTCTGTCTGTTGATTGCTCGCAATACGTACATCCTGCATGTTGGCCTGCTCCCAATTTGTTTTTTTGGCGTAAGAAATTTTCAAACACTTTCCGTACGTTTCTAAACAACATCCCACATATCTTTCTATTGCGGCTTACTTCTATTTTGACACTTTTTCTAATACCAGTTTTCAATTTTTTTGCATTTAACAGCCTTGCTATTCCAAACCATGTTTTTGACAGTGATGGCATCTTTGTGTTGCAGTTTTTGTTTCTCGGAAGTTTTCTTCCAGATATTGACCAGGATAGTTGCCAGTGAAGGCCCCAATGCCGAGCGTTCTTTTTGATAGTACCAGTTACCATTACTTTTAAAATAAACGTTTGTGGCTGCCAGTTTGCGTAGGAGCTAAAATGTTGATCTGTCAATATGAGGAGGCGTGTGACTGGAGTAAAGACTCCGCAGGGCAACTTCAATGGCTTTCGAGCCGGTAAAATAAAATATAAAACTTCTACATCTAGTGTTACTATTTGCTCTTTCGCCTCAAGCTCAAGATTTTCAAGTTTTTGTTTTATTATGAGACTCAAAGATTGGATATTAGCTCTAGCACTTCATCAAAACGTGGTGTCAAAAATTGGTCTAAATTGGGATAAAGACTTCCTGGAAAAAATAAAACAGGGCAAATTTGTGTTTTTTCTACGAACTTTTGCCAGCCCAGGCAATCGGGCTAGTTTTGCGCCTGTTGTTTGTTGTTTTTTGTATGTTTTACGTGTATCGAGGTCTTTTTTTGTCCTTTCAATTAAAGTTTTTGTTGTAATGTTTTCTACTTTGAGAATTATCATGGCATGTTTTGTGACCACTCGCAAAAATTAGAGACAGTCCAGTATTTTCTTCAATTTTAGTTGACATATTGTTTTCTTTATAACGCAGAGTCCATTACCTTTGTCAAAAGGTACAGCTGAAAATTCACTCTAATTAAAAAATCTGCCACCTTTGATAATCATTGGACGGCTAGTATTTCTCATAAACTTGTAGCGTTTCGTTTGGCGGAGGCCTCTAAATCACAATCTCATTCATCACCAACACCATTTTCTCACAAAACATTTATTAATTTGCGTATTTCTATTAGAAAACTGTTGGCACCAAAGTTGTCTTTTATAGGGTGTTTGGATTCGAAAGGTACAAAATTTAAGACACAAACTGGTAGTTTTGTTCCCTCGAAAAATTTTATTTAGGACGGTGCGACAGTTTTTCAAGCTTAGAATCATTGTTTAGAATTTTTTTCCAACAACGGTTGAATGTGTTTGTGCAAAAAACGACCGCGGACGCCAAAAAGTTATCCTCATTGGAATTCTTGATTTCTTATCTTGTAGTTTTTGCATGCCACAGTTCAACAAACTTGCTTTTAGTTTTTCAGCTCATTTAGTATTCTACGCTGAAATGTATGTAAATCTGCCTGCTCAGAGAAAATGCCGTTTTTTGGATGATGAAATTTCAAAAAAACTAAAATAAAATCCTTGTGTACACATTTTTCTAGATAACATACTCTTCATTTACCATTCTCGCGTTTTTTAATTATTTGACATGTTTTAAAATCAGTTTGCATTCACTATTACTCCGACTAAAAATGTGGCGAAGCCAATTTGAGGGTCGAACAATTCTGGTCGTCGGCGCCATCGTTAGGAAATTGACTCGAAATACGTCCGAAAGTAACAAGTTTGCTTCCCTCGCAAGACTCCTCCGTTTTGCCCTACGTTGGTTCTTACCCAAATTCCGCTTACCTCATCCCATGTTGAGCAGACTTGTTAAATTGTCCATTTGTCACATGACGCTATTGTTTCAAGACTGCTCCTGGAGGTTATTCGGGATTATTGTTTGTCACCTGGATTACCAATATTAATTTATTGCAGAAGACCTTGAAAATATGGTGTCCTTTTCCCCCTTGCAGTACACAATTGCTCAAAACCGGAAACTGTGTTCTGTCAAATGCTCACAGAGATCGTTGGTGCTGCAGGGTTTTGAGTTCGTTCTGTTTTTTTAATATAGTGTTGTTAATCGTATAACGCCAGAGCCAGGTCTCTACTTCTGTTTAGTAAGCTGATCATATCCATCAAAAGTCTGATGTTTTTAATCGATTTGCAAACGAGTTTAAATTTATTCCGTGTATTAATATAATAAGAGGCAGCAGATTTTGCGTATTCTCTTAAATGATGTGGTTAAGAACGTGGCAAAAGTAGTTTTCGATTAAAGTAACATCTCCAATGTTAACTAGTGTTTTTGTGTAACTTCAATTTGAGGTTTCCTTGCCATAGGTTTTTGCTGGCCGACCCAGATTTTTGGGATTACTGCTCCTATAAGTTCAGATATGTGGCATCATCATAACAACCACATCTTTTCAGTACCAATACACTATATCCTGCTGTTTACATGCAGTACTGTAATTTACTTAAGTCATGTTCCGAATAGATAAACCCATATCAGTTTACTTGCTCCTCTATGATATTAGTTGTTTCGCACTTGGTCCATTTATTCAAAGCATTTTTTTGCGTGGGCAGGATATTTTAAAAATCATACCCCGCAACCTCAATGGTTTGTAACAGCCCTACAGTAATAATTTATTCGTCTGTTTTAATGTCTCTGAACAAGAAATAGTCTTTGATTTGTATACTAATTCCCGATGTTTTTTTTGTTTGATGTCCTCTTTGGCTCACGTCTTTGGCTAACGTGGCTCTGAATCTGTTCGGAAATTGATTGCCTACAACCTTTCCATCTGTTTTAGCTTAAATGCTAATTTTCTGTTGTACGCTATTCTTTTGTGAAGTTATTTTCGTGCGCTTGCTTTATTTGTTTCCGTTAAGGGATGTAGACTTATTGTTTTTCCCACCTCTTAGTAATTCAAAAAAATCTGTTCATCTTCCAGTCCTGTCTGGGTTCCCCGCTTTTTTTTCAATTCAAGGAATGATTTGGCTTAAATCTTCTGCAGAATCATTTTCCTCTTTCATTGTGTCATTTACATTCGGCGTGCTCAATGTTCGTGAAATTCCATAAAATTTTTGTCCTCTGGAACATTTTCTTGAATGTTTCTCAATTTAGTGTTTTCCTTTGTTTTTGTAATCGTTCATGACACATCTACGTTTGAAGCGTTTGGTGCGTTTATAATACTTTTTTTTGCTTTATGTTTTTTACATTTTCAATCGCAAATAGATCATTCACTATTTCTTGACTGATTTTGGGTCTACTGTAGTAGGAATTACAATTACAATTCTGCATAGTTTTTAAGCTTGATTTATGCAACGTTACCAAAACCACGTTTTTTGTATTGTGGTTCAAAGGTGCTGCGGTCATTGTGGGTGTTTTTGTCATTCTTGTTTTACATATAGGTTGTCTCGTACTAGTTCATGGCACGAAGGTAGTTGAATTCTCAATTTACCAACGTAGTCACATATTATCGGATAAAATGTCTGCCCCACTAATCAATTTGCAATCAATGTGCAATCAACTTGCGGTGGGCTATCGGTAGAGCGCACAGATTGCCTATAATTGCTCCACGAAATGTGAGGTTCGTTCATTTACTTTGTATGGCACTTCGATAAATTTTGTTGATATTCTGTCAATTGCCAGCGCCTTACTTATGTACGTAATTACTGAGAACTTAGAAAAATGCTACCATCATTACTGCGAAAAATTGTTAGGCAACCAATTCCAGAGAACCCTAAAAGCAAAAAAGGCGTTCGGTACCGTTGGCGCTTCTTGGTTGCTCATTAGAACTTCTTTTGACCTCTTTGTGAATTGATTCCAAAATAATATTATATATTCGTTTGACTATGAATTGAGTAGACGGCCCATGATGTCCAAGGGTACTTTCAAAAAAGGTTGACTTCGTTTTCAAATTGTCAAATTGTGTACTTTTTTCATGGCCACTCCTTTTGATATAATCCGTGGCACAAATTTAGGTTTTCATGGATGTCTTTTATCATCCTTGGCCATTAGAGCTGTTGTTGAACCCGATGGAATGTTTTAGCAATTCCAGATTATTCAGAGAATCCACAAAGAGATGGGGGATTTTTTTTCAAAATAATTTTTGAAAAACTATTTGTGTGAACTTGTTGATGTCATCAATGCGTTTATTTCTCTTGATTAAATCTCTTTTCCTTCGAAAATGAGTTTCAACATCCAGAGTTTCTATAATGCTCTGGACGCTGCTGCCACGTTTGTCGTTAGAGAGCAAGCCACACCCTAAATCCAGTTCCTCAGTACAAAAAATTCGAATGCGTTTTTTTGTGATCTATAAACTGTTCGACAGAACTCCCTACTTAGCGTTTTGTTTACTTATACAACCACTCTCTGACATCAATTTTTTTTTGCAAAATATCACTGCCAATGCCGAACTAAGTTTCATCCCATTGTTAGCCTATATGGGTCATTGACATTCAAGTTCTTATATAGGTGCCCTTTGTAGTGCTTGATTAAATAGTTCAAACGCTAAATCGCCCTCCTTGCTCAATAAAAAACCCTTCTTTATCGTTGAATAGTTTTAAAACAGCTCTGCTAGCCTTGCAAAGTTTTGTATGAATCTTCTAGAAACAAATTATTCCAACAGTACGGGTGTTTTTCGGCCAATCAAAATTATGTGCAGTAGCAACCATGTGATTGCTCTGCAACCCAATAATCCAATGGTGCACTTAGGTTATTTTCATTATCTAAAGCAGCTTTCACACGAAAAAACTGTACAACGCAGTAGAACAAAATTAAAATTTTGAACAACATACAAACATGTAATTGCAGGGCAAAGAAACCTAAATCTGAGGCTCATTTTGAACAAACTGAAACGCTTGATTAATTATAATTCCTAAAATGTGGGATTGCAAGAACCATAAGTCACTGAATACAGTTGTTACCTGGCATAATTGTACGAAGCAGCATCAGTTTATCGACTTGTGGTAGTCATATCCAACAAACCGTATGTTTTACCGCTAATGGAACCCCGGCCCTAAATTTTGTGGACCGAGCTCTGATTACTAAAAAGGAAGAACATGAGATGCGGGAGAAAACATTGGAGCATCGGAATTCCCTAATCCAATCGACTGGATGTTTTATCATCCACAGCTATTTGGTCCAACTGATTGGGATCGTCATTTTGTTCACTCTGTGCTACTCTCAACAGACAGTCTGCATGTGGTATTTTGTTTCCAGCTTCATGTTTAGTTTCAAATAAAACTGTCCAAAAATCAAACCGTGTTGAGTAAAAAACACCATAGCAAAAAGTTCTCTTCCCGCCGATGAGTTGCTTCTATGAATTTTACTTAGCGTTTTGTTTGCTTATACAACCACTCTATGACACCAGTGTGGTCTTTGAACAATATCAATGCCAATGCCGAACAAAATTTTGTCCCCAGATAGCGGATATTGGTCATTGGCATTTGGATTACCAAAATAGGAGCTTTCTGTAGTGCTTGATAAAGCTGTTCAAAGGCCAAATCACACCCTTTGCTAAATAGAAAACCCTCTTTATTGTCTAATAGTTTAAAAATAAATCTGCTTTCCCTGCAAAATTTAAGATGACTCTTCTAAAAAACCAATTAATTCAAATTTAAATCTCATATCCGTAATTTTTCTCAGATTCTTCTTTTTACTAACTACCGTTACTTTCTCTGGAACCACATCTACGCTTTTATTTGATACAAAACGTCCCTGTAATTAAATTTTTTTCCTTAAAAAGCCTTTTATTTTGAAGCCAGTGTCTTTAAATTGTCCATGATTATGTTGTTTAAGCATACTACGGAACTCCATTGGAGAATCCCATCATAATCAACTACAAGTTTTTGAAAAATATGGCAGTGCGCTGACACCAAAACTATGGTAATCATTTCCACCTATCTATGGAGCACGCTTAGTGCAACAAAGGCTGCCACTTTTTGTACAAAACCCGTTGTCAAATAGATATTGGAGAAACAAAAGTTTCCATCTAGACAATTAGTAACATCAATTAGTCTAGGTGGTGGTCAGGCCAACCTATTTCCTATTTGCTTGTTCAAACCTCTGTTGTCAACAACTAATTTGTAGCGTCCATCTTTCTTTTTCACCAATATTGAGGGGGCTGCACAAAACGAATAAGTGGGTATTTTTTAGTTTTGCATCTTCTAGAATTTCGATTTTTTTCCATTGCTTATTTTTCATCAGATCTCATATTGCAATAATATATTTTTGTGCTTCAGTTTGTCACAATATCCCAAATTTTTCTACTCTGTCTTACTGTTTGTCGTTTAAATAAAATCCTTCAAAATGTGCGTGTTTTTGTTTTTGAAATGATCCTAGTGCTTTTGATTTGCGATGATTTACCAAAGTTGTCCTCACAAAAAAGTTTTGTTCAATTAGGTGATAGCTTACCAGTTTTGTCCATATACACGGATATTGATTTGTCTAATTTTTTAATATTTTTACCAAACTAAAACCGTTGTGCATTTTTACAACAAATTCTAGAAGCAAGCTACTCTTCGATTGAAAGTCATCAGTAGCCTCCAATGATCCTACTAGTCCAACACTTTCTTCTGCGTTTCAGATTAACCGATTTAGTTCAATTAAGCTACTCCGGTTTGCTCTGTATTCAAGTCTTTTATCTCGCTATTGCAAAAACTTTTCCTTTATAACATCTCACCGTGTAGATTTATTACCCATCTTTTGGCTTTTTTTTTCAACCATTTTTCAACAGAGACCATTTTTCAACGAATGGTCAGAATATTTGTCCGCTGTTATAAAAGAATATTATTCAACCTCTTGTAATCTTGACTAAAACTTCACCAACTTTTTTAATCTTCCTATGAATTTTACGGTCGAGCGCTAACAGCTGCTTTTTAAAAGCTGCTAACACTCCTTTTGTTTATGTTTTTACTCTTCCTGGTAATCCCACTGTTTCGTAGGTGGGCCAAATCAAAAGCGATATACTACTTCCGCTGTCTATTATGTCCACGCATCTAATATTGTGAACTGAATTTTTTGCATTTAAACTGGTTTTGGTCGCAGAAAAAATTGTAATGAATTTACAGTTCTCAGCATTCTTTTTCGTGAAAGAGCAATTTCTTCATATGTTGGGAACTTCCAAAGGGAAACAATTTTGGCAATATTCTTGATATGTCTTTTTTCCGCAGCCAGTGAATCTGAAACCCTGCTATTTGTGTTTTCTAGACTGTGAATCTTGTCTTAAGACGAGTTTCTGTGACTAGATTCTGCCGTCGGAAAAACCTTGAACCTTCAATTTTGATGATGTGCTCTATCACTTCTATTGTCACCTTATTGCCCACAGGAAGAATTGATTTAACCGCTGGAGTTATTCTGACATATTCCTGTCGCTTGTCTCCCACTGACCTTTGGTAAACCAGGTTGATGATAGCTTCCTCTAAGTTTTTTTTTAATGCCACCTAAATGCGCAAATTTTTGGGTGGTTGATCCTCATCTTCTGTACTCGTAAAAATGTGCAATCTCCTTTCCCAGGCAGCTGCAATTATCATATCTCTGTTGTCAACTTGCTACAACTTCATCTAACTCCAACTGGGCTCGTCTCCATGTAAAAATCCTTTCAAAATAAGATGAGTTCTAATTTCTTGCAGCTCCGTAGGAGAAATTTTTAATTCTGATTGCTTTAAGTCTTCCAGAACATCTTCTAGTTTTTCTCCTGGTCTTGGTACGCGGCAAGCCAGTAGCTCTTGGAAAACGACAGTTTTGTTTGCTCTGTCAATCTTGACAAAAATTAAGGCACTCAATTTAAACTTCTCTGGTAGGTTTCGGTAAAGAACAATAGAACTCTAGGGCAAAGCGTTTCAGCCTAATTGGAAAATAATATTTTGTTGGCCAGATTTCATTCTTCTCTAATATATTGTTGTTAGTCAGCTAACAGTTCAGTGTCGTCGAGTGTCTTTCCAATCCATTTGAACCAGTGAACTGCTACTTGCATTTTTGAAGTAAACCTATCGCTACATCGTACCACGAAATCAATAGAACCCTTTTAGTACTTTTTTTTTGCTAATAACCAATTTAATTTTAACGGCTTTTTGACCGGCTGACGATCACAATAATACATTCTCTTCTTGTATAATCATATTTCTATCTCTATTAATTTTTAAATCTAATTAAAAGTTTTAAGTTTCAGTTTATGCGTTATTTTGATTTCGATTTGTTTTTTATTGATTATTTTCAATTAAAATTGAGTTTTTCATGATAGAAATTACGCGGCCAAAAATTTTATGCTTTCATTAAAGCAGACTGATATATTATAATCCATTAGATTATTAAAACAAAAGAGATAGATGATATCGAACCTTTTGAGACGAATCACAGAACTTTCTATTACAATAACAAAACAGTGTAACAAAAGGTTGTAAATTCTCAACAACCGCGCTATCAGAAACTGATAGGAAGGACTAAGACACCTGGACCCTATTTCTAAAACTATACAGATTTTGCAAAAACGGATTGCAATAATTTTTGCCCGAACTTAATTAAATTGCAGAACGGAGTTAACATCAATTGGCCAAACTGTGCACCAATGGAAGGGTTGTTCAATATTTAAAACCTTATTTTTAGCAGATCTACCCAAACATAAAGGCAATCAGGAAAACCGATAACAGGAATAGATTTTTTCCTGGGACAGAGAAAAATTATATGAATATGCGACATTAGAGTAATCTATTTTGGACTAAGGTTACAATAACTAGTTGCATCTACTTTTTAAAAATTGCTCGGGTATCAAAGTGAAGCAAATTTGCCATGATTCAAGGGAGGCTAATATCAGTTTGATGATAATTTTTATAGGATCGAAAATGTTTTATTTTGTGATTAGGTTTTTTTTCTGCCAATCATTATGGTGCGCAGTAGCAATCCTGTAAATGCTCTGCAACTCATCAATATAATGCGGGACTTCGGTTAATTTCTTCATCTAAAGCAGCGTTCATTAGTATAAATGAAGCACATGAGATGTCGGAGAAGATTTTGAAACAACAGATTTCCCTTCTCCAATCAATCAGATATTTTTATCCTCCACAACCATTTGGTCCAACTGATTGGGATCGTCATCTTTTTCACTCTGCAGTACTCTCAACGGACAGTCTGCGTATGGGATTTGGCTTCCTGCTTCGTGTTTGGTTTCAAATCAAACTGTCCCATAATCATACGGTGTTTAGTGAAAAAAACCATAGCAGAAAGTTCTCTTTCCGTTGCTTAGTTGTTTCTCTGAGTGTTTTTTAGCGCTTTGCTCGGTTATACAACCACTTCAAGACATCAATGTTGCCTTTGGGAAACATCAGTACTGATGCTGAACAAAGTATCGGCCCTCGTGAGCATATATTGGTCATTGGCATTTGGATACCCTAAAATAGGTGTTTTCTCTAGTGCCTGATAAAGTTGTTCAAAGGCCAAATCACACCCTTTGCTAAAGAAAACCTCTTTATTGTTTAATAGTTTAAAAACAACTCTGTTATCTCTGCGAAATTTCAGATGAATCTTCTAGAAAACCAATTGGTTCAAATATAGCTCTCATTTCCTTTATTGTTCTCAGATTTTTCGTTTTACTAACTGCCGCTACGTTCCCTGGATTCACATGTACGCCTTTATATGATACAAAAAGTCCCATTAAGAAAACTTTTACGTTAAGAAAACCTCACAAAAAATTCCCGTTTCGTGCTTTTTATTTCAAGGCCAGCTCCTTTAAGTTGTCCCTGATTATGTCGTCTAGAAATACTAAAAGAAATTATTGAGATTCCCAACAAAATCAACTTTATTAAATTTTGACAAAACAAAACTCTGGCTAATTTTTCCCACCTATGGAGCACCATTGGTGTTAAAAACGCTGTCACGTTTTGCAAATTTTTTTCCAGAGCCATTGGAAAACAGCCCGATGTCACATCGATTTTGAAGAAATATTAGTTTCCATCTAGACAATGAGTAGCATCGTTTGTTCTATGTGGTGGTCAGGCAACATTTTTTTTATTTGCCTGTTCAAAAGTATAAAGTCAACAAATTATGATGCAATACTTTTGTCTGAATGGCTGTTTATGTGTTGAATTTGGTTTTGTGTTTCAGTTTGTCACAATATCCCAAGTCTTGGGAGTTTCCTGAAAATTAATTTTTTATATCTCATAAAGAAATTTTCCACTCTTTAAATCAAACCGCTCTAAATGTACGTGGTTTTTTGAAATGAATCCAATTTGGTTTGCTTTGATTGGCCAAAAATTTCCTCACAGCTAAGTTTTGTTCTCCAAACGTTATTGGAACGTCCGCTATTTTTAATACTCTTAACCAACATACATTTTTTGTGCATTTATACTACAGTTGCTAGAGGCAAGTTTTTCTTCGATTGAAAGTCCTCAGTAGATTCCACTAATCCTTCTAATTCCAGAAGTTCTTCTGCGTTTTAGATTAACCAACTTATTTCTATTGAGCTACTCGTGTTGGTTCTCTATAAAAAACTTTTATCTCGCTATTGCAAAACTTGAAACCCTAGTGCTTCTCTGTTGTAGGCGGTGTTGTCAAAAATTTGTGTGCTGTTATGAAAAACATTGCTCAACCTTTTGTAGTCTTGACTAAAACTGCTAAAACCTTTTTATTCTTCCGAAAATCTTTATAGCTTAGTTAATAGCAGCTAACATTCCTTTTGTTTATGTTTTTACTCTTTCTGTTTTTCCCAATGTTTCGTATGTGAAACAAATCAAAAGCGTTATACCCCCTCCACTGTCTTTTAGATCCACGCATCTACTCCGGTGTAGTAAAATTTCTGCAATTAAACTGATTTTGTTAGCAGAACACATTCTAATGACATTACAGTTACCAGTATAATTTTTCTTGATTGAGCAGTTTCATTCATGTGTAGGGATTTTCCATAAGGGAGACAATGCGCCACATTCTTGATATGTCCTTCTTGTCCGCAGCAACTGTACTTGAAACCCTTCCCAATGTTAGTCCTGGACAGTTCATCTTTTCCGTAGATCTGTCTCTGTGACTAGGTTCTGACGTCGGAGAAGACACTGAAATGTAAATTTGGATGGTGTCCTTTATCACTTCTGTTATCAATCTATCGCCCGAGAACTGCTTTAATCTCTGGAATGACTCCCACTGACCTTTAGTAATTCAGGATGAAGATAACCTCCCTAAATTTTTCCGTTTCATGCTGTTTAAATGCGCGATGGTTGTTGATTGTTCCTCTTCTTCTGTTCTGGTATAAAGATGCAAACCTCTCTCCCAAACTGCTGCATTTCTCATATCTTTGTCTTCAACTTGTTTTCCGAGATCTAGCCTCATCCAATTCCACTTGTGCTTGATTCTCTGTAGAAATATTTTCAATACCGGATGAGTTCTTAGCTCTTGAAGCTCCGTTGGACAAATTTTTAATGCTGATTGCTTTGAATCTTCCAAAAAATTTTCCAGTTTTTCTCCTGGTCGTTTTACTTGATGTGTTGTTCTTGACAAAATTTAAAGCACCCATTCTGGTAGTTTTCGGTAAAGTACGAGAGAACTCTAGGGCAAAATGTTGCAGCCTAATATGAAAAAAGTACTTTGTGGCCAGATTTATTTCTCTTCTACTCAACTGTTGTATTTCAGCTAACAGTTCAGAGTGCGTCATGTAGCTTTCCCATCCATTTGAACCAGTGAACTGGTTCTTGCTTTCTTTGAGTTGAACCCGTTGAAATCTTATCATATCTTTATTTGAATTGCACCCATTTAACCTCTTTTTACATATTTGTTTTTTTACTTCGATTACTTTTTTTCCAATTAAAATTTGCACTCATTTATCTTCCTTTTATATATTTGTATTTTTAATTCAATTACATTTTTAATCTAATTGAAAATTTCAATTTAATGCTTATTTTGATTTCAATTTATTTTTTTTTTGCGTTATGTTTAGTTAACATCGAGTTTTTAATGAATTTGCGCAGTGAAATAATTTGTTGTTTCATGAAAGCAGATTGATAAACTATAAACTGTTTGATTATTAAAAACAAGACAGATAACTGATATCAAACTTTTTGAAACGAATCACAAATCTTTCTATTACAATATCGAAATAGTGTAACAGCAGATCGTATGTTCTCACCTTAACGCATTCAGGAAAACCGATAACAGGAATAGATGCCTTCCTGGGACAGAAAAAATGTATATGAATATGCGACATTAGAGTAATCTAACGTTGAGTGACGCTACAATAACAAATTGCACAAACTTTCTTTTATTTACTTAGATATTGAAGTTCAACGAATTTGCCATAATGCCAGGGAGGCAAACATCCTTTGATGACAATTTTATAAGATCGAATTTTGTTTTATTTTTGCACTGTGTATGTTTTTTGCCAATCGATATTAATATTAATTTATTCGGTTCCTTAAAACCATATAATCATGTTACGTTTGTAATGATTTTGAATTTTTGTCCCAGTAGAAATATTGGGAAGTGAATAGTAAAAAACACCATAAGAATAAGTTCTTTTTCCAATGCTGAGCCGTTTCTATGAATTTTGTTTAGCGTTTCGTTTGCGCATACAACCACTCCAAGACGCCATTGTTGCCTTTGGGAAATATTAGTGCCAATGCCGAACAAAGTTTTGTCTCATGTTAGATTATTTGGGTAACTGGCATTTCGATATTCCAAAATAAGTGCTTTCTGTAGTGGCTGAACAAAAACTTGTTTCAAATTGTTGTGCCGTACTTTCACGGAAAGTTCAAAAAACTTAACACAAAAAATATAAACTGACTGCAGAACTTGCAAACAGCTTTGTTTTTAACTTCACCAACCAACGGATACGCGCAACAAATTATCCTAAATAATCATAGTGCTCGGTATAAGGAAATAAGCTCTGTGAAGTTTCCGCCGTATCGTAGAGAACTTGCTCCTAACGGAGGAGATCCCATTTTAAATGTCCTTTGAAAACCATTCAGAAGGGATAAGACACATGAACCCTATTTCTATCTACAAAAATTTTGCAATAATGGTTTGCAATACCTTTTGCCCGAAGGCAATCAATTTGTCAAACGGAGTTAACATCAATCGATCACACTTTGCGCTATTTGAAGGGCTTTTTCATTATTAAAACCTTGATTTTAGCAGACCTACCCAAACAGAAAGGCATTCAGGAGAACCGATAACAGGTATAGATGTTTTCCAGGGACAGAAAAAAACTATACGAATATGCGACATTAGAGTAATCTAACTTTGACTGGAGCTAAAATAACAAAATTGCACCAACTTTCTTCTAATTACTTAGGTATTGAAGGGCAAAGAATTTGCCATGATGCCAAGGAGGCAAAAATTAGTTTGATGACAATTTTATTAGACAATTTTATTTGTTTTTAGCGTTGTGCGTCTTTTTCTGCCAATCATTATGCTTGCATTATTTTTTCTGCCAACCAAACATTATGGTTGCAGAGAAGTCACAGGGTTGCCACCAACCCTGTGATTTCTCTGCAACCCTTTAATCCAATGGTGGACTCAAGTTATTTTCATCATCTAAAACAGCGTTCAATCGAACAAAAATGTACATCGAAGTGGAACAAAATTAAAATTTTGAAAATTATGCAAACATAGAATTGCAGGGGCAGAAAAACCTATAGATCTGCGGCTGAATTTGGACAAACTGAAACGTTTGAGTAAATATAATCCCGAAGATGTGGGAATGCTAGAACCATAAGTCACTGACTACAGTTGTTACCTGGCAAAATTGTACGAAGTAGAATCAGTTTTTCGACATGTGGTAGTCATATCCAACAAACCGTATGTTTTACCGCTAATGGAACCCCGGCCCCAAATTTTGTGGACCGAGCTCCGATTACTAAAAAGGAAGCACATGAGATGCAGGAGAAAGCATTGGAGCAACAAGTTTCCCTGGTGCCATCAACTGGATGTTTTTATCATCCACAGCCATTTGTTCAAACTGATTGGGATCTTCAATTTGTTCAGTCTGTAGTACTCTCAACAGACAGTCTGCGTGTGGGATTTTGTTTCCAGCTTCGAGTTTAGTTTAAATTTTTGTCCCAGTAGAAAAATTGGGTAGGGAATAGAAAAAAACACCAAAGCAAAAAGTTCTTTTCCCGTTGCTGAATTTTTTCCCTGAATTCTACTTAGCGTTTTGTTTGCGTATACAACCACTCTAAAACACCAATGTTGTCTGTAGGTTTTATCAGTGCCAATGCCGAACAAATTTTTGTCGCTTGTTAGCTTATTTGGTTCATTGGCATTTGGATAACCCTAAATAGGTGCTTTCTGTAGTTTCTGATAAAGTTCCTCAAAAGAAAAATCACACCCTTTGCTCAATAAAATATCCTATTTTGTTTAATAGTTTGAAAACAGCTCTGCTGGCCTTGTAAAATTTGATGAATCTCTTTAAAAAAACAATTAGTTCCAATGTAGCTATCTGTTCCTTTTTGTTCTCAAATTTTTCATTTTGTTAACTGCTGCTACCTTCCCTTGATCATTATATACGCCTTTATATTATAAAAATAGTCCCATTAAGTAAATTGTTTTCTTAAAAAATTTACGTTTCGAGCCTTTTATTTCAAGGCCAGCGTCTTTAAGTTGTTCCTGATTATGTTGTCCAAGTATACTACAAGAAATTCATAGGAGAGTCCCAAGAAAATCAACTTTTTTAAATTTTGATAAACCGAAACTGCGGCCCATCTTTTTCAACTATGGAGCACCATTGGTGTTAGAAACGCTGTCACGTTTTGTGAACCTTATGTGGGCCATTTGAAAACAACCCCATATCAAAAGTGAACTTGGAGAAATAATAGTTTCCATCTAGACAATGAGTAACATCTTTTGTTCTATGTGGTGGTCAGGCATTTTTTATTCTATTTGCTTGCTCAACCCCCTGAAGTCAACAACTAATCTGTAGCTTCTGCTTTTCTTTTTCATCAAAATTGATGGTGCTGCCCAAAACGAATGGGTGGGTTCTTTTAGTTTTGCATCTTCTAGATATTCGACTTTTTTTCATTGCTTATTTTCTATCAAAACTCATATAGCAATGATTTGTCTGAATGAGTTTTTTTGTGTTGAGTTTGGTTTGGTGCCTCAGTTTGTCGCAATAATCCAAGTCTTTTGAGTTTCCGGAAAACAATTTTCGATATCTCATAGACAATTTTGCCACTCATTCTTCCTGTTCGTTGTCTAGATCACACCCCTCCAAATGTGCGTGGTTTCTTTTTTTGAAATGATTCCAATTCTTTTGGTTTGCTTCGATTGGCCAAAAATGTCCTTATAGCTAAGTTTTGTTGTTTTAAGTGGGAGCTTCGCACTTTTGTCTCCACAGACACAGATATTGGTGTGTCCGCTATTTTTAAACAACTTTTGCCAAACTGAAACCGTTGTGCAATTTTACACCAGTTACTAGAAGCAAGCTAGTTTTTGATTGAAAATAATCAATAGCTTCCACTGATCCTTCTAATCCCTCTGATTACTCCTGCGTTTTAGATTAACCAATTTAGTTCTATTAAGCTACTCGTGTTTGCTCTGTACATAAGTATTTCATCTCGCTATTGCAAAAACTGGAAACCCTAGTGCTTCTCTGTTTTAGGCAGTTTTGAAAATTTAGCTAATTTCTCTAAATCTCTCATCGTATAGATTTTTTATTCATTTTATTACCCCTCTTTTGTAGGTGGTGTTGAAAATTTACCTAATTCCTTTAAAATATCTCACCGTGTTGATTTATTACCCATATTAGTTTTTCAGGACACCATTTTCCATTAAACAGTCAAAATATTCGTCTGCCATTATGAAAAAATTTTATTCAATCTCTTGTAGTCTTGATTAAAACTGCTACAACTTTTTTATTCTTCCGGAAATCTTTATAGCTTAGTTAATAGCAGCTAACAATCCTTTTGTTTATGTTTTTACTTTCTCTGTTCTTCCAATTGTTTCGTTTGTGGAACATATCTAAAGCGATATACCCCTTCTACTGTCTAATAGATCCACGCATCTAATCGAATCTAAAATTTCTGCAATTCAACCCTTCCGATGTTAGTCCTGGACAGTTCATTTTGTCCGAAGATCTGTATCTGTGACTAGGTTTTGACGTCGGAAAAGACACTGAAATGTAAATTTTAATGGTGTCCTCCATCACTTCTATTTTCACTCTATCGCCCAAAAACTGCTTTAATCACTGGAGTGAATTCGATGGTATTCTTGTTGCTTGTCTACCACTGACCTTTGGTAAACCAGGTTTACGATACCCTCCTTAAACTTTTTCGATGTTTGTTGATTATGCCTTCTTTTTTGTTCTGGTATAAACATGGAAATATATCTCCCAAACTGCTGCAATTCTCATATCTTTGTCTTCAACTTGTTTTCCGAGATCTAGCCTTATCCACTCCACTTGTGCTTGATTCCCAGTAGAAATGTTTTCAATACCAGATGAGCTCTTAGCTCCTGACGCTCCGTTGGACAAATTTTTAATGCTGATTGCTTTAAGTCTTCCAGAAATTCTTCCAGTTTTTCTCCTGGTCATTGTACGCGACAAGCCGCAGCACTTGGAAAACCACAGGTTTTTTTGCTGTTGCGTTCTTGACAAGTTTCAACGCACTGAATTTTTTTTCTCTGGTAGCTTTTGGTAAAGTGCGACAGGTCTCTAGGGTAAAATCTGGCAGCCTAACGTAATGCGACCGTACACCAACTTTGCGGGCCGGATTTCCCTCCCTGCTACTCAATGATTGTAATTCAGCTAACAATTCACAGAGCTTTCAAATTCATTTGAACCAGTGAACTGGTACTTGCATTCTTGAAGTAGAACCGGTTGCCATCTTATCGTATCGTTACTAGAATTGCACCCATTATAGGATTTTTGTTTTACTGCTAACCAATTTTTTTTATTGGATATATGGCAAGATGTTTGTCAATACAATTCATTCTCTTTTTTATATTTATATATTTTTTTCTATTAATTTTTTAATCAAAACGAATTTTTCAAAATTTAATTAGTTCCGTTATTTGATTTATTTTGGTCCGACGGTAGACTTAGGTTATTTTAAAACAGCGTTCAAGCGAAAAAATTGTATAACGAAGTAGAACAAAGTAAAAGTTCTTGAAAAAGATACAATCATGTAATTGCAAGGGCGAATAAAGCTACATGTGACTGATATTGTACTAATTGAACACCATAGAAAAAAGTTCTATTTCCGTTGCTGAGCTGTTTCTAGGAAATTTACTTAGCGTTTTGATTGCGCATTCAACCACTCTAAGACACCATTGTTGTCTTTGGTAAATATCAGTGCCAAGGCCGAACAAATTTTGTCCCATTTTAGCACATTTGGGTCAATTAGCATTTGGATATCCCAAAATAGGTGCTTTCTGTAGTGCCTGAACAGAAACCTTGATCAAATGTTTGCGCGGTACTTTCAGCGGATGTTCAAAAACTTAACCCAAAAAGATAAACTGACATACAAGAACTTGCAGACATCTTTGATTTTAACTTCACCAACCAACGGATACGCGTAACAAGTTATGCTAAATAATCAGAGTGCTCAGTTAAACGTAATAAGCTTGGTAAAGTTATCGTCCGTATCGTAGAGAACTTGCTCCTAACGGAGGACATCCCATTTTAAATGTCCTTTGAAAACCATTCAGAAGGGATAAGACACATGAACCCTATTTCTATCTACAAAAATTTTGCAATAATGGTTTGCAATACCTTTTGCCCGAAGGCAATCAATTTGTCAAACGGAGTTAACATCAATCGATCACACTTTGCACTATTTGAAGGGCTTTTTCATTATTAAGACCTTGATTTTAGCAGACCTACACAAACAGAAAGGCAATCAGGAGAACCGATAACAGGAATAGATGTTTTCCAGGGAGAGAAAAGCGTGTATGAATATGCGAGATTAGAGTAATCTAACTTTGACTTGAGCTACAAAAACAATTTGCACCAACTTTCTTTTAAATGCTTAGGTATTGAAATGCAACGAATTTGCCATGATGCCAGGGAGGCAAACATCATTTTGACGACAATTTTATAAGATCGAAACCTGTTTTTTTTCGTTATGCGTGTTTTTCTGCCAATCAATGTTGCTATTGATCAATTTGGTTCCTTGAAATCGTCTATTCACGTTACGGTAGTTAAGAACTTTCAATTTTGGTCCCAGTAGAAGTTTTGGGAATTGAATAGTAAAAAAACATCATAGCAAAAAGTTCTCTTTCTATTGCACAGCTGTTTCTCTTAATTTTACTTAGAGTTTGGCTTGCGTATACAACCACTCTACGACACCAATTTTGTCTTTGGGAAATATCAGTGCAAAGATTTGTCCCTTGTTGACATATTTGTGTCATTGGAATTTGGATATCCCAAAATATGTGCTTTCTCTAGTGCTCGATAAGGCTTTTCAAAGGTCAAATCACACCCTTTTCTAAATAAAAAACCCTCTTTGTTGTTTAATAGTTTGAAAACAGCTCCGCTATCCTTGCGAAATTTTAGATGAATCTTCTAAAAAAACCATTCAGTTCCAATATAGCTATCAGTTCCTTTATTGTTCTAGAATTTTTCATTTTATTAACTGCCGCTACCTTCCCTTGATCTACATGTACGCATTTATATGATACAAAAAGTCCCATTAGGTAATTGTTTTCCTGAAAAATTTACGTTTCAAGCCTTTTATTTCAAGGCTATGTTGACTAAGTATACTAGAAGAAATTATTAGAAGAGTCCCAACAAAATCATTTTTTATTGAATTTCGACAAACCAAAACTATGGCTAATCTATTCCACGTATGGAGCACCGTTGGTGTTAGAAACGCTGTCACGTTTTGTGAACCTTTTGGGAGCCATTTGAAAACAACCAATGTCAAAATCGAATTTGGAGAATTATTAGTTTCCATCTAAACATAGAGTAACACCATTTGTTCTATGTTGTGGTCAGGTATTTTTTTTCTATTTGCTTGCTCAACCCCCTGAAGTCAACAACTAATCTGTAGCTTCTGCGTTTCTTTTTCATCAAAATTGATTGTGCTGCCCAAATCGAATGGGTGGCTTCTTTTATTTTTGCATCTTCTAGATATTCGACTTTTTTTATTGCTTATTTTTAATCAAAACTCACATAGCAAAGATTTGTCTGAATGAGTTTTTTTTGTGTTGATTCTGGTTTTGTGCTTCAGTTTGTCACAATATTCCAAGTCTTTCGAGTTTCCGGAAAACAATTTTGATTAAAAATTTTTAGATTTTTTACCCATCTTTTGGTTTTCAGGACACCATTTACCAGCAAACAGTCTATTTGTCTGCTGTTATGAGAAATTTTTTTTCACCCATTTGTAGTCTGAACTAAAACTGCACCAACAGTTTTATTCTTCCAAGAATTTCACATCTGAGTTAGTAGCTGCCAACACGCTTTTTCTTTATGTTTTTCCTCTTCCTGTTTTTCCCGGTTTTTCGCATGTGGAACAAATCAAAAGCGATATAATCCTTCCATTGTCTGTTAGATTCACGCATCTTATCCTGTGAAACAAAATTTTTGCAATTAAACTGATTTTGTTCGCAGAACACATTCTATTGACATTAAAGTTCTCGGTATATTGTTTCGTGATTCAGCAATTTCATTCATGAGTTGGGAAATTTCATAGGGGAGCAAATGCGCCATTTTTTTTATATGTCCTTGTCCGATGCAACTGCACTTGAAAACTTTCCTGGACAATTCAACTTCTCCACTGATCTGTTTCTTTGACTAATTCGGTAAAGACACTGAATGGTCTATTTTTGATCGCGTCCTCTATCACTTCTGATGTCATTCTATGGCCCGAGAACTGCTTTAATCTCTGGAATGATTTCGAAGGTATTCCTGTTGCTTGTCTACCACTGACTTTTGTTAAACCAGTTTGATGATAATCTCTTCAAATGTTTTCGTTTCATGCTGTTTAAATGCGCGATGTTTATTGATGGTTCCTATTCTTCTGTTCTGGTATAAAGATGAAGACCTCTCGCCCAAACTGAGGCAATTCTCATATCTTTAATCGTCAACTTGCTTCTCGAGATCTAAGTTCATCCAACTCCACTTGTGCCTGATTCCTTGTAGAAATACCTTCAATACCAGATGAGCGCTATTCTCTTGGAGCTTCGTTGGACAGATTTTTAAAGCTGATTGCTGTAAGTCTTCCAAAAAATCTTCCATGTTTTTCCTGGTCATTGTACGCGACAAGCCGGCAGCACTTGGAAAACCACAGGTTTATTTGCTGTTGCGTTCTTGACAAGTTTCAACAGCACCTGGAAAACTCCAAAAATATCTCTACAAATTTCGTGTGTAATGAAGTATTGGTGAAAATTTGGGCTCCATACAAATTTTTCTACCTCAGAATTTTTTTTCAAATTCGACGTTTCAAGGGCTTTTCGGTAGGCAAAAAATTAATCTCTAGAAATGCATATATGTAATTTGCTAGCTTCTGAGCGCTTTTTTCTAGTTTTTTTTTTATTTTCTTTCTTTTTTTATAAAAACTGTAATAGTTTATTTAGACATTTTCTTTTAAAAAACAACATCAAATTTTTTGAATTTTTGAAACTTTGGAAGCAATTGACCTCTGACAATTTAGGGCACTTTTTCACATTTTGTATGTTTCTGGACTGTTTGGATAAACTCTTTTATTTATGAATGGATTCTTTTAGCGAGAAACACTTGCAATAATTGAAAAACTATGGAAGAACATGAATGAACTAGAATTGACCTCTTCTTTATAGGGAAATTTTGGTACAAACGTTTTGTTCTCATATCTTTCTTCACGGGTGTGGTGATGCATACTTAAGTTTTGTTGGGCAAATTCATTTTTGATTTCTAATTCTAATTTTAATTTGAGAAATTGAGTGTATCTTTTTGAGCAATTATTACACATGTAGCAACTATTTGAGTTAATCTTGCTGTACAATTTGTACATTTCGGGATAAAACTTGATTGTAAAACAATGTAATTAATGTGAACTTTACTCTTATATGTATTTTTTAAGAGATAGAGAAAGATGTCTATATGATCAAAATTGATATATTTTAAAGCTTTTTTGTGTTATTTTTCTGTGGGACCCGTGCAATAAACGGAAAAGTAATAGCGGACATTTTACCAATGATAACTGATATTCATTTTGTACGATTTTTACCACTTTTTATGTTAAATTTCACTGAAAAAAAAAGACTTTTGTTCAGATAACGTTCTCTGGGATCTATACGTTAGGGGTGAATGAAATAAGATGGTGCAAAAATGAATTTTGAAAGCACATGTATAACTTGTTTGAGCAAAAAGGATACCTTTTTTAAGATCTGCGTTTTCGTTAATTCTTAATTATGAAAATCTTCTCTATTAATTACTTGTACATCAAAAAGGAAAAACTACTGCATATTTGACTTTTGATGACCTATATTTCTTTTGTACGAGCGAAATTTAAACAATTTGAAGTTTTAATGCTAAATCTCACTAAAGAAACAAATTTTGTTCACGAAATTTCCTCTGGTAATTGTATTTTAAGAAAAAAATCGAATAAAGATACGTACAATTGACCGCTGAAGATCATGTGAACTTTGTATGATCGAAATTGGTACATTTGTGGAAATTTTCACATACAATACAACTTTTTGAGTTAAAAAACGATGTACAATTGACTTTTGATGACTCATAAATACTCTATATTATAAAAACTCATAAATTTTACAATACTTAAGGTCAAATTTAGATTATGAAACAATTTTTACCTTAGATACGTTTCTCTGGGAGTTAAACAGCAATAAATTATGTGTTTTTTTCATTGAACGAACCAGTCTTAATCAGGAATTTCTTCTCTGGAAATCAGATGTTCAAGCGAACTTCTATATTTCACCTATAGGTTTTACGAACAAAATTGATATATGTTAAGTATCTTTATTTTAATTTCAATAAAGAGACTTTTACTGTGGAAACTTTTCTCTGGGATTTGTACTTTAGGAGGGGAAAACGATGTAAAATGGCCTGTGATGACTTTTACATACTCTATGAAAGAGAAATTTACATAATTTTGCAAATTTTTGTGATAGTATCAAATAATTCAATAACTTTTACTGAGAAAGATTTTCTCTCTGAATTTCCTTTAAAGAGGTTAAAAAGGATGTACAATTGAGCTTTTTTGGTTCATACATAATCTACATGAGAAGAAATCAAATATTTTTGCATATATTAATAGTCAATTATCACGTATAGCACAATTTTTCACTAAGAGTTGTACATTAAGAGACAAAAATTATATACTTTTGGCCTTTGATGACTCATATATACTCAATATATATGAACAAAACTAAGATGTTTTTGAATTTTGTTGTGTTAGTATAAACTTAGACCACAACTTTTTTTATTAAAATTTTTCTCTGGGAATTGATCTTTAAGAGGTAAAAGACGATGTGCAATTGACAATTGAACTCGTAAATAATCTTTATGATAAAAATTCAGTTGTATTAACGTATTCAAATTGTCAATTTTTGACGAAGAAAGCTTTTACAGCCATAATTTTCTCTGAGGTGTAAATTAAAAGGGCAAAAGATGTCAATTTTTACTGTGAAACAACTTTTACCTATGATAGTTTTCTCTTGGATGGATACATTTAAAGGAAAATATGATAAACAATTGGCATTTGATGACTCATAAATATTCGATGAGACAATTCAAATATCTTTACGTCTTTTTTGCGTCACTTTTTACCTAAGAAACAACTTTGACCTAAAATAGTTCTCTCACGGAGTTGTATTTTCAAAAGGAGATAATTGTATACAATGGACTTTTATTGGCTTTTCCAAACTTTGAATGACCAAAAAAGAAATTTTTTCAAAGTTGTGTTTTTGTTAGTTTTCAGTAAACAAAAACACTTTTTTCAAGAAATTTTTCTCTGGGATATTTTTATTAGTAAACTCTTACTTAGGAAAACGTTCTCTGGATTTTGTTCATTAGAAGAGACAAAAACTGCTCTTTATCCTACCAATCACTTTCCGTTCGGTTTATATTCCGTTTGCAGAAATTATTGCACTGATTTCACATAACAAAGATCAAGGAAAAGAACAGCTGATGTTGAGAACTGACGCTGAATAACAGCTGACGAATGATGAACTATGCATACCTTCTGTGGTCACCTTGAAAAAAATTTCCATTTTGGTTCACAAGATTGATTGGAAATATACTTTCATACAGAAGCCGTTCGCAAGCGTTCGCAAATCTTTTTAAGTTGTTTGAAGTTGCAAATAGATTTTAGGTTCCGCAACACAAATTAGCAAAACGGCATTATTACTGTTTCAAAGTAAGGGACTCTTTTCTCTTTACTGAAAACTTCCAAATAGTATTTTTAGTTTTTATCATTGAGGAGCAAACTTTCAGGAAAAAATCATTGTACTAATTCTCATAATTTTGGGTAATTTGCAAAATGCAGTTTGGATCTATTGACTCCAAAAATAGCTCTGCTAAGTTCATGTGTAGAAGAATTAGTTGTGATAATTTGTGCTGTATACAAATTTGTATACCTTATAAAATGCTTTTTTAAAATCGACGCTTCAAGGGCTTTTCGGTAGTCATTTCAACATTATCTTCTCATACATATTTCATTTTTAAACAACCAGCACCAAAAAAATTGATTTTGTATTTTATTTGAGGATTTCTAGAAATGGATATATTTAATTTGCCAAGTTCTAGTCGCTTTTTCTATTTTTCTCTTTTTTTATATGAAAACTGTTACACGCACTTTTTCTTTTAGAAAAGATTGAGTTTGAAAACTTTTCAAACTTTGGAAGCATTTGACCTCTGAAGACTTATTAGCAATTTTTCACATTAGCGAGATACACTTGCAATAATTGAAAAACTTTTGAAGAGCATTAAAGATGTAAAATTGATCTCCTCTTTAAAGAGAAATTTTGGTAAAAATCTTTTGTTCTCATATTTTTTTCACGGGTCTGGTGATACAAAAATAAATTTTTTGAGCGAAATTCTTTTTTCCAAATTAAAACTCTTTTTGAGAAATTGAGTGTACATTTATGAGCATTTATTACACATGAAACAACTGCTTCAGTTAATCTTGTTGTAGAACTTGTACATTTCAGGATAATAGCTGATGTAAAATTAACCTTGATGACTCATACACCTTGTATGAAAATAAAACAAATGCATTTTTTGAACATTTTTCAAAAGTTTTTGCTTGTAAAACAATGTTATTAGGGTGAACTTTACTCTTATATGTGTTTATTACGAGATAAAGAAAGATGTCTATATGAGCAAATTTGACATATTTAAATTTGTTTTTTCTTAATATTAACTTATTTGTCTGTGGGATAGCTACAAAAAAAAGAAAAACAATAATGGACACTTTACCCATGATGACTGATATTCATTTTTTACCATTTTTACGTTTAAGTTTAATTTCACTAAAAAAGAACTTTTGTTCAAATAACTTTGTCTGGGATTTATATGATAGAAGTGAGTTAAATAAGATGGTGCAAAATTGAATTTTGAAAGCACATGTATAACTTGTATGAGCAAAAAGTATAACTTTTTTAAGATCTGCGTTTTCGTTAATTCTTAATTATGAAAATCTTTTCTATTACTTGTACATCAAAAAGGAAAAACTATTGCATAATTGACATTTGATGACCTATATTTCTTTTGTACGAGCTAAATTTATACAATTTGAACTTTAATGCTTTATCTCACTAAAGAAACAAATTTTTTTCAGGAATATTCCTCTGGTATTTGTATTTTAAGAAAAAAATCGAATAAAGATACGTACAATTGACCGCTGAAGATCATGTAAAATTTGTATGATCAAAATTGGTACATTTGTGGAAATTTTCACATACAATACAACTTTTTGAGTTAAAAAACGATGTACATTTGACTTTTGATGACTCATAAATACTCTATATTATAAAAACTCACAAACTTTACATATATTTAAGGTCAAATTTAGATTATGAAACAATTTTTACCTTAGATACGTTTCTCTGGGAGTTAAAAAGCAAAAAACGATGTGTTTCTTCTCATTGAACGAACAAGTCTTTATCTTTTATCAAGAACTTCTTCTCTGGAAATAAGATGTTCAAGCGAATTTCTATAACTCACCTATAGGTTTTACGAACAAATTTGATATATGTTAACTGTTTTTTACAGTTTTTTAAGTTTAATTGCACTGAGAAGACTTTTTGTCCCGATAACTTTCTCTGGAATTTGTACATTAGGAGCGATTCAAAAAGAATGATGCTAAATTGGACTTTGACAACTCGTGTATAATTTGTATGAGCAAAAAGAATGCATTTTTTAAGTTTTCTCTTTTTGTTAATTTTTTTTCATTATGAAAGCCTCATCTAATTTTTGTACATCAAAAAGTCAAAAATAATGTATAGTTGACATTTGATGGCTCTGATAATTTTTTTACGCGCATTACTGATAGATTTTCATGTATTTTTGTGATAAATTTTAATAAAAGAAAAACAACTTTTTACTAAGCAATTTTATCTGGAATATGTAAATTGATACATAAAAACACAAAAAAAACAAAATTGGTGTACAATTATAATTTGACGACACAAGTGTAATTTTTAGGAGCAAAACTGAGAGTTTTTTAAGATTTGATTTGTGTTTTTTTAATAATGAGAAAATTTTTACTTAGGAAACTTGTCTTCTGAGTATTTTGAATTTAACGGACAAAATAATGTAAACGTGGCATTTGATTACTCATATCTATTTTGTACGAGCAAAATTGATAGAATTTTAGTCTTTTATGCTAAATTTTACTAAAGAAACAAATTTTGTTTAAAATATTTCCTCTGGAAATTGTATCTTAAGAGGAAAAACTGAAAAAAGTGACGTACAATTGACCGCTGAAGATTATGTGTAGTTTGTATGATGAAAATGGTACATTTTTGGAGTTTTTCTTTTTTTATATAATTTTTACAACTTTTTAACTTACAAAACGATGCACAATTGATTTTTGATGACTCATAAAAACTCTATGTTAGAAAAACTCGTAAACTTTACATATTTTTAAGGTCAAATTTCAATTATGAAACAACTTTACCGTAGATACGTTTCTATGGGATTTAAAAAGCAAAAATTGTTGTGTTTGTTTTTATTAAATAATCAAGTCTTTATCAAGAAATTTTTCTCTGGAATTAAAATTTACAAGCGAATTTCTATAACTCACCTTTACGTTGTACGAGCAAAATTGATATGTGTTAAGTATCTTTATTTTAATTCCACTAAAGAGACTTTTACTGTGGAAACTTCTCTGGGACTTGTTCATTAGGAGGGAGAAAACCACGTACATATGGCTTTTGATGTTTTTTATGTACTCTACGAGAGAAGAATTTCCATAATTTTGCCAATTTTTGCGATAGAATCAAAGTAAGCAATAAATTTAACTTAATATTTTCCCAGAGAAATGTATCTACAGTAAAATTTGTTTTATATTTAGAATTTGACCCCAAAAATATGTAAAGTATATGAGTACTTCAAATATAGAGTTTTTAAGAGTCATCAAAGGTCAATTCTACACCGTTTTTCACGTCAAAAAATTGTTAAAAATGTATAATAAATAAAAATATCCAAAAATTTACCAGTTTTGATCTTACAAACTACACCTGATCTTAAGCGGTCAGTTGTACGTAACTTTTTTTTCACTTTTTTCATAGTAAGATACAATTTCCAGAGGAAATTTCTCGAACAAAATTAGCTTCTTTAAGTAAAATTTAGCGTACAAAAATTAAAATTCTATCAATTTTGCTCGTACAAAATATATATATGAGTCATCAAATGTCAAATATACATTTTTTTCCTTTAAAGGCAAAATTCTGAGAAGACAAATTTGCTAAGGAAAACTTTTCTCATTATTGAAAAAAACACAAAACAAATCTTAAAAAATCTTTCAAATTTGTTCCTGAAGGTTACACATGTGTCGTTACATTGTACACCATTTTTGTTTTTTTTGTGTTTTTTTGTCTCAATTCACATATCCCAGATAAATTTGTTTGAAAAAATTTGTTTTTCTTTTTTTAAAATTTAACATTAAAATACATGAAAGTTTATCATTACAGCGCGTACAAACTTTTAATGAGCCATCAATTGTCAACTATACATTGCTTTTTTTCGTTTTGATGTACAGGTACTAGAGAAGGCTTTCATAATTAAAAATTAACAAAAACACAAAACTTAAAAATGCATTCTTTTTGCTCATACAAATAATACACGAGCTGTCAAAGTTCAATTTAACATCATCTTTTTTGAAACACTCCTAATGTACCAATCTCAGATTAAGTTATTTGAACAAAATTTCTTTTTTTAGTGAAATTAATTTTAAAAAGTCGTAAAAATGGTAAAAAATGAAAATCAGTCATCATGGGTAAAGCGTCCATTATTGTTTTTCTTTTTATTGTACCAATCTATAAATAAGTTAAAATTAACGCAGAACAATTTTAAAACATCAATTTTGCTCATAAAAATTTCTTTCTCTATCGCCTAACAAACACATATAAGAGTGAAGTTCACAGTAAAAACGTAATTTTACAAGCAAAAACTTTTTTAATGTTGTTCAAACAATGCATCTATTTTATGCTGATACAATGTGTATCAGTCATCAAGGTTAATTTCACACAAATTTCATTCCGAATTGTGCAACTTGCTCAGCAAGATTAACTCAAATATTTGTTTCATGTGTAGTAACTGCTCACAAAAAAACACTCAATTTCTAAAAAGGAGTTTTAATTTATAATAAGAAATTTAAAATTAATTCGCTCAAACAAAGTTATGTATGTGTCATCAGACCCGTGAAAAAAGATATGCGAAGAAAAGATTTTTACCCAAATGTCTGTATAAAGAAAAGATTAATTTTACATCCCTCATGTTTTCCAATTTTTTTTTCAATTATTGCAATTGTTTCTTGCTAAAAGAACCATTTCATAAATAAAAGACACAATAAAATAATTGCCAATAAGTTATCAGTGATCAATTGCTTGCAAAGTTTCAACAATATTTAAATCTAATCTTCTTTCTAAAACAAAAATATGTCTAACAGAATTAAAAAAAAAACAAACAAAGGAACAGACGAAATAGAAAAAGCGCTCAAAACTTAGTAAATTACAAATATGCATTTCTAGAGATCGTCAAACATAATGAAAAGCCAATTTTTTTCATGCTGGTTGTTTAAAATGAAATATGTACGCGAAGATAATGTTCGAATGCCTACCGAAAAACCTTTGAAACGTCGAATTTGAAAAAAAAATTTCAGAGGGAGAAAAATTTGTATGGAGCCCAAATTTTCACCAATACTTCATTACACATGAAGTATTGGTGAAAATTTGGGCTCCATACAAATTTTTCTCCCTCTGAAATTTTTTTTTTCAAATTCGACGTTTAGAACTTTGTAGATATTTTTGGAGTCAATAAACCAAACTGCATTTTTCAAATTATATGAAAATTATTTCTTAAAGTGTGCTCCTGAATGATAAAAACAAACAAAACTATTTTGAAATTTTGAAACTATTTTGAGTAAAGATAATAGAGTTCATTACCTTAAAACAACATTAATGCCGTTTTGCTGATTTAGTTCACCAAACCTAAAATCTAGTTTATACTTCAAACTATTTTTTGCCTTAAAAAACTGCGAACAATTTTTCTATATAAAAGTTTATTTCCAATCAATCTAGAGAACCAAAAAAGGAAATTTTATTTTAAGTTAACCAAAGAACCTAGTATGCATAATTCATCAGTCGTCAGCTGTGGGTCAGCGTCAGTATTCAATATCAGCAGTGTTTTTCCTTGAGCTCCGTTTATGTGAATCAGTGCAAAAATTTCATCAAACACAATATGAACCTAACGGAAAGTGATTGGTAGGATAAAGAGCAGTTTTTGTCCCTTTTAATGTAGAAAATCCAGAGAACGGTTTCCTAAGTAAGAATTCCTAATATACAAATCCCAGAAATAATTTCCTGATAGAAAACTGTTTGTTTTTTGAAAACTAACAATTAAAATTTTCAAAAATTTTCTCATTTGGTCTAGAAGAGCAATTAAAATTCCAACGAAAATTAAAAATACCTATATTTTTTTTTGAAAGTACATTTCCTTAAGAGAACTATTTTAGGTCAAAGTTGCTTCTTAGGTAAAAAAAAATGACACGAAAAAGACGTAAAAATATTTGAATTGTCTGATATAGAGTACTTATGAGTTATCAAATGTCAATTGCACATCATACTTTTCCCTAAATGTACAAAACACAGAGAAAACAATCTTATGTAAAAGTTGTTTCACAGTAAAAATTGACACAAAAATTACATAAAAAGATAGTTTTTCTCATATAGAGAATAAATGACTCAGCAAAAGTCAATTCTACATCTTTTGCCCTCTTAATGTACATCTCACGAATATTATTGTTAAAAAGTGTTTCTTCATCAACAATTGACAATTTGAATACATTAATATATTGGATTTTTGTCATGAAGATTATTTATAAGTCTTCGAAGGTCAATTCTACATCGTCTTTTACCTCTGAAAGAACAATTCCCAGAGAAAAACCTTTTAAATAAAAGTTAAACCTAAAATAAAAATTTGCCAAAACATACAAATTTTGTTTATATAGAAAACAAATGAGTCATCAAAGTCCAAAAAAATATAATTTTTTTCTCTTAATGTACAACTCCAAGTGAAATTGTCTTCGGTAAAAATTGTGCCATACGTGAAAATTGACACTTTATATATGCAACAATATTTGATTTCATCTCTTGTAGATTATTTAAAAACCAACAAAAGTCAGTTGTGCACAATTTCTAACCTCTTTATTAGAAATTCACAGAGAAAATATTACTCCGCAATAAATCTAACCGTTAAGTTCATATTGTGTTTGAGGAAAATTTTGCACTGAATTCACAATAACAGAGATCAAGGAAAAGCACAGCCGGTGTTGAAAACTGCCGCTGACTGACAGCTGACAACTGATGAACTATGCATGCTACGTTCTATGGTCAACTTAATATAAAATTTCCTTTTTTGGTTCTCTAGATTGATTGGAAATAATCTTTTACACAAAAAAGTTGTTCTTTTTAGGGCAAAAAATTGTTTCAAAAGGCTACTAGATTTTAGGTTTGACGAACTGAATCAGAAAAATGGCATTGATGTTGTTTTGAGAAAATGAACTCTATTATCTTCACCTAAAATCTGAAAATACTTTTGTTAGTTTTTATGATTGAGGAGCAAGATTTAAGAAAAAATATCTTGTAATTTGCCGAATGCAGTTTGAATTTATTGACTCCAAAAATATCTCTACAAATTTCATGTGTAATGAAGTATTGGTGAAAATGTGGGCTTCATACAATTTTTTCTAACCCAGAATTTTTTTTCAAATTCGACGTTTCAAAGGTTTTCTGGTAGGCATTCGAGCATTATCTTCTCATACATATTTCATTTTAAACGACCAGCATGAAAAAAATGGCTTCTCATTATATTTGACTATCTCTAGAAATGCAAATATGTAATTTACTATGTTTTGAGCTCCTTTTCTATTTCTTCTGTTCCTTTGTTTGTTTTTTTTAAAAAAACTGTCAGACACAGTTTTTGGTTTAGAAAGAAGATTAGATTTAAATGTTGTTGAAAATTTTGAAGCAATTGATCACTGACAACTTGTTGGCAATTATTTTGTCAGGGGTAATCAAATAGTGGTAAAAATTTGGGCTCTAGACAAATTTTTTTAGCCCATAAAATTCTATTTTAAATTCGCGGTTTCATGGGATTTTCTGTAGGCATTCGAACATTATATTCTCATACGTAGTTCATTTGAAACAACCTGCATGCAAAAAATGGTTTTTCATTTTAGTTGACAGTCCCTAGAAATGCATATTTGTAATTTACTAAGTTTTGAGCGCTTTTTTTAGTTTTTCTGTAAGGTTGTTTTTTTCTGAAAACTGTTATACACACTTTTATTTTCAAAAAAGAAGATTAACTTTAAAAGTTTTTGAAACTTTGGAAGCATTTGGTCTATGACAATTTATTGGCACTTTTTCACTTTTTGGTATGTTTCTGGACTGTTTTAATTTTGTCTTTTATTTATGAATGGTTTTTTCAGCAAGAAACACTTGCAAAAATTTAAAAACTACTGAAGAACATGAATGATGTAAAATTGGCCTATTATTTATTGAGAAATTTTGGTAAAAGTGTTTTGTTCTCATATCTTTTTTTTCACGGGTCTGATGATACATACATAAATTTGTATAAGCGAATTCATTTTAACTTTCTAATTCTAATTTAAGACTCCTTTTGAGAAAATGAGTGTATCTTTGTGAGCAGTTGTTACGCATGAAACAAAATCTTGAGTTAATCTTGCTGAGCAACTTCCACTAGTCGGGATAAAATTCGATGAGAAGTTAACCTTGATGACTCATACACATTGTATTTGTTAAAACAGATGCATTTTTTGAACATTTTTAAAAGGTTTTGTTTGTGAACAATGGTATTAATGCGAACTCTTAAATGAGTTTGTTAGGAGATAGCAAAAGATGTCTATATGAGCAAAATTGATATGTTTTAAAGTTGTTTTGTGTTTTATTTAACTTATTTACATATTTATCTGTCGGATTGGTACAATAAAAGGAAAATCAATAATGAACACTTTACACATAATGATTGATATTCATTTTTAACAATTTTTACGACTTTTTAAGTTTAATTTAACTGAAAAAACCTTTTGTTCAGATAACTTTTTCTGAGATTTGCACATTAGGAGTGATTCAAAAAAGATGATGCTAAATTGAACTTTGACAACTCATGTATAACTTAAATGAGCAAAAAGAAGAATACATTTTTAAAAATATGTGTTTTTGTTAATTTTTAATTATGAAAGCCTTCTCTAGTACTTGAACAATGTATAGTTGACATTTGATGGCTCATATAAATTTTGTATGCCTAAAAATGATAAATTTTCATGATTTTTATGTTAAATATTAGTAAAAAAAACAACTTTTTTCAACCAAATTTATCTGGGTTATGTAAATTGAGACACAAAAAACAAAACTGGTGTAAAATTAACATTTGACGACACAAGTGTAACTTTTAGGAGCAAAATTGGGAGACTTTTTAAGATTTTTTTTGTGTTTTTTAGTAATAAGAAAGCTTTTACTTAGGAAACTTGTCTTCTGAGAATTTTGCATTTAACGGACAAAATAATGTAAATGTGGCATTTGATGACTCATATGTATTTTGTACGAGCAAAATTGATATAATTTTAGTCCTTTATGCTAAATTTTACTGAAGAAACAAATTGTGTTTAAGAAATTTCCTCTGGAAATTGTATCTTAAGAGGAAAAAGTGAATAAAGTGACGCACAATTGACCGCTGAAGATTATATGTAGTTTGTATGATCAAAATGGGTAAGTTTTTGGAAACTTTCCATTATTATATAACTTTTACAAATTTTTAAATTACAAAACGATGTACAATTGAATTTTGATCCCTCATAAATACTCTATGTTAGAACAACTTATTTTTAAGGTCAAATTTCATTTATGAAACAACTTTTACCGTAGATACGTTTCTCTGGGATTTAAAAAGCAAATTACGATGTGTTAGGAATTTTGTGTTCTCAGAATTATGCATATAAAGGAAAAATAATGCATATTTGACATTTGATGACATTTTTGTTTATTTTTTTCGAGCAAAATTGATAGAGTTTTAAATTTTTTGTGCTAAATTTCACTAAAGAAACTCATTTGGTTCAGAAAACTTCCTCTGGTATTTATATCTTACTAGGAAAAAGTGAAAAAGTGACGTACAATTGACCGCTTAAGATCAGGTGTGGTTTCTATGATCAATATTGATCAAAACGGCATTAATGTTGTTTCGAGGCAAAGGATTTTTTATCTTTACTGGAAACTTCCAAATAGTTTTGTTAGTTTTTATCATTGAGAAGCAAACCTTAAAAAACATTTATTCTATTTCTCATAATTTCTGGTAATTTCCAAAATGCAGTTGGCATTTATTGACTTTTAATGAGGACAACTTTCTCTGTGAATTTCTATATAAGGAGTTAAAAATGATGTATAATTGGCCTTTGTTTTTTCATACATAATCTACATGAGATGAAATCAAATATTTTTGCATATATTAAATTTCAATTTTCAAATATGGCACAATTTTTACCTATGACACTTTTCACTAGGATTTGTAAATTAAGAGTAAAAAATTATTTACTTTTGGCCTTTGATGAATCATATTTACTCTATATGAAAAATTCATATGTTTTTGATTATTTTTTGTGTTAATTTTATCTTAGGCAGCAATTTTGATTACAAAGTTATTCTCTGGGAGTAGTTCTTTAAGAGATAAAAGACGATGTACAATTGACCTTTGAAGACTCGTAAATAATCTCTACGATATAAATTCCATTTCTTTAACGTATTTGGTTGTCAATTTTCAATGAAGAAACACTTTCTAGCAATAATTTTCTCTGTGATATGCAGATTAAGAGGGCAAAAGATGTTCAATTGACTTTTGATGAATCTTTATACTCTATATGAGAAAAATTGTATTCTCTACGTAATTTTTGTGTCAATTTTCAATGTCAATGTGAGACAACTTTTTCCTATGATAGTTTTCTCTGAGTTATGTACAATTAGAGGAAGAAATGATGTACAATTGACCTTTGATGACTCATATATACTCTATGTGAGACAATTCAAATATTTTTACGTCTTTTTTGTGTCTTTTTTTACACTGAAAACTTTTTTGACCTAAGAAAATTCTCTCAGGGAGTTGAAATTTGAAAAGCCAATGTTGGTATGCAATGGACTTTTAATGGCTGTTCTATATTTGTATGACCAAATAAGAAACTTTTTCAATTTTTTTGGTGTTAATTTTCAATAAACAAATAATTTTTTATCAGGAAACTTTTCTCTGGGATATGTATAATAAGAACTCTTACTTAGGGAACCGTTCTCTGAAAATTTTACATTAGGAGGGAGAAAAACTACTGTTTATCCTACAAAGAATTTTTCGTTAAGATTATATTCTGTTCGATGAAATTTTTGAACTGATTTCACATCAACAAAGATCAAGGAAAAGCTTAGCTGATGTTGATAACTGACGCTGAGTGACAGCTGACAACTGATGAACTATGCATATTACATTCTGTGGTCAGCTTGAAAAAAATGTCCTTTTTTTATTCTCTAGGTTGATTGGAAATAAACTTTCGTACAGAAAAATCTCTCGCAATTCCTTTTAAGGCAAAAAATTGTTTGAAGTGGCAAATGGTTCTTAGGTTCTGCAAACTGAATCAGCAAAACGACATTAATGTTGTTTCAAGGTAAAGGACTGTTTTATCTTTGCTGGAAATTTCCAAATAGTTTTGTTAGTTTTTATTATTGAGGAGCAAGATTTAAGAAAATAATTTCTTGTAATTTGCCAAATGCAGTTTGAATTTATTGACTCTAAAATTATCTCTACAAATTTCATGTTTAATGAAGTATTGGTGAAAATGTGGGCTTCATACAATTTTTTCTAACCCGGAATTTTTTTTCAAATTCGACGTTTCAAAGGTTTTTCAAACTTTAAAGAAACCTTTGTTCTATATCTCCAAAAGGCAGTTGGCATTTATTGACTCCAAAAATACCTCTACAAACTTCATGTGTAATGAAATAGTAGTGAAATAATTGTACACGTTGAACTTTTATTGACTCTTCTATACCAAATAAGAAACTTTCGGAAAATTTTTGTTTCTGTTAGTTTTCAGTAAACAAACAATTTTTTACCAGGAATTTTTTTCTGGGATAGGTATATTTGGAATTCTTATTTTGGAAACCGTTCTCTGGATATTGTACATTAGGAGGGACAAAAACTGCTCTATATCCTACCAATCACTTTCCGTTAAGTTCATATTGTGTCTGATGAAAATTTTGCACTGATTTCACATAAACAGAGATCAAGGAAAAGCACAGCTGATGTTGAAAACTGACGCTGAGTGACAGCTGACAACTGATGAACTGTGCATACTACGTTCTGTGGTCAACTTAATATAAAATTTCCTTCTTTGGTTCTCTAGATTGATTGGAACTAACCCTTTACACAAAAAAGTCGTTCTTTTTAGAGCGAAAAATTGTTTCAAAAGGCAACTAGATTTTAGGTTTGGCGAATTAAATCAGCAAAATGGCATTGATGTTGTTTTAAGGTAACGAACTCTATTATCTTTACTTGAATGTTCAAAATATTTTTGTTAGTATTTATGATTGAGGGGCAAGATTTAAGAAAAAAATTTCTTGTAATTTGTCAAATCCAGTTTGGGTTTAATGACTTCAAAAATATCTCTACAAATTTCAAGTGTAATGAAATATTGGTGAAAATTTGGTCTCCAAACAAATTTTTCTACCTCACAACTTTTTTTCAAATTCGACGTTTCAAAGGCTTTTCGGTAGGCATTTGAACATTATCTTCTCGTACATATTTCATTTCAAACAACCAGCATGAAAAAATTGGCTATTCATTATATTTGACGATCTCTAGAAATGCATATATGTAATTTACTAAGTTTTGAGCGCTTTTTCTATTTCTTCTGTTCCTTTGTTTGTTTTTTTTAAAATACTGTTAGACACAATTTTTGTTTTAGAACGGACAACTTATTGGCAATTATTTTATCATGTGTAATGAAATAGTGGTGAAAATTTGTACTCTAGACGAATTTTTTTAGCCCAAAAAACTCATTTTTAAATTCGCGGTTTCATGGGATTTTCTGTAGGCATTCGAACATTATATTCTCATACATAGTTCATTTGAAACAACCTGCATGCAAAAATTGGTTTTTCATTTTAGTTGGCAGTCCCTAGAAATGCATATATGTAATTTACTATGTTTTGAGCGCTTTTTTTTTAGTTTTTCTGTAATGTTGTTTTTTTTTCTGAAAACTGTTATACACACTTTTGTTTTCAAAAAAGAAGATTAACTTTAAAAGTTTTTGAAACTTTGGAAGCATTTGTTCTCTGACAACCTATTGGCACTTTTTCAATTTTTGGTTTGTTTCTGGACTATTTTGATTTTGTCTTTTATTTATGAATGGTTTTTTCAGCAAGAAACACAAAAATTTAAAAACTATTGAAGAACATGATTGATGTAAAATTGGCCTATTATTTGTTGAGAAATGTTGGTACAATTTTTTTTCTCGTATCTGTTTTTCACGGGTCTGATGATACATACATAATTTTGTTTGAGCGAATTCATTTTAACTTTCTAATTCCATTTTAAAACTCCTTTCAAGCAATTGAGTTTATACATTACTTGTACATTTCGGGATGACATTTGATGTATAATTAACCTTGATGACTTGTACAATTTCTTTGAACGTAAAACAGAGGCATTTTAGTAAAATTCTTTAGTTTTTGTTTTTAGTTTTTGCTTGTAAAACAACGTTATTAATGTTAACTATACTCTTTTATGTGTTTATTAAGAGATAGAAAAAGATGTCTATTTGAGCAAAATTGATAAATTTTAAAGTTGTTTTGTGTTATTTTTAACTTAATTCTCTGTGGAAACTGTACAAAAAAAATTATAATAGACAATTTTTCCATTATGACTGATATTCATTTTGTACGATTTTTACGACTTCTTAAGTTTAATTTCACCAAAACAAGCTTTTTGTCAGAAAACTTTCTCTGGGATTAAAAATTTTTTCTCTTAATGATAAATTTTCATGTATTTTAATGTTAATTTTTAAAAAAAGAAAAACAAATTTTTTCAACCAAATTTATCTGGGATATGTGAATTGAGACACAAAAACAAAACAAAACAAAACTGGTGTAAAATTAACATTTGACGACACAAGTGTAACTTTTAGGAGCAAAATTGAGAGACTTTTAAAGATTTGTTTCGTGTTTTTTTATAATGAGAAAGCTTTTTTTTAGGAAACTTGTCTTCTGAGAATTTTGCATTTAACGGACAAAATAATGTAAAGGTGGCATTTGATGACTCATATGTATTTTGAACGAGCAAAATTGATAGAATTTTAGTCCTTTATGCTAAATTTTACTAAAGAAACAAATTTTGTTTAAGAAATTCCCTGTGGAAATTGTATTTTAAGAGGAAAAAGTGAAAAAAGTGACGTACAATCGACTGCTGAAGATTATGTGTAGTTTGTATGATCAAATTTGGTTTATTTTTGGAAACTTTCTTTTATTATATAACTTTTACAATTTTTTAACTTACGAAACGATGTACAATTGACTTTTGATGACTCAGAAAATCTCTATGTTAGAAAAACTCAAAAACTTTACATATTTTTAAGGTCAAATTTCAATTATGAAACAAAATCTTGAGTTAATCTTGCTGAGCAACGTCCACTAATCGGGATAAAATTTGATGAAAAATTAACCTTGATGACTCATACACATTGTATGTGTTAAAACAGATGCATTTTTTGAACATTTTTAAAAGGTTTTGCTTGTGAACAATGGTCTTAATGCGAACTCTTAAATGAGTTTGTTAGGAGATAGCAAAAGATGTCTATATGAGCAAAATTGATATGTTTTAAAGTTGTTTTGTGTTATATTTAACTTATTTACATATTTATCTGTCGGATTGGTACAATAAAAGGAAAATCAATAATGAACACTTTACACATAATGATTGATATTCATTTTTAACAATTTTTACGACTTTTTAAGTTTAATTTAACTGAAAAAACCTTTTGTTCAGATAACTTTTTCTGAGATTTGCATATTAGGAGTGATTCAAAAAAGATTATGCTAAATTGAACTTTGACAACTCATGTATAACTTAAATGAGCAAAAAGAAGAATACATTTTTAAAAATATGTGTTTTTGTTTATTTTTAATTATGAAAGCCTTCGCTAGTACTTGAACAATGTATAGTTGACATTTGATGGCTCATATAATTTTTGTATGCCTAAAAATGATAAATTTTCATGATTTTTATGTTAAATATTAGTAAAGAAAAACAACTTTTTTCAACCAAATTTATCTGGGTTATGTAAATTGAGACACAAAAAAACAAAACTGGTGTAAAATTAACATTTGACGACACAAGTGTAACTTTTAGGAGCAAAATTGAGTGACTTTTTAAGATTTTTTTGTGTTTTTTAGTAATGAGAAAGCTTTTACTTAGGAAACTTGTCTTCTGAGAATTTTGCATTTAACGGACAAAATAATGTAAATGTGGCATTTGATGACTCATATGTATTTTGTACGAGCAAAATTGATAGAATTTTAGTCTTTTATGTTAAATTTTACTAAAGAAACAAATTTTGTTAAAGAAATTCCCTGTGGAAATTGTATCTTAAGAGGAAAAAGTAAAAAAAAGTGACGTACAATCGACCGCTGAAGATTATGTGTAGTTTGTATGATCAAAATTGGTTTATTTTTGGAAACATTCTTTTATTATATAACTTTTACAATTTTTTAACTTACGAAACGATGTACAATTGACTTTTGATGACTCAGAAAATCTCTATGTTAGAAAAACTCATAAATTTTACATATTTTTAAGGTCAAATTTCAATTATGAAACAAAATCTTGAGTTAATCTTGCTGAGCAACGTCCACTAATCGGGATAAAATTTGATGAGAAATTAATCTTGATGACTCATACACATTGTATGTGTTAAAACAGATGCATTTTTTGAACATTTTCAAAAGGTTCTGCTTGTAAAACAATGTTCTTAATGCGAACTCTTATATGAGTTTGTTAGGAGATAGCAAAAGATGTCTATATGAGCAAAATTGATATGTTTTAAAGTTGTTTTGTGTTATATTTAACTTATTTACATATTTATCTGTCGGATTGGTACAATAAAAGGAAAATCAATAATGAACACTTTACCCATAATGATTGATATTCATTTTAAACAATTTTTACGACTTTTTAAGTTTAATTTAACTGAAAAAAAACCTTTTGTTCAGATATTGACCTCTGAAGATCATGTGTACTTTGTATGATCAAAACTGGTGAATTTTTGAAAAACTTTACTTATTATACAACTTTCTCAACTTTTTGAGGTAACAAACGATGTACAATTGACTTTTGATGACTGATAAATACTCTTTATTAAAAAAATCAAAAACTTTATGGTCATGAAACAACTTTTCGATACAACCGTATTTACGTTTCTCAACAACAGTAGATCATGAAACAACCGTAGATACGTTTCTCTGGGAGTTAAAAGGCAGAAAACGATGTGTTCCTTTTTATTAAATAAACAAGTCTTTATCAAGAAATTCTTCTCTTGAAATAAAATGTACAAGCGAACTTCTATAACTCACCTATAAGTTGTACGAGCAAAATTGATATATGTTTAGTATCTTTATTTTAATTTCACTAAAGAGACTTTTACCATGTACTAATGGCCTTTGATGAATTTTATATACTCTATGAGAGAAAATTTCCATAATTTTGCAAATTTTTGTTATAGAATCAAAGTATGCAATAAATTTAACTGAGGAAGATTTTCTCTGTGAATTTCAATTTAAGAGATTAAAGATTATGTACAACTGACCATTGTAGGTTCATAGATAATCTACATGAGATGAAATCAAAAATTGACACAATGACACAATTTTGGCGAACTAAATCAGCAAAATGGCATTGATGTTGTTTTAAGGTAACGAACTCTATTATCTTTACTTGAATGTTCAAAATATTTTTGTTAGTATTTATGATTGAGGGGCAAGATTTAAGAAAAAAATTTCTTGTAATTTGTCAAATCCAGTTTGGGTTTAATGACTTCAAAAATATCTCTACAAATTTCAAGTGTAATGAAATATTGGTGAAAATTTGGTCTCCAAACAAATTTTTCTACCTCACAACTTTTTTTCAAATTCGACGTTTCAAAGGCTTTTCGGTAGGCATTCGAACATTATCTTCTCATACATATTTCATTTTAAACAACCAGCTTGAAAAAAAATGGCTTCTCATTATATTTGACGATCTCTAGAAATGCATATATGTAATTTACTATGTTTTGAGCGCTTTTTCTATTTCTTCTGTTCCTTTGTTTGTTTTTTTTTAAAATACTGTCAGACACAGTTTTTGTTTTAGAAAGAAGATTAGATTTAAATGTTGTTGAAACTTCGGAAGCAATTGATCACTGACAACTTATTGGCAATTTTTTTGTCAGGGGTAATCAAATAGTGGTAAAAATTTGGGCTCTAGACAAATTTTTTTAGCCCATAAAGTTCTATTTTAAATTCGAGGTTTCATGGGATTTTCTGTAGGCATTCGAACATTATATTCTCATACATAGTTCATTTGAAACAACCTGCATGCAAAAAATGGTTTTTCATTTTAGTTGACAGTCCCTAGAAATGCATATTTGTAATTTACTAAGTTTTGAGCGCTTTTTTTAGTTTTTCTGTAAGGTTGTTTTTTTTCTGAAAACTGTTATACACACTTTTATTTTCAAAAAAGAAGATTAACTTTAAAAGTTTTTGAAACTTTGGAAGCATTTGGTCTCTGACAATTTATTGGCACTTTTTCACTTTTGGTTTGTTTCTGGACTGTTTTAATTTTGTCTTTTATTTATGAATGGTTTTTTCAGCAAGAAACACTTGCAAAAATTTAAAAACTACTGAAGAACATGAATGATGTAAAATTGGCCTATTATTTATTGAGAAATTTTGGTAAAAGTGTTTTGTTCTCATATCTTTTTTTTTCACGGGTCTGATGATACATACATAAATTTGTATAAGCGAATTCATTTTAACTTTCTAATTCTAATTTAAGACTCCTTTTGAGAAAATGAGTGTATCTTTGTGAGCAGTTGTTACGCATGAAACAAAATCCTGAGTTAATCTTGCTGAGCAACGTCCACTAATCGGGATAAAATTTGATGAGAAATTAACCTTGATGACTCATACACATTGTATGTGTTAAAACAGATGCATTTTTTGAACATTTTTAAAAGGTTCTGCTTGTAAAACAATGTTCTTGATGCGAACTCTTATATGAGTTTGTTAGGAGATAGCAAAAGATGTCTATATGAGCAAAATTGATATGTTTTAAAGTTGTTTTGTGTTATATTTAACTTATTTACATATTTATCTGTCGGATTGGTACAATAAAAGGAAAATCAATAATGAACACTTTACCCATAATGATTGATATTCGTTTTTAACAATTTTTACGACTTTTTATGTTTAATTTAACTGAAAAAACCTTTTGTTCAGATATTGACCTCTGAAGATCATGTGTACTTTGTGTGATCAAAACTGGTGAATTTTTGAAAAACTTTACTTAATTTACAATTTTTTCAACTTTTTGAGGTAACAAACGATGTACAATTGACTTTTGATGACTGATAAACAACCTTTATTAAAAAAAATCAAAAACTTTATGGTCATGAAACAACTTTTCGATACAACCGTATTTACGTTTCTCAACAACAGTAGATCATGAAACAACCGTAGATACGTTTCTCTGGGAGTTAAAAGGCAAAAAACGATGTGTTCCTTTTTATTAAATAAACAAGTCTTTATCAAGAAATTCTTCTCTTGAAATAAAATGTACAAGCGAACTTCTATAACTCACCTATAAGTTGTACGAGCAAAATTGATATATGTTTAGTTTCTTTATTTTAATTTCA
Source organism: Convolutriloba macropyga (assembly GCF_964194025.1). Classification (NCBI taxonomy): domain Eukaryota; kingdom Metazoa; phylum Xenacoelomorpha; order Acoela; family Convolutidae; genus Convolutriloba; species Convolutriloba macropyga. The sequence goes on from NC_134471.1 coordinate 43,679,476, forward strand.
CTAAAGAGACTTTTACCATGTACTAATGGCCTTTGATGAATTTTATATACTCTATGAGAGAAAATTTCCATAATTTTGCAATTTTTTGTGATAGAATCAAAGTATGCAATAAATTTAACTGAGGAAGATTTTCTCTGTGAATTTCTATTTAAGAGATTAAAAATTATGTTCAACTGACCTTTGTGGGCCCATAGATAATCTACATGAGATGAAATCAAATATTTTTGCATATATTAAATGTCAATTTTTAAATATGACACAATTTTTACCTATGACACTTTTCACTGGGTGTTGTATTTTAAGAGTAAAAAATTATAAACTTTTGGCATTTGATGACTCATATATACACTATATGAACAAAATTCATATGTTTTTGCTTTTTTGCGGTAATTTTATCCTAGGCAGCAATTTTTGATTACAAAGTTTTTCAGTTAATTACAATTGACTTTTTAAGACTCGTAAAAGATCATTATGCTAAAAATCCAAATAATTCAACGTTTTTTAATTGTCAATTTTTGATGAAGAAACAATTTTTAGAAAAACCTTATCTTTGAAATGTACATTAAGGGGGCAAAAGATGTACAATTGACTTTGATGAGTCTTTTATAATCTAATCGAGAAAAATTACATTCCTTACGTAATTTTGTGTCAATTTTCACTGTGAGACACTTTTTTCCTAAGATTTTTTCCTAAGAAATTTCAACATTGAGGGGGTGTATATTTTACCTTTGATGGACGATGTACGATGTATTTTTAAAGTTTGATGAATCATATATACTCTATATAAGCCTATATGATATTTTTTGAGTAATTCTGTTCATTTTAGCTTATGAATTAACTTTAAAAAACATAATAAATTTTTTTCTAGGACTTATACATTAAGCGGAAAATTAGAGTACAAGTGGCATTTGATGACATGTAAATACCAAGAATAAAGTGATATATCATTGCGTATGTTTGTTTTGTGTTAGTTTTTACTTTAGCAACAACTTTTGCTTAAGAAGTTTTTCACAGGAAATTGTTCGTTAGGTAATAAAAAATTTAATACAACGGACCTTTGACGACTCATGTATGTTTTGTTTGGACAAATATATTCCACTCTTACAGTTTTGTTGTGTTAATTTTACTTTTGGAACAGATTTAGTGAAAATGGTTTTCTCTGGGAGTTGTACACTGATAAGTAAAAAATAATGTAAAAAAACCTGTGCATTTAGGGATAAAATTTCATGTACAATTAACCTTTGACGACTCGTACAGATTGTATGAGCATAAATTAGATTGTTTCGAAATATTTTATTTAAATTTCTGCTTGTAAAAAATTTAATCTAAGTGAACATTACTGTGTTTTAGGAAAAATGAAAAAATGTCAAATTGACATTCGATATATCAAATATATTCTATATGAGCAAAATTGATATATTTCAAAGTTCATTTGTGTTAGATATATTTTAGGAAACAACTTTTTTTAAGAAAGTTTTCTCTGGGACATAAGCATGAAAAGGAAAACAAATTATGTGCATTTTAATTTCGCCGACTCAAGTCGACTTTGCACAAATTATGAGCAAAATTGTTACATTTTTTGGTTTTTGTTATGTTAATATTCACTTAAAACAATTTTTTTTCAAAAAATTTTCTCCGGGAATTGTACATTAAAAGGAAAGTAATCTAGAAAAAAAATGGTGTACAATTAACTTTGTATGAACAAAGATGATACTTTTTATAGTTTTGTTGTGTCATCTTTTTTTACGAGACAGCGTTTACCTATGAAAAAATCTTCTCTTGGAATCTTACTTAGAACAAAAATTGATGTACATTTGACGTTTAAATACTCAAATAATGATAAAAATAATTTGAACGAGTAACATTGAAACATTTTTAATTTTCGTAGTTTTTGTTTTCACTTATGAAAAAACTTTTAAATGAAAAAGTTTTCGATGGCAGTTTTACATTAGGAGGGAAAAAATGATGTACATCTAATATTCGATTACTCATGTGTACTCTTCATGAAAAAAACTCATATGCTTTTACGTATTTTTTACATAAAACTATGGGAATTGTACGTTAAGAGAAAAAAATGATTTGCAATGGAACTGTGATGAATTAAGTAAACTTTTTTGAGGAAATATGATTCTTTTTATTTACTTATTTGAGTTGATTTACTAGTTCCGTAACTCCCATTTCCAAAGGATGCAATCCATCTGTATGCAGATAAAGTAGATTTTAATGAAACTCGGATTAAAATTTGTTCACAGGATTTTTCTGTTTGTTTTCTGTACATTTTTGTTAAAGTGTCAAAAGTGTAAATGTGTAAAAGTGTCCCAATTATTGAAAACTGCAACAAGAAAGAAAAAAATTTGAATTTTGTAGGATCTTTTTTAGAAAGAAACTTTTTAACGTAAGTAGAAATTCGTTGCAATTGAATTGCAAAAACTTTGACGTTTGAAATTCAAAAATGATTTTTGGTCTTCAAAATTTTGTGAAACCCAACAAGTAAAGAATGACAACAGATAGGAATGAAAGTAAAAACTCACTTTTAGAAAAAAACAAAGTATCGGGGTTTTTCAGTAACTCCTGAATAAAGACTGTGCTTGTTTGGAGTTTTGAATGAAAATAAAATGCTCTAACTTAAACAAAATTCCATGAATTCGTTGTAAATTTAACTCAATTCGCAGAGTACAATATATATATATATATATATATATATATATATATATATATATAAAGAGAGAGAGAGAGAGAGAGAGAGAGAGAAAGATTTTAGAAACAAGAGTTTAGCTACTTTCTGAATCGTTATTACAAATACCACAAGACCATTTTAACGGTCAGCTCACTCAATCACGCGGTTAAGAGTGTTCAATATAGTGAAAAAAGGAAAATCTGTCGATGATAACAACAGTCCCGGACTTTCTTTTAAACCCAGACTGACATATTTCTATGGCATGATTCAATTTCATGACAATAGCACCTCAAGTAACAAATCGAATAACTACAGACAAATTAGTTTTAAAGAGCTGACCAACTACTTGATCGCAAATAAAAACCAATTTAAAGCGCTTATACACTGCCAGCACACTCGAGCCCTGATATTTTTGAACAATTGTTTATCACCGGGATATTTATTGCGAATGTGAAAAAAACATGATTTTGCAGCGGAAGCCGAGAATACAGCTGGAAGAGTACAATGTGCTCCACCTGGAACCGGCACGTGATATCAAATCTCTGGACATTTTTCTGCGTCACCCAGGCGTTCTGGAAGCTCTGCACAAGGAAGGAAAAGGGAAGAACTTTGGGAAACGACAGAGGAAGAGAAGAGCAAATGTACTGGTAGAAGGATCACAAAACGAGGGTGTAGCTCCTGGACAATAGGGTTTTATTGCCCCTGTCCCTGATCGAGCGATCTTTTACCACAACCATGGCTCGGTTATATTTGAATGTATGAGAACTGCATAAAACAATTCTTAAATTATGTCAAATCTTCAAATCAAAAAAATCTATAATAAGGACAACATTTGTAACTTTTTGAAGTTCAAATTCCTAAAGACGAAGCTTTTTCATAACAAATGGTGCACAATTTTAAAGTTCTCAAAGACAAAAATAAGTTGCGCGGAACAAGGCCATAGCATATTCAATAAAAAAAACTCGAACAGGGTTGGGCATTGTCAGGAAAAATAAGAAAAACAAACTTACACCATCAATTTTTTGCAACATTAGAAAGTAATTGAGTTATCATTCCAAATTGATTGGTAAGAGACTTGATGACAAGTGGGCCGAGACAGCTGAGATACAAGACAGGTCATTGTGGAGAACAGATAAAGATAAGATAAAGATTTTATCGCAGGCTCAGGGCAACTGGATTGCAACCGACAAGACTTCAGGGACTCGATTAAGCAGGAGAAACAAAATTTTGCTGTGGTTTGTTGTTTCAACACGCGGTAGCAATTACCAGAAACTGAAAAATGTTCTATCCTCTTTTTTAGAAGTTACCACGTGCAAATAGTAAGACGAACTCGAAAGATGCCAGAGCCGCTTTAGGTGCTACCAATTTGGAGGAATATGAGCTAAGAGTGTCCATTGATGTTAAAATCTTGCAAACCAATGTAACCGTTGAGGTGGCAATTAAAATTGCAGTTCAGGAACTTAATCCCAGTGACAACGTTTCCGAAGAATCACCTTTTGGCAAAAATTGGAAATCGCATGTGGTATATAAAGTAATACGTAACGGATACATTTCCAGCTATGTTCCCAACCAGCTGACATGTTACCACTAGAATTGCGGAACATCAAAAGAAACCTTCCCCTCTGGAACAGCACATCAAAGAATGTTGTGGTAGAGCGCAGAAATTTAATTGGGACATTTTTGATGCATCTCGCGGTACTGAGAACTAATGACAATTGAAGCAATTCAAATCATATAGATAAAACCGCAACTAAATACGCGCATCGAGTGCCGGGGGCGGGAAATGTATTTGAAATTTTAGTTCAAATGTAAAAAAAAAGACTTTTGAAACTCAAATATTTGTCTGGTACATGTCATTTCGAATTTTTTTTGAAATTCAACAATGAAGGGATAACAACAGACAGGAATGAAATTAGACCTTTTAAGGAATTGAAAACAAAATACCCGGTAATTTCAAAAACTCCGGAAAAAAGATTGAGTTTTTTTTCGGTTCAATAAGTGTAAATAAAATGTAAAGGTTATTCTAACTCTAAATAATTTCAAAAATTCGTTGTTATTTGTACTCATTTCATTGAATTCGATAGATACAGTCCATGACAAGTATATCTACTTTGTATTTGATTAGCTTTTTATTTGATTTTGAATCATTTTTAAGTAAACCTGACGATGAACGCAATATTCTAAACGTTCGTTTTTTAAATCAAACTATTTTTTTTTTTACAATTTCTTCTATCCAGATATGCGAACCAGTAGATGCGGCATTTTTTAAAGGAAAAATGTTTCGGAACCTCAAAACAAAAACGCTTGAACAAGCACGAGTGAATTAGTAGAAATATCGCATCAATGAATAAGGCGAATTGTTTTATATGTTTTGCTATAATCGCCAACGTAATCAATGAGGCTTGGCATGATGACGACTTAGATACCTTTCCTCAAGCTTTCAAGCTCAAACTTTTTCAAATAAAAATGAAACTACTGATGACGATGCTCGATTAGATATCAAAGGTAATGGCTCCTTCGGATAATGTTTCAGAAAATTCTATCCTATAATAGGTTCTCGAAAGTCTTCTTGTATGCTATGAGTTTTCTGCTAATATGCATATCGGATTCCTACAAATATCACGTGTCCATAACGATGTTTGAGTGCGATAAAATTTAAAGGCAGTCAAAAAGGTGACCTTTTTATGCTCGATTGTGTTAGAAGATGATGAATTATTTGTAGTCAAGATCGTGATAAAGAGTAGCAAAAGATGTGAGTTTATACAAAAATTTGAAAGGGACCTCCTCTGAGGAAACCTTTGCAAGGAAGGCCCAAATTACTAAATAGTAGGAGTAGTAGTAGTGAAAAGGAGTCAATTCTCTATACGAGAAGTAGTAAATAGGAGTTAATTCTCTTTACAAGAAGTACAAAATTAAGAAAAGCGAACTGGTACGTTAAGATCGACAAAATTTACAGAGACATTTAACGTAAAAAATGCAAGGGTTATCAAATGAAAAAAAAAACTTAGCATTCGGAAATTTTGATATAGCGTTTGTGAAAAAACGAAATTATGCTGAGCTTTAAAAGCACATTAGCAATCCTCGGAGAACAAATGAAGAAATTATTGTCACGCTGAAATTTCCTTGTTGTTGGAGTATTAAAAAGACAATGTTTTGATGAACGTGAGGGTAAACCGTTAAAAGTGAAGGGGTTTTTTATATCAAGTTTGTCATTGCAGAGTTTCCATAATAAGTTGAGATAAATTTTAATTAATTGAAAGCATATAGGGAGTAGTTTAAGTTGTTGTAGTGTCGTGTTGTATCCATCTGCGCTTCTGATCCATTTCAACACGCGACACTGAAATCTTTCCAGCCGTCGCACTTGAGTGATTTTGCGTGACCAAGCAGGACTTTCGTATATTGGGATTGGCTGAATGAGTGTACTATAGAGAAGTTTCTTCGGTTTCTCTGAAACATTAAAAGGAACATTTCTTCTACGAAAATGAAAAAAATGAATTGACTCGGTCAATTTTCCATTGATGTGAGTTTCCCAAGATCGATTTGATAAAATAATAAAACCCAAGTCAGTAATTCAGCTCGCTGATATGAGTAAGTCGTTACCCAACGTAAAAGGCGAATCAAATGTATAATTAAAAGACGGTACAGAACACTTGGACGGTTGGAAGGTCAAACTTTTGGAAGATGCCCAATTAAAAAGGACATCCAGATCATACTGCACTAGTTTTGGTTCAGCAGATGAAAGAATCTTCAGGTCGTCACAACAAAGAAAGCAGTTGCTGCTTTCAAGGTTGACGCCAGTATCATTAATGAACAGAGTGAAGAGTAAGAGCCCAAGTACACTGCCCTGGAGAACACCAGAGTTTACCGGAATCTCCGAAAAAAAGAGGAATCAAGCTTAACACAATATCTCCTGTTGAACAAAGAGGAATCCATAAGTGTCAGAAATTCGATGTCAAAAGTACACTTTTCTTGTTTCGTCATTAATAGGTTATGTTAAACGGAATCAAACGCTTCCTTTACGTCAACATATACTGCAACTACCGGCAGATTATTGTCACGTAAAGAGTAGATATGGTAGACGTAAGATAGCATCTGGGTCACAGTGCTGTAGGATTGCATAAATCAAGCTGTTGATTTAAAATAGAAAAGCGAACACTATGATACACATAATCAAAAAAGAAAGAAGACGTCCCAGTACTAGAGACAATTTATATAAAATACTAATCGGACGGTAATTGATGATATCACTAGTTGAACCAGACTTGTCAATGGGAGTTATACATGATATTTTCCAGGTCTCTGGTCAAATGTTCTGTTCGCATGTCCATGTGATTAACTGGTACACCAGAGGAGCTACTACATCACATGACTGGTGAAGTACATAACAACTTAAAAATGATTTCGCTTAGAACAATATTATTTGCAGTGTGAAACGGTTGGTAACACTGTTTGGCACTATATACGGAGCCGAAAAATTTATTGAAAAGGATTGCTTTACCGACAGCGGATGCAGATGATTCGTCGCCTAGATACATTTTGGTTGGGTAGTTCTGGGTTGTTCTCAGACTTCTAAGAGTCTTGAAACACTCTTTCGGATCCTGTAAGTCCAGTTTCTCAACAAAAGCATTTATCGAGCTCTATGGAATCTCCAACTTGTTTCTGTAGGTCACGGCACCGCATCGAGCCGAGAATAAAAACAGGGGTAGCTCAAGCGGCGGCAACGTTTGCGAGACAAGACATGAGACAGGGCGTCTGTGAAGAGAGATTGCCATGAATGAGCGAAATTAGGAGTAGAGAATAGATTAGAAAACAATGAAGTGTAGAAGTTACTTAATAAAAATTAAAATTTGCACGATTGTAATTTAACTTGACTTAAATTGGGTTGGTAACTGGTGGGAGGATTGGGCTTTTTTGACGTAGTAAAGATTAATGGGTAATGATCAGAGAATGCTATTGCTAGAATTTCGAAAGATAATATTTCAAAGTTGCTCCATATAAGATCAAGAATTTTTCATTTTGTGTGAGTTGGTTTATCAATAAATTGATAAAGACCATGGTCGGATAATATTTCCAATATGTTATTTTCGTAGGCAGAAGAGCTCGACATGCAGCTCAAGTTCACACCAGGAACGTTGAAGTCCCCGAGAAAATAATAGTGAAGCTCTCATAATAGCGATAAACAGTGAAAAGAAATTGAATTTTCAACTCTATAATGCGAATTAGTAGGAGGTTAAAAACATCAAAAAAAAGTCGCACTAGAACCGTCAACCAGTGCACAACCAAGGGCAAAGTCGAAATCTTTTATTGATATGTTGATTACAGCAAGGGTGGTTGTTGCAGTCATGGCAATTAGCACACCTCCATGGGCACCTTCATTCCTATCGCTGCGTGCCACAACAGCGACATGTAAACCCGAAAAAATTTCTGATGCATGTATTACAGCGTGGAGCCATGTTTCCGTCAAAAATATCAAAAAGACTAAAATTGCTAAGGTCGGAATTTTCCACAGCAGCTAACACCCATCATAAATGTGACCAAAAGCGAGATGCTAGTCGAAAAGTTCTCCGTTAGAATTTAGATAACCACCTATTCCCTTCCATAATTTTTGTTTTCCGCAACCGAAATAGCAACCATGTAGTTAGTTCTGAATAAAGACTTCAGGGAAAACTTTCGGAAAGGCAGGACAAGCTTTTAAGATCATCTATTGAGAAGACTGTAGTGGTTATAGATATTATCATTTTGCCGGGATTTGTCAGGGATTTGCTCGTTTTTGGTCCAAAGCAACCAAAATTGGACAAGTTTTAAGAGTTGTATTTCTTGGCGGACATAGACAGTTTGATAAGGAATCTGCGCGAGAAAAATGTACCAGGTGAAAAACTGTTAGAAATTTCAGCAGCGCTAAAACTCAAAAAACATAAGAGAAACACGTTAAGTAGAACATTAGCAAAAGTGCAGAAATATATACAAGACAACGCCCTGATTGCTGTTCCTTTTGATAGGGATTTAGGGTTTTGGGTTATGAAAAAGAGCTTGTACGCAGAAAAACTGGAAAAAGTTTTAGATTGCAAACAGTTCAGAAAACTTGACAGGAGTTGCGATGGTATCGTAATGAAAAATGAAAAAGGACTAAACGAAGATCTTTTGGATATGAGGAAAAAAAAGATACCGGTTAATGATTACGAAGCTTTAAAGTCCACTGGAGAACAACCGGCAAGGTTGTACGGATTAGCTAAAGGACACAAAAAGAAAGCCCTCTGAGACCTGTTTTCTCTAACCCGGAAGTTGTTACCATAAACTTAACAAGTTTCTAACACCAATTTTTCAACAGATTGAAGGAGCAACTAACACCAATGACGCACGAAAGACTCTGGAGCAAATAAAACTTGAAAAAGACGAACAAATCCTATCATTAGATGTAAAAAGTTTATACACCAACGTTCCCTTAAAGGAAGCCACTAACATTGCCCTGCGATCGTTTTATGCTAGGGACGACAAACCAGACATACCAGAATACAGGGAACAATATACCGCCTGTTCCGAGCCACCAGCAATTGGGAACCGTTCCATGATGCATTGACAAAAATTGAAGAATTCTGGGAACGTAATCAATATCCTAGGCATTGGGAAGGGAACATTGTCAAGGATACAATTAACCAGCTGCGAATGAAAAAACAAAGAAAAGAATAAAACGCGGGTGCGGCCTTAGAACAACAGAAAAATACTGAGAAACAACAATTTGTATTACAGGACAGAAGCAATATCTCTAATGAATTTGTGAAAAAGCTGAACAAAAATCATTCTTTACAGACAATTTTCATCACTAGGGAACTTAGGAGCTGTTTAAATAGCCTTATGTCTAATTTGATAAAGACCTCAAATCCCACGTGGTTTATGAGCTCACTTTCAATGGATGCAAATCCATCTTTGTAGTGCAGACATGGCAACATATTACCACAAGGGTTGCAGTGCATGCCAAGGCAGACTCACCGATGGGAATACATGCAATTGAGTGGAAGATAAGACCAGTGCGGCATCCAATCTATGTTATTGACACTGAAGGCGCTCTATATAAGTAAACTGAAACCACCATCGACACGCGCATCGAATACCAAACACGAGAATTGACATTGAAAGCTTAGTTTGGAGATAAAATTCCAACTTGAAAAAAAGACACTTTATGAAACGAAAGTTTCAACTTTACAATTGAACAAAACCAAAATAAGTTTAAGGTAATTTATGAAAATATTTTATTAGAAAACATGTCGATATGCATCTGCTACATCCAATCGAAAATGTATATTTACCCAGATGTAAAATTTTGTAGATACGTCTGTAGATATGTAAAAATTTGTTTTAAATTTCTTTGAATAAGTGATTTTAGTGGTTTGCATTTTATTTTCCGGCTTTTCATTTCAGCATTTTGTATTATTTGTAGCCTGACGATGATTTCAGAGTTCGAAAACGTTCGTAAGAAAGTTTTAATTTGACAATCCTTTTTTAAATCTTAAAGAGCTTCGCTCCGAATCAATGACTTGGATAAAGTGTAGTCTTTTTTGCATGTTATTGATTGATTGACTGTTTACCAACAGGCATTTTATCTTGGTTAGTCAGTTCTCCGAGAGCGAAATAAGTTGACCCTTATAGAAAAGTGGTAATTCCTTGATTGTAAACTTTTCCCTCGATTTGCCCCCCTTTGTAATCATCTCACACCGTTTGGATAACAGTTTTTTCTCGAGTTCGCTGTCGGAGGAAGGGAGCAACTTTTTGATGTAGATAGGAGGTTTAATCGATTTCAAGAGGTGAGAGTGTGCAAAACATATCTCCATAAATTAGCTGTCACGCTTTCTAACCAAAATGGGTCTGCATTTTCTACTTTTCTACGTTCCTGTGATCCCGTAAGCAATGATTTGCACAACCGTCATATGTTTGTTGTTTCCGTCGTATTTAAAACCGATATTTTCAATAATTTCTAAATGACCCCACTATCAGTATCCACTCTGCCGGCATGAGTATCACCATTCTCACTAACACCTGTTACGACAAACTGAAACTCGTTTTCTTGTTTCATATTCCTGCTATTCACCAGAGCAACTCGATAAGAAGGAAGTGATTCGGTCATTGCAGTTTTCACGATTTCTGTTAGCGCTTTAGGAAAGGTATCGTGTAAGGTTTTGGGAAACACGTCAGTAATACATGAAGTTATGGTGTCTGTAATCGAAGTTCAAAAGAGGTAACTTAGCATCGAGACTGTAATCAGAGCTCTCCTCGCAAGTGTCGAACAACCATAGGACGTTGGGTTTGCATCTCAACCATTTCACGGCATACACAATCAAGCTTACACACGCTCTGTGGTACCAGGTGCGACAGTTTTCACAATCGATCGCTGTTGTCTCATCGTCCTTCACCATTTTCTTGCAACTCGAGCGTTTGGTTTTTGGTCTGCTATTAGTCAGGAAACGTGTAGACAATAAAATATGAAACTAATTAATTTGAAACGAAATATGAAACAAGATAAAACAAATAGAGGCCAGTATAACAATAGCAAATAATTCTCAAGCTGAATGCTTTAGTTGAAAAGTTGGAAAATAAATTCGCTTCGAAGAACATTCAACTATAAGCCTGAATACCTTAATGTGCCTCATTCTGTGATCAGTTATCAAACCTGTTTTCAAGAAATGGTTCAGCACAAGAGAGCCTCGCCTGGACAACCGACAGCAGATTAATTTTATTAAGCAATTTTACTTTTTGAGTTTTTGTTCCTAAACCACATAAGGTTTATTCTTCACGTTGAGGAGATTCATAGGTGATCACATGAGGGGATTTGGAGAGATAACGGCTCGGAACATTCTCCAATTGGGGCAATTTTATAGGCCCCTAAACAACCGTAAAATGATCTTTCAAGAATGTTACTAATTTTTGACAGAGTTGACTGGGTTAAACTGAACGAGGATATTTTGTCTACGCCTGTTTCACCGTACTGTTACAGCAAAGTAAACTGTCTCCTGTATCAGTGGTGTAACTGGATTAAAGAAAAAATTGAGAGACTGAGTCTACGTGTGACAAAACACAGAGCTTCTCTCAAACCTTGGATCTCAAGGGAGACATATAAAATGAAGAAGCTCAATTCATTGAAAAGAAATTTTGTAACACCAAATCTGAGCCAAATTCTCAAAATCAAAATGTTTGAAAAAATAATTTAAATGTCAGCAGATGATGACTTGGAAATCTTTGAAGCAGAGATCTTCCAAACCAGGTGCTTCAGTCGCATAAAAAATGTTTTGCAACTATCAGAAAAATCCTCTTGTCTCGACTCGAGTAGTAAGTGGAGACCAATCGGCTGAGACCAAGGTAGGTCTAAACTTTACAATAATTACTTTCTGGGTGTGTTTAATGAAGGCCATTCCACGACCAAAACCTGCTTCTCGAAGAGTGAGCTAAACACTCTAAAAATGTCGAAGAACTCAATTGAAATTGTTTTGAGCAGTCTAAAAGAAAACAAAGCCAGAGGCAATGAGGCAAATGGGAGAATGATTCTGAAAAACTGCGCCAAATCTCTATCAAGCTCTCTGAAGCTTTTCTTTCAGAAATGTTTCAACAAAGCACCTATCCAGGTGAATGGAAGATTAGCAAGGTGACCCCTGTCTTCAAAAATGATGATAAACTGACGTCTCATGTTACGTCCCATCAGCCTACTGTGTTCTATCAGCAAAAGTCTTTGAAAAAACAACCTTTGATTGACTCTATCTCTTTGTAAAAGATAATCGCCACTGTAGTAAATTTGAGTTCAGAAAACATCGATCTACTGTACTTCAGGTTTTGACTTTCCTTGATAAAAATACAAAACGATGGTATCAGAAACTGAAAACCTTTTGGCAGTCCTAATTTTTGACTTCTTTAAGGCGTTCAATAAAGTCTGTCATGAAAGATTTCACGAAAAGCTTGCTCGTCTTGGTGTTAGAGGGAACTTTCTTCAGCTACTTCACTCCTATCTCACAAACAAGCGACAATTCGTACAGATTAACACAGCTAGGTCATCCCTAAAAAAGGTTTGTGGTGTACCACAAGGTTCAGTGTTGGGTCCACTTCTGTTTCTGATTTTTATCAAGGACTTGCAGAAGTGTGTCACACATCCGTGTTACGGCTTTGCAGATGTCTTTAAAGTGGTAATAACAAAACAACATGAACTTGAGAAAAATCGAGACGGACTACATAACTGCTGCTCGCAAAACAGAGTGACACTGAATGCAAAGAAGAGCTCATTGCTCTTGCTCAAAGGGGACCTGAAAACTGATATATTCGTAGTTGAACTACCAATCGCAAAAGAGCAGTAAGATCTTGGTGTGTTAGTGAGCAGTGACTTAACATTGTCGAGCAACGTTGACTTAAGAACCAGCAACGCCCTGAGAGCATTCTATGAAATCAAAAGAAATCTGAGCAAGAATGTCACCATGCAATCTAAATTGAACGCTTACACCAAAAACAGCGTCCCAATTCTAGTATATAGTTCTCAGGTCTCTCATTTGACCACTACGTGCCTCCGAAAAGTGGAAAAAATTCAAAGACTAGCCACAAAGTGATTCTTCGCAGTTAATGTTGACTTTAAAACACGACTAATCAAATGTGGTGTACTACTTCTATCAGTGTACATTGATATTCATGATGTTTTGTTGATGCGTGATCCGTTTAGAAAGAAGTATGTTTAAACTACCACTGACAAAATGAATCTCAGAGTAAAAGAACGAAACAAGATGCACGAAATGAACTCAAAATCCGTAAAGTGAACAGAAGCAAGTGTAGTGAAAATTTCTTCCATCAAAACGCCAAATTAGTCAACATCTTCTCGAGAAAATTGGTATCTTTGGAGGATCTGAACTAGCCAAAATTGAGTTTTTTGTCCCGAAACTTCTTCCTGGAACAATACAAAGAGTTGAGTTCGTGCAGCTGGAGGATTCTGTGCAGCTGCAACCCTTATTCGAAACTCTGAAACTGTTATATTTTTATTTCAAGGCAACGAAATGATGAACTGAAGGTTGAAAACCTTTGTATGTGCCCTAAATTCTCGACTACACTACTTGGGCATAATCCAGAGGTCTCAACTGTTGCTACTACCTGTATCTGGAATAAAAATTAAATTTCGTGGTTGTGCATAGCTACGCCGGCAACTTGCTTTAAAGGCGTCCATCGGAGCTATTGTAGGCGAAGGAGGGCTGCTGTCTTAAATTCTGTTGTTCAATTCAAATTTTGATTGAAAATCACATTCTACAAATGAAATGCGTTCGTGACGTTATTTTTCGCTCTTAGTGGAGCGAGTTTTTTTGTTCATTCGCGTGATTAAATTATTGGTCACACGTGACTTAACTCACTCTCAAAAATAACTTTCTCACTTTGAAATTGACTTTTATTTACTTTAATTCAAAGAAGGTAAAAGAAACCGATTTGTCAAATTAAAATTACTTCCAATATTTAAAACAAACGTTTTCGAACTTTAAGTTTATCGTCATTTAAAACTGTTTTACAAATTGTTAAAAGACAAAATAAATATGTACAACACTTGTCTGAGAACACACTTAGAACAATTCTGGAAACTATTCTAAAAAATCCATTCAAAAACTTTTCCATATGTACAATATTTAGCCTATTTACAAATCATATTTACATCAGTTATCAATTTATTTAAAAACATTCCTTTTCCGAATTTTTCGATTTTGGCCATGTTTATGTATTTTGAGGGTTATTCCAAATTTGCCCTAAACTTAAATATCCCTCTTGTGGAGGTTTTGCAAATTTAATTTTGTCAAGCACAAAATGTTTTTTGTCCTATGTATCCTCATCTAGTCAAAATTATAATTTGAACTAATATTTTAACGTGAGTTCCCTCCCCCTATATTCATCGCGTGTGTTTAGTGCCGACTTCAGCTTGCTGATGTATATAGCTTCGACAATCATTAGTTTTTCTACCGTCCGACAGGCGTCCAGAATTTTGCATTCAATGTCATTCGCGGCACCACGACATTCAACCAGATGTTGACCCACCTGTGAATCCTTCTTTTGATGTTCTGTTATCCTTGTGGTTGCATGCCGGCTTGTTTGCCCAACATAGATGGATCCGCATCCATTACATTTAATCTCATATACCACGTGGGATTTCAGGTCTCTTTCGAAAGACGATTTCAGGGTGGGGAGACATAATCATAATTTCCGCGTCGTAAAAAGCACCTGAAATTCGCATAGTTTCTTCAATTTGCTTGCAAAGTTTTGAGTAAGGTTGCCTCTGTGTTGTATAAAGTGGTTGGCTAATCATAAGATCTAGTATTGTATTTTTGATGCTCTATTGGTGTTGTTCTCAATTGGTCTTTACCGCCACTTATTATCTTTTCTAGTGTCTGGCTCACTATTTTTGAAGACCAATCTTCTGGATATTGATTTTGGTCCAGCATGTTTTGTTCTTCCAGATAATATCATCCACATACCTTTTAAACAATTTCACCTCCTCATAACACCCCAAAATCTGTTGTTTGTTCCAAAATCTCAAATCCAAACAACATCCTGCATGTTGGCGTACTCCTCATTCGATATATTTTGCTATCTTGCATGAAACCAGTTTTTACATGACTCACTTTCTACTCCTCTTCCTCGGAAAGTCACTCTACGTTTACAGTCTTTGCACTTCCCGTTTTGGTCGGATCTGGAAAAATTTTCATTGAGCTCTGGTTTTTGCAGTGATGCCTCAAACGATTTCATCCACACGTTTGCTAGTATTACAGCCAGTGATGCACCCATAGCCAGACCGTCTGATTGTACATACCAAATTACATTACATTTGCAATGAACATTCGTCACAGTGTAATATCCGTGCACTGTCTACGTTACGGTTTGGGTTGGATGTTATTCTGAAGCACTTTAAACCTCGGAGTTACCGAGGAAAATTTTCCAAGTTTCAGACTTGAATTTAATAGAGCAGATGTAAATGTACAATCAGTTTAATACAAAGTTAGAAATATTGCTTGTAAATATTAGAAGTTTTGTGAAGATGAGAAATGTAAAGCAATTAAAGAGAAGCAACTCGATTGTGTAAGGATTAGTTTTTGAATATGTTCTTTGGTTTCAGTCCTACCAATGGTTAATTAATCTTAGGTTATTTTTACCCATTTCCGTTAATCTCTATGGGATTTTCTCATAGTTATTTTCTACCGCACGGGTCCCTGTTAGTTAAACTAACAGATAACAGGTTTACATGCTTGACGAATCCCGTCATGAACAAACATTCCTTGACGTGTCCCATCAAGATGAAATTCCATGATGATTCCCATTATTATTTATGATGCTTTCTCTATATTGTTAAAATCCGGTTTACTATTAGTAACCATCTCTTTTTGTTCTCCTATTTGTTTGTGAAAACTTCGAATTATGCGTTTAATATGTAATTTATGAGCATGTCATACATTATGCTTCACTATACTGCCTCCCTCTTAGAGAATGTGAGTGTTCCACTCACTCACACAGCAAGAGTTTCAAATGTCCATTTTCGAGTTCAAATATTCTTGTGCTTTTTCAATCCCGTACTTGTCATAAATATTACGGGCCTCCTCATCTTCCATAATTTTCTTTGCTTGAAGAATGATTTTGAACATGTCCTCATAACCTGAGACATAATCTTATTTTCCGCGTCATAAAAAGCACTTGAAATTCGCATAGTTTCTTCAATTTGCTTGCAAAGTTTTGAGTAAGGTTGCCTCTGTGTTGTATAAAAATGGTTGGCTAATCATAAGATCTAGTATTGTATTTTTGATGCTCTATTGGTGTTGTTCTCAATTGGTCTTTACCGCTACTTATTATCTTTTCTAGTGTCTGGCTCACTATTTTTGAAGACCAATCTTCTGGATATTGATTTTGGTCCAGCAAGTTTTGTTCTTCCAGATAATATCATCCACATAGCTTTTAAACAATTTCACCTCCTCATAACGCCCCAATATCTGTTGGTTGTTCCAAAATATCAAATCCAAACAACGTCCTGCATGTTGGCGTACTCCTCATTCGATATATTTTGGTATCTTGCATGAAACCAGTTTTTGCATGACTCACTTTCTACTCCTCTTCCTCGGAAAGTCACTCTACGTTTACTGTCTTTGCACTTCCCGTTTTGGTCGGATCTGGAAAAATTTTCATTGAGCTCTGGTTTCTGCAGTGATGCCTCAAACGATTTCATCCACACGTTTGCTAGTATTACAGCCAGTGATGCACCCATAGCCAGACCATCTGATTGTACATACCAAATTACATTACATTTGAAATGAACATTCGTCACAGTGTAATATCCGTGCACTGTCTACGTTACGGTTTGGGTTGGATGTTATTCTTAAGCACTTTAAACCTCGGAGTTACCGAGGAAAATTTTCCAAGTTTCAGACTTGAATTCAATAGAGCAGAGGTAAATGTACAATCAGTTTAATACAAAGTTAGAAATATTGCTTGTAAATATTAGAAGTTTTGTGAAGATGAGAAATGTAAAGCAATTAAAGAGAAGCAACTCGATTGTGTAAGGATTAGTTTTTGAATATGTTCTTTGGTTTCAGTCCTACCAATGGTTAATTAATCTTGGGTTATTTTTACCCATTTCCGTTAATCTCTATGGGATTTTCTCATAGTTATTTTCTACCGCACGGGTCCCTGTTAGTTAAACTAACAGATAACAGGTTTACATGCTTGACGAATCCCGTCATGAACAAACATTCCTTGACGTGTCCCATCAAGATGAAATTCCATGATGATTCCCATTATTATTTATGATGCTTTCTCTATATTGTTTAAATCCGGTTTACTATTAGTAACCGTCTCTTTTTGTTCTCCTATTTGTTTGTGAAAACTTTGAATTATGCGCTTAATATGTAATTTATGAGCATGTCATACATTATGCTTCACTATACTGCCTCCCTCTTAGAGAATGTGAGTGTTCCACTCACTCACACAGCAAGAGTTTCAAATGTCCATTTTCGAGTTCATATATTCATGTGCTTTTTCAATCCCGTACTTGTCATAAATATTACGGGCCTCCTCATCTTCAATAATTTTCTTTGCTTGAAGAATGATTTTGAACACGTCCTCACGACCACCCTTGTCCGGATGACAGAGCATTGCCAACATTTTGTAATGTTTCTGGATAGTTGTGGCCCCCTTTGGCAGGAATAGAAGTTCATAAAATTTAGAGGTCGACTGAACGGGCTCTGCGCGTTGATCGCCTCCAGCCTCCTCTGTATGACCTTCTTTGAGGTTTGCTCTGTTTTTACTCTACCTCTTAGCTTTCTATTGTCTATCTCGGCATTCTCCAACTCCCGAGCTAAGCACTCCCGCTCGTCCAACAGAGCGATACATTCCCTTGTTTTTGTTTCGGCTACATTTGTAACCTCCTCCAACTCTTTCTTCAATGTTTCCACCTGCCTCCTGCAGGACTCCCGCTGATTCCCAGCGTATTCAAGTTGCCGTTTGGTCTCCAGCAATTGATCAGCTAATCTTTGACTTTCAACCTTTAACTGCCGGAGCTCCTCTTCAAGCCGATCCCCGGCTGTTCCCAGCACTTCGCTGTTGTCAATCTTCTTTTGTTGTTCCTCGATTCTGTGTTGCATCTCACTTAACTCCCCAATGCTAATTGCGGCTCTATCCACTATATTGGGTAGTTGCAGCTGCGTCAGTGGCACCACGTTCCTTTTGTTTGAGGTTACTCCAACAATCCGATAAACTTGGTGCCTGACTATAGACCTTACCTCGAACAACTCGGGTAGATAGTAGCAATAATCACCGACTTTTTGGTTCTGCCATTCCTACATATCATACACGTAAAATAGTCTAATGTATCAATCTCAATTTCTGCTATATTATGGTACTATATATCTGGTACAGATTTTGCCTTTTTTGCTTTTATAACTACGATGTTTGTTTCACCATCACACCGTTCAACTGTCCTTTTTCTTGTCAACTTTTGTTCCTTTGTTCGTTGGTTTAGATGATGAAAATAACCTTGTTCCCCCATTGGGTTAATGAGTTGCGGTGCAATTACAGGATTGGTGCCACTGCGTAGCATATCGATTGAAAGAAACACGCGTACCAAACAAAATATGATTTTAGATTCAATAAAAATAGTCATTAAACTGATGGTTATTTCCCTGGCCACATGCCAGATTTGTTTCACTTCATTACCCAAATATTCAAAAATCAGCAATTCATGCCACTGATTATTGTAATTTAAATCCGTGTTGAAATACTCTAGAGTCTCATGCTCATATAAACCTCCTTGTCCCAGGAAAACTTCTCTTCCTGTTATCGTCTTTCTCGAATGCCTTAACCTTTGGGCCCTTTTGCTAAGTTCCAGGTCCTTGTCATTGAAAGACCCTTCCATTGGCGCAGAAGTTGACCAATTGACGTTAACTCTATAATTAGGCATAACATTGGGTTTTTCAATTAATTGTATCCTTCGCCCATATGTTATCCATGACCCATTCTGCAATTCAAGAGCGTTCGGGTAAATGGGGTTGCAATTAATCAGTGTGAAATTTCTATAGATTACTCTAGAAATGGGGTCCATGTATCTAATTACTTCTGAGGTTTTGTCAGAAAACACCCTAACTGGTACTTCCTCCGTACAAAACTGATTTTCGACAACATATAGGATTACTTTAGCGCACCTATGGACATAAAGTATTCCTCCCGCTCTTTCTGCGTGTGTACCCAGAGCGTTTTGTTGACTTAAGAAAATTTGGTGTGAATTTCCGTTAATTGATGTATTTAGAATCATAGCTCTGTGCTGTTTTTCTATGTGATAATTTAATAACTATTTGTTTCAGGTTTTCAAACATGCCTCGAAAATCCCACACAAAAAGTTGATCGAGTTTTATGTCCCTGAGATCTGTCTCAGATATATCTGTTGTTGAAAAATTTTGTTCCGTGGCCGTCAATTTTTCCGTTGTGTAAAACAAATTTCTGTGGTTTGTTTCAAAAAGCAGAAAATTGTCCATAGATTTTGTCTTGTTTTTCAACTGGACAACTAAATTTCTTTTTCTGTCTAATTTGCTCGTCAAGTACTTTTTGTTTCCAGCGCAGACTGTTTTTGCTGTTATCGAGTCTGAAAATTTAACGATTGTTAAGTTGTTTGGTTTTTTGTCTTGGTCAAACAAATATTGTACTGAATCTATTTCAAATGTGTCTCCTTGATATAACAAGGTCTGCTCCTGCTTCAAAGGGTCTTTAAAATATAAACATGTTCCTTCATTTGCTTCCCTAGTTTCAATGAACAAAGTCCCCATGAAAATTTCAGCATTTATCATGATGTTACCTTTTGTTTTTCACCTTTTGGATTGATCCAATCCACGGGGTAGACATAATTCAATCCTTTCTCATCTCCGCCTTTCATGAAAGTTTTTGATATCTTCTGAACAAATTCAGCGTCAATTCGGTCAACATTCATTTCGTTGAGGACTTCTTTGGGAGCATTGAATTTGAAATCATCAAGACCCGGTAACCGCGCTTTGTGTCCCTGCCATAGATTTTGACAGACTGACTCCTTTATTGGGTAAAAAGTTGGAATTGTTTGTGATTTTTCGTTTAAGAAAGTTGCGTCGTCATACCAACTACTTTTTTTCAGCACAGTTACCGTATATGCAGCCCTGTACATAAATTATTTTAGTTTACTCATGCTGCTTTTGGCGTAGATCAGTCCTCCTCTGTTTACCTGCTCCTCATTTATATGTGACGTTTCACAATTTGTCGGTTCCGTCATTGCAAATTTCTGCGTCTGTAGAATGTTCTCAAAATCATACACCACAATCCCCAAGGATTGTGAAAAACCTAATATGCTATCCAACTGAAGAAGTTTCCAGTTCAGCTGCACGATCCAATGTGGTTTCCACGCCCTCTGCATTTTGTCGTATCACCTTTTAAAAAAATACATCATTATCAAATTTTTCATCTGCATTGTTATCCTTGAATAAAAAGTAGTCTTTCAGTTTCCGTGGTCTGGTTATTCCCGACGCACTTCTTGTTTGATATCGTCGTTCGGCGACATTTTGCGAAGTAGAAGCCGTGCACCTATTTGGAAATTCTTCGCCTTCACTCCTTTCGGATATTGACACCAGACTATCCCGCTTCTGTTGTGTGGTTACTTTGGGCGCAGGTATCTTTGTGCTTCTGCTCTTATTGTTGGTGTTAGTATTTATGGATTCTCTTGTACTCCAACCCATAGGTGTTTGAAACGATTCATTTTTGACTATCTCATTGTGAGTTTCAGTATTAGGATTAATTTGACTAATATTTCCTTCAGTTTGAATTTCTCTTCTTTCTGTGTCACTCAATTTTTGGGTCACCATTTCAATTTCCACAAAAATCACTGTCCTCCGTAAGGTCGTTTTGTGTTATTCTTGGTTTAATCTTTCCCTTCTTAGGTTCTTTTTTATCAGTGGTGCTACTGTTAAAACGTTTGAGTCGATCGTAGTGGACCTTTTGTTGTTTCTTTGATTTCACATCCTCAATAACAAAGTTCAGATCGTTTATTATTTCACGTATTACCTGCGGTCCGCTGTAAAAGGATTTAAATTTCTTTGTCTGGCCATTTTTTATTGTGGGGTTGAACACCATTACTAAATCACCTACTTCATATTGTGGTCCAAATGTGCTACGGCCATAGTAGGTTTTTTGTTTTTCCTGCTCCACATCCATGCTTTCACGTACCAGCTCATGGCACGTTTGCAGTTCGTCTTTCAAGCAACCAACGTAATCACTCAAAGTTGGGTAGATTTTGGTTTGTATTGTTTGATACATGCAATCAATCGGCAGCGCGAATGATTGTCCAAAAAGGAGGTAAAGGGGGCTGTACTTCGTAGCAGAGTGAATTGATGATCTGTACGCCATCATTACTAGCGGAAGGTAGTCGCTCCAGGTGATGTGGTGCTCATCCACATATTTTGCAAAACTCTCTTCGATTGTGCGATTGGTGCGCTCTATCATTGCGTTTCCTTGAGGGTGATAAGCTGTTGTTGAAGTCCTGTTAATTCCCAGCTCTTTACACATGTTCTTGAGAAGATTCGACATAAAATTACTGCCCTTGTCGCTATGAAGATTTGCCGGACAACCAAACCTTGAAACTCATACGTTTACAAAGGCCTTAGCTACCGTTGAAGCTTCTTGTTTGCTCATGGGAATTGCCTCATACCATTTTGTAATCTGATCTCCAATTAACAGAATGTATTTGTTTCCGCTGGACTCGGGTAAAGGTCCCATAATGTCTAAGGCAACTTGCCAGAACGGATGACTTGGTTTCCACGTTGTCAGGCTGTGTATGTGTTTCTGGTGTGGAGATTTCTTTTGACAGCATTCTCCGCAAAAACTTGTGGACCACTCGTGGACATCTTTTTTCATCCCGGGCCAGTAGAATCGTTCTCGAACCCGATCAAATGTCTTGGCCATACCAAAGTGTCCGCAATGTTCATGAAGGAAAGGTAGAATTTCTTTTAAAAGTGATCTCTGAATGACTATTTGTGTTAAGTTATTAAATTCGTCAATACGTTTCTGTCTCTTGATTAGATTATTTTCAATCCGTAAGTTTCTGAAATCATTCCAAAGTTTCCACAGTGCCCTAGAGGCTCCTGTCATGTGTTTTTTTAGGGCGTTTCCTGTTCTCAATCCAGTTTCTCAGTATAATGAGGTCGGCTGCATTTTTCTGATGTTCAACTAGTTGTTCAACAGATTTCCCTAGTCCAATGGACCAGATAATTTTTTCTTCCGTATTTATTTGGTTCACTTGATCGCAGTCTTTGACTTGGTCTTCAGTTTGTGGAACTCTCGACAGACAATCCGCGTGGGGGATCTTTTTTCCCGCTTCGTGTTTGATTTCAAAGTCAAACTGTCCGAGCTTTTCTATCCATCGGGCCGATAATCCGTCTGGTTCCTTAAAACTATATAACCACGTGAGGGCCCTATGGTCAGTAACAATTAAAAATTTTTGTCCCAGAAGATAATTTCTGAAGTGTTGAGTAAAATAAACTATTGCAAAATGTTCTCGTTTTGTCGCAGAAAAGTTTCGTTGACTTTTGCTGAGCGTTTTGCTTGCGTAAGCAATAACTCTTTCACCCCATTGTTGTCTTTGGGAAATTATTGCGCCAATGCCAAACAAAGAGGCGTCGGTGGTTAACGTATTGGAATCCGTGTCATTCGGATAACCCAAAATTGGTGCTTTCTGTAAAGCTTGTTTTAGTTGTTCAACTGCTGATTCACATTCCTTGCTCCAAGTAAAGCGTTCTTTTTTGTTTAATAGCTTATAAAGCGGCTCTGCTATTTTTCCGAAATCTTGTACGAATCTTCTGTAAAAACCTACTAGTCCTAATATAGCTCTCAATTCTTTTATTGTTCGTGGGCTTTTCATTTTACTGACTGCCACTACTTTCTCCGGATCCACTTCTACGCCTTTATTTGATACAATGTGTCCCAGGAATTGAATTTTTTCCTGAAAAAACCTGCATTTTGAGCCTTTTATTTTCAATCCAGCGTCTTTAAGTCGCCCAAGTACGAGATCTAGGCAGTTGGGATGCTCCTCAAAGGATCTACCGAAGATGATTATGTCATCCAGGTATACTAAAGCCACTTCGTAGGAGAGTCCAGACATGATCAATTCCATTAAAATTTGGAAAACTCCTGGTGCTGACGCCAAACCCATGGGTAGTCTCTTCCATTTGTAGAGTCCCATTGGAATTACAAAAGCTGTCACGTTCTGTGACTCTTCATCGAGTGCCATTTGAAAATATACCGATGTCAAATCGATATTGGAAAGTAACAATTTCCGTCTAGAGAATCAATAACGTCATTTATTCTTGGTAGTGGCCAACTGGTTTTTCTCGATTTGTTTATTCAAACCTCTGTAATCTACAACTAGTCTGTAGCTGCCATCTTTCTTCTTCACCAATATGAATGGTGCTGCCCAATACGAATGGGTTGGTTAAATTAATTTTGCATCCTCTAGATCTTCGACAACTTTTTTCATTGCTTTTCTTTTATCAAAGCTCATACTGCAATAACTTGTTCTGAACGGCTGTGCATCTTTGTTGAGTTTAATCTGATATTTAATTTTGTCACAATACCCTAAGTCATTTGAGTTTCGTGAGAAGACTTGTTGATGTCTCGTGAACAATTCCTGTACTTTCTCCTTCTGCTGTTCATTTAGTTTAGAACCTTCCAAGTTTGCGTGTTTTCCCATTTGAAAAGTTTTCAATGTTTTTGGCTTATTATGATTTGTGAAAATTCCATTCACAACTAAGTTCTGGTTGTTTTCAAAGTAAGTTCCCACTTTAGTGCTTTTATACACGGTTACTGGGGCGTCCGTTAGATTTAACACTTTTATCAAACTCCAAACATCTTTCATTGATATCATACAGACGGCTAAAAGCAAACCAGTCTTTAATTCAAAATCTTCAATTGCTTCCACTAATCCTTCCGCTCCCGGAATTTCTTCTCCGTTTTCATCAGCTAATCTAATTTTCATTAGACTTTTGTTTTTACTCTGTATATAAGTGTTTTGTCCTGCAATTGCAAAAACTTGAACACCTTGCGTTTTCTCTGTGGTGAGCGGTATTGAAATTTTAAAGTGACTGCTATATAGTTTCTCTTCGTGTAAGTTCAATACACATTTATTGGTTTTCAGGAAATCAATTCCCAGCAGACATTCTATACCTTCGTCTGCCGTTATCACAAACTCTTGTTCAACCTCCGGTAGTCTTGGTTGCAACTGTACCAAAAGCGTTACTCTGCCTATTATTTTGACAGCTGAGTTATTGGCTGTTAACACTTTTTTTGTGTATGTTTGTATAATTCCCGGTTTTCCCAGTTTTTCGTATGTGGACCAGCTGAAAAGCGATATACTACTTCCACTGTCTATTAACCCAACGCATCTGTTCCCGTGAAGTATGATTTCTGCGTTTAGACATTTAATTGTGTTTTTTCGAACAAACTCTAATGACATTGCAGATCTCGATGGCTTTATTTTTAAAAGGGCAGTTTCTTTTCAAGTGTTGGGAACTTCCACATAGGAAACGGTTTCGACAATTCCTCGAAAGGTGTCCTTCTTGTCCACAGGCTCTGCACTTGAAACTCTGCCTGTCGTTCCTCCTAGACGGTTCCTCTCTTGCAAAAGATCTGTCTCGTTGACTAGGAATTGGCGTTGGAAATCGCCGCCGATCGTTAAACCCACGATCTTGTTGCTGTGCTCTGCCACGTCTGTCGTCACCCCACCGTCTTCGGGAACCGCTTCGCTCCCTAGATTGATTTCGACGGTTTTCTCGATGTTTTTCATCAACTGACAATTGGTTCACAAGCTTGGTGACGGCCTCCACTAAATCTTTTGTTTCATCTCGCCAACTGCTTTAAATCTCCCAGAAAATCTGTCTGTTTTTCTCCTGGTTGCTGTACGCGGTGAGCTAGCCATCCCCGGAAAACGACCGGTTTTTCGCTGTAGTGTTCTCGAAAGCTTTAACGCATTCATCATAATTTTCTCGTGTAGCTTGCGGTAGAGTGCGATAGAAATCTATGGCAGATTTTTGTAGCCTAAGTGCAAAGTAATGCGGCCGTTCATCAACTTCGCGAGCCGGATCTCCTTCAGTTCTTCTCCACTTTTGTAGTTCCGCTAATAGCTCAAAATGCGTCACGTAACTTTCCAAGTCGTTTGAACCGGTAAATGCTTCCGGTAACAGCATTCTAGAGGTTGAGCCCGTTGCCATTTTATTGTTCCCCTACTTGTATCGTGCCCTTTTAAAACTTTGTTAAGTTGTTGAAATTAATAGTTTCTACAAAATAATTATCAAGTAGGTTGTCACTGGAAGGTGTTTTCTATTTTTATCTTTTAATTTCTATAGCACTCTCTTTATTTTAGTGTTTAAAAAACTTTTGCCTATAAAAATCTAACGCTTATTTCAATACGGTATTTCTTTTTTTTACTTATTTATTTATTTTTCTTTATTTTTCAGGAAGTTTTAATTTATAGTCTTATAGACGACTGTCCCACCTAATTTCTCTTTTTTTAGTTTAATATGATTCTGTCTGAACTTCGATTTTCCTTTTTTTTGATGTTTTTAATATATTTTCTTTTCTATTTACGGCAAGCATGATATTAGGTGCTTTAGTTTTCTTTTACTTTTTCTGCTTATTGTTACCTGATCAACTTTTTTCGCTTTATTTTCTCTTTTTTTAATGGTAGTTTCAGAAAAAGTCAATATATAACTTTCAGCAACTGTTTCATTTGATTCAACAACGCGACTATCCCGCACTGTTTTTTCCGATGGTTATGCCGCTCGTTTTCTAAAAGTCAATTTAGTAACTAAGGTCAAAAGAAAAAAATATTTCCTACACTAATAAGAATTACGCAGTGGCGATCAGTTTCAAATACGAACGACAAAAACAAGAAAGAACTCTTTATTTTTACTCACTTGGTATGATGCGGTCTTTCCTTACAGGGAAGTTTCTGTCTCCATCAACGAGTAATTTCTCACTTGTTTTCCTGCGACTGATGTCCTGGGACTGATGTCCCCCGCTGTGGCTTCTGCAATTGATTCCCACAAAAAATGGTGGAAATTGGTGGTAATTGAAGATTTGTTATCCCAAATCTTTGTGTTTGTTTCGAGAATAATTCGATTCTCGGAGTTTTTGGGGTTAAAGTGCTTTTTATTTGCGTCTCCCTACCGACAAATTTGTTAAAGAATTTAAAATGTTAACTTTCCTTTAAATCTCTGTCGTCAGTGTAATATCGGTGCACTGTCGACAGTTACGGTTTGGGTTGGATGTTATTCTTAAGCACTTTGAAATTTTGTAATGTTTCTGGATAGTTGTGGCCCCCTTTGGCAGGAATAGAAGTTCATAAAAGTTTAGAGGTCGACTGAACGGGCTCTGCGCGTTGATCGCCTCCAGCCTCCTCTGTATGACCTTCTTTGAGGTTTGCTCTGTTTTTACTCTACCTCTTAGCTTTCTATTGTCTATCTCGGCATTCTCCAACTCCCGAGCTAAGCACTCCCGCTCGTCCAACAGAGCGATACATTCCCTTGTTTTTGTTTCGGCTACATTTGTAACCTCCTCCAACTCTTTCTTCAATGTTTCCACCTGCCTCCTGCAGGACTCCCGCTGATTCCCAGCGTATTCAAGTTGCCGTTTGGTCTCCAGCAATTGATCAGCTAATCTTTGACTTTCAACCTTTAACTGCCGGAGCTCCTCTTCAAGCCAATCCCCGGCTGTTCCCAGCACTTCGCTGTTGTCAATCTTCTTTTGTTGTTCCTCGATTCTGTGTTGGATCTCAATTAACTCCCCAACGCTAATTGCGGCTCTATCCACTATATTGGGTGGTTGCAGCTTCGTCAGTGGCACCACGTACCTTTTGTTTGAGGTTACTCCAACAATCCGATACAATTGGTGCCTGACTATCGACCTGACCTCGAACAACTCGGGTAGATAGTAGCAATAATCACCGACTTTTGGTTCTGCCATTCCTACATATCATACACGTAAAATAATCTAATGTATCACACTCAATTTCTGCTATATTATGTTACTCTATATCTGGTACAGATTTTGCCTTTTTTGCTTTTATAACTACGATGTTTGTTTAACCATCACACCGTTCAACTGTCCTTTTTCTTGTCAATTTTTGTTCCTTTGTTCGTTGGTTTAGATGATGAAAATAACCTAGTTCTCCCATTGGGTTAATGGGTTGCAGTGCAATTACAGGATTGGTGCCACTGCGTAGCATATCAATTGAAAGAAACACGCGTATCAAACAAAATATGATTTTAGATCCAATAAAAATAGTCATCAAACTGATGGTTATTTCCCTGGCCACATGCCAGATTTGTTTCACTTCATTACCCAAGTATTCAGAAATCAGCAATTCATGCCACTGATTATTGTACTTTAAGTCCGCGTTGAAATACTCTAGAGTCTCATGCTCATATAAACCTCCTTGTCCCAGGAAAACTTCTCCTCCTGTTATCGTCTTTCTCGAATGCCTTAACCGATGGGCCCTTTTGCTAAGTTCCAGGTCCTTGTCATTGAAAAACCCTTACATTGGCGCCGAAGTTGACCAATTGACGTTAACTCTATAATTAGGCATAACATTGGGTTTTTCAATTAATTGTATCCTTCGCCCATATGTTATCCATGACCCATTCTGCAATTCAAGAGCGTTCGGGTAAATGGGGTTGCAATTAATCAGTGTGAAATTTCTATAGATTACTCTAGAAATGGGGTCCATGTATCTAATTACTTCTGAGGTATTGTCAGAAAACACTCTAACTGTTACTTCCTCGGTACAAAACTGATTTTCGACAACACGTAGGATTACTTTAGCGCACCTATGGACATAAAGTATTCCTCCCGCTTTTTCTGCGTGTGTACCCAGAGCGTTTTGTTGACTTAAGAAAATTTGGTGTGAATTTCCGTTAATTGATGTCGTTAGAATCATAGCTCTGTGCAGTTTTTCTATGTGACAATTTAATAACTATTTGTTTCAGGTTTGCAAACATGCCTCGAAAATCCCACACAAAAAATTGATCGAGTTTTATGTCCCTGAGATCTGTCTCAGATATATCTGTTCTTGAAAAATTTTGTTCCGTGGCCGTCAATTTTTCCGTTGTGTGAAATAAATTTCTGTGGTTTGTTTCAAAAAGCAGAAAATTGTCTATATATTTTGTCTTGTTTTTCAACTGGACAACTAAATTTCTTTTTCTGTCTAATTTGCTCGTCAAGTACTTTTTGTTTCCAGCGCGGACTATTTTTGCTGTTATCGAGTCTGAAAATTTAACGATCGTTAAGTTGTTTGGTTTTTTGTCTTGGTCAAACAGATATTGTACTGAATCAATTTCAAATGTGTCTCCTTGATATAACAAGGTCTGTTCCCGCTTCAAAGGGTCTTTAAAATATAACCATGTTCCTTCATTTGCTTCCCTAGTTTCAATGAACAAAGTCCCCGTGAAAATATCAGCATTTATCATGATGTTACCTTTCTGTGTTTCACCTTTTGGATTGATCCAATCCACGGGGTAGAAATAATTCACTCCTTTCTCATCTCCGCCTTTCATGAAAATTTTTGATATCTTCTGAACAAATTCAGCGTCGGTTCGGTCAACATTCATCTCGTTGAGGACTTCTTTGGGAGCATTGAATTCAAAATGAGCAAGAACCGGTAACCGCGCTTTGTGTCCCTGCCATAGATTTTGACAGACTGACTCCTTTATTGGGTAAAACGTTGGAATTATTTGTGATTTTTCGTTTAAGTAAGTTGCGTCGTCATATCAACTACTTTTTTTCAGCACAGTTACCGTATATGCAGCCCTGTACATGCAGTATTTTAGTTTACTCATGCTGCTTTTGGCGTAGTTCAGTCCTCCTTTGTTTACCTTCTCCTCATTTATATGTGACGTTTCACTATTTGTCGGTTCCGTCATTGCAAATTTCTTCGTTTGTAGAATGTTCTCAAAATCATACCCCACAATCTCCAAGGATTGTGAAAAACCTAATATGCTAACCAACTGAAGAAGTTTCCAGTTCAGCTGCACGATCCAATGTGGTTTCCATGCCCTCTGCATTTTGTCGTATCACCTTTTAGAAAAATACATCATTATCAAGTTTTTCATCTGCATCGTTATGCTTGAATAAAAAATAGTCTTTCAGTTTCCGTGGTCTTGTTATTCCCGACGCACTTTTTGTTTGATATCGTCGTTCGGCGACATTTTGCGAAGTAGAAGCCGTGCACCTATTTGGAAATTCTTCGCCTTCACTCCTTTCGGATATTGACACCAGACTATCCCGCTTCTGTTGTGTGGCTACTTTGGGCGCAGGTATCTTTGTGCTTCTGCTCTTATTGTTGGTGTTAGTTTTTATGGATTCTCTTGTACTCCAACCCATAGGTGTTTGAAACGATTCGTTTTTGACTATCTCATTGTGAGTTTCAGTATTAGGATTAATTTAACTAATATTTCCTTCAGTTTGAACTTCTCTTCTTTCTGTGTCATTCAATTTTGGGATCACCATTTCAATTTCCACAAAATCACTGTCCTCCGTAAGGTCGTTTTGTGTTATTCTCGGTTTAATCTTTCCCTTCTTAGGTTCTTTTTTATCAGTGGTAGCTTTTCTACTGTTAAAACGTTTGAGTCGATCGTAGTGGACCTTTTGTTGTTTTTTTGTTGTCACATCCTCAATAACAAAGTTCAGATCGTTTATTATTTCACGTATTACCTGCGTTCCACTGTAAAAGGATTTAAAAGTCTTTGTCTGGCCCTTTTTTATTGTGGGGTTGAACACCATTACTAAATCACCTACTTCATATTGTGGTCCAAATGTGCTATGGTCATAGTAGGTTTTTTGTCTTTCTTGCTCCACATCCATGCTTTCACGTACCAGCTCATGGCACGTTTGTAGTTCAAGCAACCAACGTAATCACCCAAAGTTGGGTAGATTTTGGTTTGTATTGTTTGATACATGCAATCAATCGGCAGCGCGCAGGATTGTCCAAAAAGGAGGTAAAAGGGGCTGTACTTCGTAGCAGAGTGAATTGATAATCTGTATGCCATCATTACTAGCGGAAGGTAGTCGCTCCAGGTGATGTGATGCTCACCCACATATTTTGCAAGACTCTCTTCGATTGTGCGATTGGTGCGCTCTATCATTGCGTTTCCTTGAGGGTGATAAGCTGTTGTTTAAGTCCTGTTAATTCCCAGCTCTTTACACATGTTCTGAAAAGGTTCGATATAAAATTACTGCCCTTGTCGCTATGAAGATTTGCCGGACAACCAAACCTTGAAACTCATAAGTTTACAAAGGCCTTAGCTACCGTTGAAGCTTCTTGGTTGCTCATGGGAATTGCTTCATACCATTTTGTAATCTGATCTCCAATTAACAGAATGTTTTTGTTTCCACTAGACT
Organism: Convolutriloba macropyga; assembly: GCF_964194025.1. NCBI lineage: Eukaryota > Metazoa > Xenacoelomorpha > Acoela > Convolutidae > Convolutriloba > Convolutriloba macropyga. Next base: position 43,710,086 of record NC_134471.1, read on the forward strand.
CGGGTAAAGGTCCCATAATGTCTAAGGCAACTTGCCAGAACGGATGACTTGGTTTCCACGTTGTCAGGCTGTGTATGTGTTTCTGGTGTGGAGATCTCTTTTGACAGCATTCTTCGCAAGAACTTACCCACTCGTGGACATTTTTTTTCATCCCGGGCCAGTAAAATTGTTCTCGAACCCGATCAAATGTCTTGGCCATACCAAAGTGTCCGCAATGTTCATGAAGGAAAGGTAGAATTTCTTTTAAAAGTGAACTCTGAATGATTATTTGTGTTAAGTTATTGAATTAGTCAATACGTTTCTGTCTCTTGATTAGATCATTTTCAATCCGTAAGTTTCTGAAATCAGTCCAAAGTTTCCACAGTGCCCTAGAGGCTCTTGCCATGTGTTTTCTTTGAGGGCGTTTCCTGTTCTCAATCCAGTTTTCAGTATAATGAGGTCGGCTGCATTTTTCTGATGTTCAACTAGTTGTTCAACAGATTTCCCTAGTCCAATGGACCAGATATTTTTTTCTTCCGTATTTATTTGGTTCACTTGATCGCAGTCTTTGACTTGGTCTTGAGTCTGTGAAACTCTCGACAGACAATCTGCGTGAGGGATCTTTTTTCCCGCTTCGTGTTTGACTTCAAAGTCAAACTGTCCGAGCTTTTCTATCCATCGGGCCGATAATTGGTCTGGTTCCTTAAAACAATATAACCACGTGATGGCCCTATGGTCAGTAACAATTAAAAATTTTTGTCCCAGAAGATAATATCTGAAGTGTTGAGTAAAATAAACTATTGCAAAAAGTTCTCGTTTTGTCGTTTTGCTTGCGTAAGCAATAACTCTTTCACCCCATTGTTGTCTTTGGGAAATAATTGCGCCAATGCCAAACAAAGGGGCGTCGGTGGTTAACGTATCGGGATCCGTGTCGTTCGGATAACCCAAAATTGGTGCTTTCTGTAAAGCTTGTTTTAGTTGTTCAACTGCTGATTGATTCACAGGTGTTTGAAACGATTCGTTTTTGACTATCTCATTGTGAGTTTCAGTATTAGGATTAATTTAACTAATATTTCCTTCAGTTTGAACTTCTCTTCTTTCTGTGTCATTCAATTTTGGGATCACCATTTCAATTTCCACAAAATCACTGTCCTCCGTAAGGTCGTTTTGTGTTATTCTCGGTTTAATCTTTCCCTTCTTAGGTTCTTTTTTATCAGTGGTAGCTTTTCTACTGTTAAAACGTTTGAGTCGATCGTAGTGGACCTTTTGTTGTTTTTTTGTTGTCACATCCTCAATAACAAAGTTCAGATCGTTTATTATTTCACGTATTACCTGCGTTCCACTGTAAAAGGATTTAAAAGTCTTTGTCTGGCCCTTTTTTATTGTGGGGTTGAACACCATTACTAAATCACCTACTTCATATTGTGGTCCAAATGTGCTATGGTCATAGTAGGTTTTTTGTCTTTCTTGCTCCACATCCATGCTTTCACGTACCAGCTCATGGCACGTTTGTAGTTCAAGCAACCAACGTAATCACCCAAAGTTGGGTAGATTTTGGTTTGTATTGTTTGATACATGCAATCAATCGGCAGCGCGCAGGATTGTCCAAAAAGGAGGTAAAAGGGGCTGTACTTCGTAGCAGAGTGAATTGATAATCTGTATGCCATCATTACTAGCGGAAGGTAGTCGCTCCAGGTGATGTGATGCTCACCCACATATTTTGCAAGACTCTCTTCGATTGTGCGATTGGTGCGCTCTATCATTGCGTTTCCTTGAGGGTGATAAGCTGTTGTTTAAGTCCTGTTAATTCCCAGCTCTTTACACATGTTCTGAAAAGGTTCGATATAAAATTACTGCCCTTGTCGCTATGAAGATTTGCCGGACAACCAAACCTTGAAACTCATAAGTTTACAAAGGCCTTAGCTACCGTTGAAGCTTCTTGGTTGCTCATGGGAATTGCTTCATACCATTTTGTAATCTGATCTCCAATTAACAGAATGTTTTTGTTTCCACTAGACTCGGGTAAAGGTCCCATAATGTCTAAGGCAACTTGCCAGAACGGATGACTTGGTTTCCACGTTGTCAGGCTGTGTATGTGTTTCTGGTGTGGAGATCTCTTTTGACAGCATTCTTCGCAAGAACTTACCCACTCGTGGACATTTTTTTTCATCCCGGGCCAGTAAAATTGTTCTCGAACCCGATCAAATGTCTTGGCCATACCAAAGTGTCCGCAATGTTCATGAAGGAAAGGTAGAATTTCTTTTAAAAGTGAACTCTGAATGATTATTTGTGTTAAGTTATTGAATTAGTCAATACGTTTCTGTCTCTTGATTAGATCATTTTCAATCCGTAAGTTTCTGAAATCAGTCCAAAGTTTCCACAGTGCCCTAGAGGCTCTTGCCATGTGTTTTCTTTGAGGGCGTTTCCTGTTCTCAATCCAGTTTTCAGTATAATGAGGTCGGCTGCATTTTTCTGATGTTCAACTAGTTGTTCAACAGATTTCCCTAGTCCAATGGACCAGATATTTTTTTCTTCCGTATTTATTTGGTTCACTTGATCGCAGTCTTTGACTTGGTCTTGAGTCTGTGAAACTCTCGACAGACAATCTGCGTGAGGGATCTTTTTTCCCGCTTCGTGTTTGACTTCAAAGTCAAACTGTCCGAGCTTTTCTATCCATCGGGCCGATAATTGGTCTGGTTCCTTAAAACAATATAACCACGTGATGGCCCTATGGTCAGTAACAATTAAAAATTTTTGTCCCAGAAGATAATATCTGAAGTGTTGAGTAAAATAAACTATTGCAAAAAGTTCTCGTTTTGTCGTTTTGCTTGCGTAAGCAATAACTCTTTCACCCCATTGTTGTCTTTGGGAAATAATTGCGCCAATGCCAAACAAAGGGGCGTCGGTGGTTAACGTATCGGGATCCGTGTCGTTCGGATAACCCAAAATTGGTGCTTTCTGTAAAGCTTGTTTTAGTTGTTCAACTGCTGATTGATTCACATTCCTTGCTCCAAGTAAAGCGTTCTTTTTTGTTTAATAGCTTATAAAGCGGCTCTGCTATTTTTCCGAAATCTTGTATGAATCTTCTGTAAAAGCCTACTAGTCCTAATATAGCTCTCAATTCTTTCATTGTTCGTGGGCTTTTCATTTTACTGACTGCCGCTACTTTCTCCGGATCTACTTCTACGTCTTTATTTGATACAATGTGTCCCCGGAAATGATTTTTTTCCTTAAAAAACCTGCATTTTGAGCCTTTTATTTTCAATCCAGAGTCTTTAAGTCGCCCAAGTACGAGATATAGGCGGTTGAGACGCTCCTCAAAGGATCTACCGAAGATGACTATGTCATCCAGGTATATTAAAGCCACTTCTTAGGAGAGTCCCGACATGATCAATCCCATTAAATTTTGGAAAGCTCCTGGCGCTGACGCCAAACCCATGGGTAGTCTCTTCCATTTGTAGAGTCCCATTGGAGTTAAAAAAGCTGTCACGTTCTGTGACTCTTCATCGAGTGCCATTTGAAAATATCCCGATGTCAAATTGATATTGGAAAAGTAACAATTTCCGTCTAGAGAAGCAACAACGTCATTTATTCTTGGTAGCGGCCAACTGGTTTTTCTCGATTTGTTTATTCAAACCTCTGTAACCTACAACTAGTCTGTAGCTGCCATCTTTCCTCTTCGCCAATATTGATGGTGCTGCCCAATACGAATGGTTTGGTTCAATTATTTTTGCATCCTCTAGATCTTCGACACTTTTTTTCATTGCTTTTCTTTTATCAAAGCTCATACTGCAATAACTTGTTCTGAACGGCTGTGCATCTTTGTTGAGTTTAATCTGATGTTTAATTTTGTCACAATATCCTATGTCATTTGAGTTTCGTGAGAAGACTTGTTGATGTCTCGTGGACAATTCCTGTACTTTCTCCTTCTGCTGGTCATTTAGTTGAGAACCTTCCAAGTTTGCGTGTTTTCCCATTTGAAAAGTTTTCAATGTTTTTGGCTTATTTTGATTTGTGAAAATTCCTTTCACTACTAAGTTCTGTTTGTTTTCAAAGTAAGTTCCCACTTTAGTGCTTTTATACACGGTTACTGGTGCGTCCGTTAGATTTAACACTTTTATCAAACTCCAACCATCTTTCATTGATATCATACAGACGGCTAAAAGCAAAACAGTCTTTAATTCAAATTCTTCAATTGCTTCCACTAATCCTTCCGCTCCCGGAATTTCTTCTCCGTTTTCATCAGCTAATCTAATTTTCATTAGACTTTTGTTTTTACTCTGTATATAAGTGTTTTGTCCTGCAATTGCAAAAACTTGAACACCTTGCGTTTTCTCTGTGGTGAGCGGTATTGAAATTTTAAAGTGACTGCTATATGGTTTCTCTTCGTGTAAGTTCAATACGCATTTATTGGTTTTCAGGAAATCAATTCCCAGTAGACATTCTATACCTTCGTCTGCCGTTATCACAAACTCTTGTTCGACCTCCGGTAGTCTTGGTTGCATCTGTACCAAAAGCGTTACTCTGCCTTTTATTTTGACAGCTGAGTTATTGGCTGTTAACACTCGTTTTGTGTATGTTTGTACAATTCCCGGTTTTCCCAGTTTTTCGTATGTGGACCAGCTCAAAAGCGATATACTACTTCCACTGTCTATTAACCCAACGCATCTGTTCCCGTGAAGTATGATTTCTGCGTTTAGACATTTAATTGTGTTTGTCGAACAAACTCTAATGACATTGCAGTTCTCGATGGTTTTCTTTTTAAAAGGGCAGTTTCTTTTCAAGTGTTGGGAACTTCCACATAGGAAACAATTTCGACAATTCCTCGAAAGGTGTCCTTCTTGTCCACAGGCTCTGCCTGTCGTTCCTCCTAGACGGTTCCTCTCTTGCAAAAGATCTGTCTCGTTGACTAGAAACTGGCGTTGGAAATCGCCGCCGATCGTTAAACCCACGATCTTGTTGCTGTGCTCTGTCACGTCTGTCGTCACCCCACCGTCTTCGGGAACCGCTTCGCTCCCTAGATTGATTTCGACGGTTTTCTCGATGTTTGTCATCTACTGACAATTGGTTCACAAGCTTGGTGACGGCCTCCACTAAATCTTTTGTTTCATCTCGTCTAATTACCGCAACTTTTGGTGTTTGCTCTTCCTCCTCTATTCTTGTTACAGCTTCCAGATGCAATGCTCTTTCCAAAACTGTTTCAATTTTCATATCCATGTCGCCGATTTGCTTTCTGAGATCTAACCTCACCTGACTATGGTTGATTCCTTCTGGAAATCTTCTCAGAACGAGATGGTCTGTAATGTCTTGCGACTCCGTTGGGTAAGCTTTCAAAGCCAACTGCTTTAAATCTCCCAGAAAATCTGTCAGTTTTTCTCCTGGTTGCTGTACGCGGCGAGCTAGCCGTCCCCGGAAAACGACCGGTTTTTCGCTGTAGTGTTCTCGAAAGCTTTAACGCATTCATCATAATTTTGTCGTGTAGCTTGCGGTAGAGTGCGATAGAAATCTATGGCAGATTTTTGTAGCCTAAGTGCAAAGTAATGCGGCCGTTCATCAACTTCGCGAGCCGGATCTCCTTCAGTTCTTCTCCACTTTTGTAGTTCCGCTAATAGCTCAAAATGCGTCACGTAACTTTCCAAGTCGTTTGAACCGGTAAATGCTTCCGGTAACAGCATTCTAGAGGTTGAGCCCGTTGCCATTTTATTGTTCCCCTACTTGTATCGTGCCCTTTTAAAACTTTGTTAAGTTGTTGAAATTATTAGTTTCTACAAAATAATTATCAAGTAGATTGTCACTGGAAGGTGTTTTCTATTTTTATCTTTTAATTTCTATAGCACTCTCTTCATTTTAATGTTTAAAAAACTTTTGTTTATAAAAATCTAACGCTTATTTCAATACGGTATTTCTTTTTTTTACTTATTTATTTACTTTTCTTTATTTTTAAGAAAGTTTTAATTTACAGTCTTATAGACGACTGTCCCACCTAAATTCTCTTTTTTTATTTTAATATGATTCTGTCTGAACTTCGATTTTCCTTTTTTTATTGATGTTTTTAATGTAACTAAGGTCAAAAGAAAAAAATATTTCCTAGACTAATAAGAATTACGCAGTGGCGATCAGTTTCAAATACGAACGACAAAAATAAGAAAGAACTCTTTATTTCAACTCACTTGGTAAGATGCGGTCTTTCCTGACAGGGAAGTTTCTGTCTCCACCAACGAGTAAAAGATAGCACCACGCGAGTAATTTCCCACTTGTTTTCCAGCGACTGATGTCCTGGGACTGATGTCCTCCGCTGTGGCTTCTGCAATTGATTCCCACAAAAAATGGTGGAAATTGGTGGTAATTGAAGATTTCCTTTAAATCTTTAAAACTTTCCTTTAAATCTCTGTCGCCAGTGTAATATCCGTGCACTGTCGACGGTTACGGTTTGGGTTGGATGTTATTTTTAAGCACTTTAAACCTCGGAGTTACTGAGGAAAATTCTCCAAGTTTCAGACTTGAATTTAATAGAGCAGATGTAAATGTACAATCAGTTTAATACAAAGTTAGAACTATTGCATGTAAATATTAGAAGTTTTGTGAAGATGAGAATTGTAAAGCAATTAAAGAGAGGCAGCTCGATTGTGTAAGGTTTAGTTTTTGAATATGTTCTTTGGTTTCAGTCCTATCAATGGTTAATTAATCTTAGGTTTTTTTTACCCATTCGTTAATCTCTATGGGATTTTCTCATAGTTATTTTCTACCGCACGGGTCCCTGTTAGTTAAACTAACAGATAACAGGTTTACCTGCTTGACGAATCCCGTCATGAACAAACATTCCTTGACGTGTCCCGTCAAGATGAAATTCTATGATGATTCCCATCATTATTTATGATGCTTTCTCTATTTTGTTAAAATTCGGTTTACTATTAGTAACCATCTCTTTTTGTTCTCCTTTTTGTTTGTGAAAATTTCGAATTATGCGTTTAATATGTAATTTATGAGCATGTCATACATTATGGTTCACTATATTGCCTCCCTCTTAGAAAATGTGAGTGTTCCACTCACTCACACGGCAAGAGTTTCAAATGTCCATTTTCGAGTTCATATATTCTTGTGCTTTTTCAATCCCCTACTTGTCAAAAATATTACGGGCCTCCTCGTCTTCCATAATTTTCTTTGCTTGAAGAATGATTTTAAACACGTCCTCACGACCACCCTTGTCCGGATGACAGAGCATTGCCAACATTTTGTAATGTTTCTGGATAGTACTGGTTGTGGCCCCCTTTGGCAGGAATAGAAATTCATAAAAGTTTGGAGGTCGACTGAACGGGCTCTGCGCGTTGATCGCCTCCAGCCTCCTCTGTATGACCTTCTTTGAGGTTTGCTCTGTTTTTACTCAACCCCTTAGCTTTCTATTGTCTATCTCGGCATTCTCCAACTCCCGAGCTAAGCACTCCCGCTCGTCCACCAGAGCGATACATTCCCTTGTTTTTGTTTCGGCTACATTTGTAACCTCCTCCAACTCATTCCCTCGCTGATTCCCTCCCGCTGATTCCCTCTGAGAAAATCCCATAGAGATTAACGAAAATGGGTAAAAATAACCTAAGATTAATTAACCATTGATAGGACTGAAACCAAAGAACATATTCAAAAACTAAACCATACACAATCGAGCTGCCTCTCTTTAATTGCTTTACATTTCTCATCTTCAAAAAACTTCTAATATTTACATGCAATAGTTCTAACTTTGTATTAAACTGATTGTACATTTACATCTGCTCTATTAAATTCAAGTCTGAAACTTGGAAAATTATCCTCAGTAACTCCGAGGTTTAAAGTGCTTAACAATAACATCCAACCGAAACCGTAACCGTAGACAGTGCACGGATATTACAACAGCAAGCTTTAGCAAATTTTTCATGACGGATCCTGGGATATCTGGAGCTACGTTGCTTGAATAGAGTTCTCTTAGAGCAATTTCTATACTGGAACGTTGGTGTACAAACTTTTTACGTCAGGAGATTCTATCTGCTCGTCATCTTCAAGAGTGAGACTCTAAGGCCTTTCTGGCATCTTGCGTGTTGGTTTCAATGTTTGCGCCCGGTAGTCTCTGGAAAAATGGTGTCAGAAATCTGTTTTCGTAGCTGCTGCCAGGTATCGAAAGAACAGGTCGGAGATGTGAATCTTTTTTATGTACCTTTGCCAGGCCATAAAGCCTCGCTGGTTGTGAACCTGTTGACCTGAGTCTTTGATAAATTTTGTCACTAATTTTTCCTTGCTTCATTAATTGTTGCAGACTGTTATTGATCTGTTTTTCATTTTTGATCACAATATCATCTTTTACTCAATTGATTTTTTGAAACTGATCTGACTTCAGCACCTCATCAAATTTTTCCATGTACGTTGACTTCTTCATCACACAGAAACCGCAGCCTTTGTCAAATAGTACCGCCAGCAAATCATTGGCTTTTAGGTAATCATGCACTTTTTTGACCCCTCTATCCACTGGGGTTTTGCGTACATTGTTTGCCTACCATTTTGCCGACGACTCAATTTCACAGAGATAAAGTCAAATGGGTATGTGTCACTCTAAATGAAGGTTATTTGAGAGCAGCTAATAGAGGCAGCAGAAACTTATACCGATTTTTAATAAAAATATAACATATCAGCCTTCAATGAAACGACGATTTTTTTGGTCTGGCTTTTTTACTGTTTTTTAAGACTGCAGATCTACAAGCTATTGCGGCTATTTTCTGGCAATCTGTCAGCTATGTTTTTATATAGCACGTTATTATGTAAAAAATAGCTCGTGCGGCGTAAAAGATACAAGCTCACTAAGCTGGGGGGGGGGCAAAACAGAATAGAACCCAAATTTATTGTTGGTTTTTTCTATTGTTTTGCTGTTTTCTCTCATCTTCGCTTTTGGTGCTTTATGTTTTAGACTACTGACAGGATTTAGAGTTATATAGGATTTGACTTGCCGCCCTCGAGTTGACCGACTATCTTACAAGGGAAGGGGCTGTGTTTTTTTAGGGGAGGGAGTTTTCTCTTAGTTGATCTTTTTCAGTTACCTGCTATATAACAACATATACAACAATATAACAAAGTCTACTGCCACTGGCATTTCGACGCTCGTGCGATTTGTTCCCAGACTGATAATTATGTTCATTTTTCAGGTACCAGAATGATATTTAACCGATTTTCTTTATTTTTGGTGTGGATTGGATTTGTTCAAAACTCTCGTGTTTACGAGGATTCGTTTAATTTATGCACCAGCTCTACAACATGTGATGAATGTATTGCTGCAATGCACATGTGTTCTTGGTGTGGTGATGCTAGTTATGAATACCACCGGTAAGAAAAAGTTTGCTGAAATAACCATCTTTTTGCAGTGTGTGTTTTAGATAAATTAATTGATTTTAAATTCAACAAAATAATTTATTCCAATAACACATTGCAAAAATTTGAGTGTTTTAGCAGTTCTTTTTGTAGTTGTTTTTTAGTCTTTGTTCGTGGCCTTAGGAGCACAACTAGTTGCTCTCCTGAGGCGTTACATCATCTGCATGCGAGCCCCAAGGATACTTAGGCGGCGCGAAATTGTTGCTTCGATGGGAGCTTTGTTCACGACGAAGTGGAAATAATTGACGGTTGTAGAGTACCTGGCAGTGTAATAGGTTCTGATAATGCAGAAAAGAAATTTGTAGAAAGATCACTAAAACAGCAGAAATTGTCGCTAAAAAAGCTGGACGCTCATTCCAATGTTTCACCTCAAAATATTTATAAATCGTTCACTTCATCGGTTTAGCATAAATCGACCTTCTTAGCTCGTACAACACCTTATATTGAAGACCTGTTAAAAGAATGCGCTCACTTAGAAGAGATTCGTTCACTTAACTAAGCTAGTAAAAAGGGGGCATCAAGCTTGGTGAATGTTAAGCCATTGAAGCAATATCACTTTGACCTAATGAAAAGCGAGTTTCGTGATGGCATTGCCCTTCGCTATGGTTGGGACCCAGTGAAGATGCCATCACTATGGCACATGCCCTCCTTTGTCCGAAAGCAGGATACACGCACATGAGACATACTGAACTTCGAGATTCCTTTGCGAACTTGTTAGGCGATGTTTGTGATGATGTCGAGATCGAAACGCATCTTCGGCCGTTGCAAGGGGAACCTTGCTCTTAAATCAACGACAACTGATGATGATGCAAGATTAGATATCTAGTTGAACGGGCTTAGCGAATTGATGTTCAACAAAACTTATTTTGATTTAAAAACAGCTTCAAAAGCGGTGAAACAACACATCAAAGCTCTCTGAGCGAAAAGAGGACAGCTACGCTGATATCATATCTAAAGACAAAAATCAGCTTTGCTCTCCTGAGGAGTTCAATCCTCTGCATTCGTGGGTCAAGGACGCTTAGGCGGCGCGAAATCGTTGATGCTTCGACGGGAGCTGTGGTCCAAGAAGGGAGGTAGTTAATTTGACTCGTCTACTCTCGTCATAAGTTGTTTGTTTTCTAATGCTGTATGTCTTTTGTTTACTTTCTCAGCTGATGTTTGTATGTATTATCATTTTATTGATAGATTTAAACAAAACGAAATCCTTTATGAAGACGTGGTGCTGGGAAGGCCCGGGACCAGCCAATATTCACCCAGTGCTGGGGAGGGATCTTTCTTAATTTAGCTTTTTATATATATAAATCGTCCACTTCTTCAGTTCCGCATAAATTGAATCTCGTAAAACCCCTAATTGGGTCTTTTCCATTATAGCCCCCCCCCCAGCCTAGTTGTCATATAACCTAAAGCTGCCCCAATCTTGGTAAACATAACATAATGGGGGGTTATTTTTAAACGGGGGGGGGGGGGGCTCTAATGGAAAAGACCCAACCACCCAAGTCTTGAAGACCTGTTGAAGCAATGATAAATCAATCAACGGTGAGCTATTACCGAATCTAGTGAAGAATCCAGCCTACAACCAAAAAAGGAACGTGTTTTCGTTGTGGGAAAGGTAGGTTGGCCGAATCATCCTTTAACCTGAAGACCGTTGTAAAGATTACTAGCGATAAGTTCAACTTTAAAATCTTTCAGCCGAACTAACCCAACAAATTAGGAAATAAAAAGGAGGAGCTTGATATCAAATGGAAAAAGACAACAATTAAGGGCGAAATGATTAAGAACGAGGTTCGCTCACTTGCTTCAGCTCGTGAAAAAAGGAGCACCTAATGAAAAGCGGCTTTGGTGCTGCCATTGCCCTTCGCTATGTTGGGACTCATTAAAGATGCCATCATTATGCGCTTGCAATGGAAATTTCACTCTCGCTCATGACATCACATTGTCCAAAAGGAGGATACACTTACTTGAGACTTAATGAACTTCGTGATTACGTTGCGAATCTGTTCAGTGATGTCTGTCATGACGTTGAGATGGAACCTCATCTTCAGCCGTTGCAAGGGGAAGCCTTTAATCAACGACAATTGATGATGATGCAAGATTAGACATCAAGGGCAACGGACTTTGGTAATCCAGGTTCAACGAAACCTACTTTGATGTAAAAAATTTTTCAAAAATTTGCCTGGAAAGCAATAAATTTGCCCCCAAAGTGGTAGGGAATCCTGCGAGTATCACGGATCTTTAAAAAAGAACAAGTAGGAACAAAGAATAATTGATGTTGTTTTGTCAGCCTGTCTTTTCGTGCACTAGTGGAGCTGGCCCAGCAGCTTTAAAGCGCCAAAGCAACTGGTACTGAAGCTCTCTGTGCGTAATGAGGACAGCTACGCTGACGTTATCAGTTCGCTCTCCTGAGGAGCTCCATACTGTATTCGAGGATATAGGACACCTAGGTTGCGGGAAATTGTTGATACTTCAATTGGAGCTGTTGTTGAAAAAATGCGGCTCTTAGTTTGACTTGTGTACTTCGCCATTAGTTTTGTTTTCTGGTTTTGCCTATATTTTGTTTTACATTTTTCGCAACTGATGTTTGTGTTACTTCTATTTTTTGATGGTTTTCAGAAACATGCAATGCTTTATGAAGACGTAGTGCTGTGAGGGCCTGGACCACACAGTGTTTGGGAGGGGTATTTCTTAGTTTATTTTGTAGGTGAAATTGAAAAAAATATATATTTTAAATTTAAACAAAGGTCCTCCCCTAGAAAAGTGGTCAGTCAACTCGGTGACAACAAGTCAACGTAGACATACAAGTTTTGAGTGTAGTCAAATATCATCTGTTTTTTGAACAATACGGATTACAGATAAATTATTTTGAATCGAGTTCCCATAAGATTAGTTCAATCTCCCTTCCTCCATTGCCGTTGCAGAATTTTCTATGTCAGGAGAATGGTTCAGCTCCCTACAGCCAGTCGTAACTCTTTAAACCGGTCTTAACTTGGACTATTTGAAAACGGTCGATTTTTCTAGTTTTTCACCCTTTGCTAATAAATTGAAGAATGCATACAAGGGGTACGGTTAGCAATACATGGCAGTCAGGTGAAAATCGGCAACAGCAAATTTCATCAATCGAGGGTACAAATAATGGCGAAAAGTTGGATCCTATACGCAATAAAATCGACAAAAGAAATATTTCAAAATTTCAGCTGTTCCCTCTGTCTCTGGATATCAAATTTAAATACTTCGCTTCTCTTGAGGCTCAACAGTAATTATGTTATTTATAAAGTAGGTTCATTAAACTAGCCTTACTCAAACCAGGCAACATAAGCAGACAAGTTCTGGAACAAAATGTGGACTGAACGGAAAAATTTTAGGATTTCCTCATTAGAAAGGCTGTTTTACCACATGAGCAGTGCCCTTAAAAATACTAAGCAGGGATCATGAAGTTATCGATAGTTATCATTGTCATAATTTTTTAGTAAAACCATTGTACATCTTTGGTCGTAGTCTCGAAAATTAATATGCTTAACTATACATCGTATAGTATCTTTGTTTTCTACTTGCACAAAAAATGGTTCTTTTTCACATATGGCTTTGTTAATGTGGCTTAAGATGAAAACATGATTTATTTGAAAACGGGATATGCCGATTTTTGCATCTTATTTCTGAATTTTTGTTCTTATTTTTTTTTTTGGTATAAATTAGTTGTTCACTTGGTATAATTGTTTTTTTTTACTGGATTGCATGGCCGTTTGCTGCGGTATTCATTGTAGCGAAATAAAAAAATTTGATCTCATTGGTGTGAAACCTTTTTTGTATAGAGGTTTGTCCTTTTTAAGAATCTATCAAAGTTTAAATAACAAAATATGTACTTCTTCTTTTATGGCTTCTTTAAAGTATATCTCTGCTTCAATTGGTAGACAATTGAAACAAGATTGTTGATCAGAGCTGTCGGAACATTATGGGCCATCGCACATTGGCAAGCCTGCTTGTTAATTGATCTCAAACGAAGTTTATCGCAATTATATTAGTCCAGTGGTCTTTTTATGCAATTTTTCCATTGATCAATTTTTTGTCTGACCCATTTAACTTTTCGTCCTCAAAAGCGGGATAAGCAAAAACAGTTTATCAGGTAGCAGTTTATAGAAGGCGCTCCATTCAAATGCAAGAAAGTTCTTCTAAAAGAAATTGACATTGCAGTAAACGAATTCTGCGCAATCAAAAGAGTTAGAGTTGACCAAATACATCCAGAACAATCGGACACCACAGAATTCAACGCACTAAATGCAGCAAGCAACCCAGCAGTTGTCTAATTTTTAGAAAACATGGCCACTGGATCGGCATCAATGCAATCAGCATCACAAGAACCACAAATTTCCAGCCTGAGACCACCTTCCATTAGCACGCGAGAATTCAAAAACAGTTAAAGCATAAAAAGGAAATCGTACAAGAACAGAAACAATCGACAAACAAGCTCAAACGATTGCAGAAAAAAACCATGCTATGGAAAAACAAAAGCAGCAGATAGAATTAAGAGATAATGCAAACGCATACCAGTGTCGAATGATTGATCATTTCCAATCGGAAGTCGAATATTTACGGGACAGAACAGTTCGCTAATGGAAAACTTAATGGGTCACAATATTCAAAATTCAACTAATTTTTTTGAGCCGTCGGAACCAAAGGTTTTTCCAAAAATTTATCAACAGAAACACTAACCATTTATAATTTCAGACAGCTCATACAAAAATACGGCAATCTGATATTTCTTATGATACTGGGATTCATTCTTCTCCCTCTGCAACAATTATTGATTTGGGACAAACAGTCGAACAGTATTCGTCAGGAGCAAAATGCCAATCACTCATTTTTCATGCGGGTCATAGTAGTATTGATAAGGGTGTTTCGGGGGTGGCCGCAGCATCTCAATTATGTGAAACTTACAAAACAATTAAAAAGTTGAAGCCTCACCGAGTTCTACTTTCTAAAATTCCACAAGTTAAAAATGGCCATTATGGGCGTGAATCGAATAATATTGAAATTGAGGAGTTCAATAAGCAACTGGGAAATTTTGCTTTGGAGTTAATTGGAACATTTAAATGGACTAAAGTAGAGGTTTTGAAATGCAACATTACAACATCGGAAATATCTAATGATAGTGTTCATTTAAATTTGGCTGGAGTACAAAAAATTGTCAAGAGTATTCGGAACTATTATTAACAGCATAATATTACGGTGTCACAAAGCAACATTGCACTGCAACAAAATCAGCGTTTTTAATCCATCCTTTGGTTGTGTGACTTAATGTTTTTTTTGTCAGCAAAATGTGAGCATTTCCAAACTAATAGTTTTTGCTTTTTTACTTAGCACTTCAAATGAAAAATTTATATATTCGGTTATGTCACAACCAAAATCATGATAATTATAATGTTAAAATTAGGTTTTTTCGTTTTTTGAATACTTGCAAAATATTTTTTTACACTTCATGCGCCTGCTCAATTGGTGATATTCATCTAAATACGGGTCCCTTTTCTCACATTCTTGAATCGGACATGCTGATAGACATAGTTACAAAGGACTGCAAAAATCTAAACATTTGCCTCCTCAGTGCACGCAGTTTAAAAAACAAATCTGAGTTTTTGACAAATTAAACCAAAACAGTGATCCTAACTGAAACTTGGTTGAATGGAACAGATATTTATCCAGAGAATTATTTGAGTCCTAATTTAATTCAAAATCAAGGTCATCAAAGACAGGAGTAAATAAGGGTGGGGCTGTTGCCATCTGGATTCCTAGGGACATATCTTTAAAACAGCGAAATGATCTAAATGTACTCAATGAAAGCTTTTTTTGAGTCCTTATGGGTAGAAATATCTGGGCTATCGGTTAGCAAAATCCTAATTAATGCTTCGTATTGTCCAAAGAAAAACTTGGGAAACTATTTCATCTATGAATTAACTTCAGAAACTTCCTCGGCGTACTCAATCACTGACGAAGTTTTGCCTTTTGGCGATTATAACCTCAATTATTTCAAGAAAAGAGGATCCACTCTGTGGGATGAATTTGCGAGTAATTCTGGACTCACTTTATCAAACACAGAAAAACCAACACGAGCCACCAGCCAAGGCGTAACACTAATCGATCATGGGTTTTCCAGCAAAAACCAAATTTAATAGGTTGAGATTTTTCTCCATCAGTTGAAATAGATCACTTAATTGTTTTGTACACTACAAATTTTCTTGTTGAACCGAAAAACAGGAAGCTAAATTTTATCAGTAGAAAAGAAAAAAAGTTCGATGCAAATAAATTTAGTCTTGATCTTTCAAATCAGGACTGGAGTAACTTATATCAATATGAAGATGGAAATAGCATATACAATGTTTTACATAAACGGTTTCAGTAGTACTCTAGAGTTTCACGCCCCACTTATAAAAAGCTTTCAACCAGAGAAAACTGCTGAAAAGCCTTGGCTAACAAAAGAACTGAGAAAAAAATCACGAAAAACAGATTTTTTAATATCTGGAAAAAGAACTCATCGGAGCAAGCGCATACCATTTTCAAATATCAGAAAAATTTGGTTAATAGGCGTTTTTGAAAAGCCCAAAACGAAGTTTGCAATTTTTTTTTCAATGAACTACCAACAAGTAAAAACAATGGAGTTTCATCAAAAAAAAGAATTGCAAAGAAAGGGAGTGTCTCGTTATAGACAAACTAGTCGATGGTGAAAGAGAAGTAGAAAATGAACTTGATATTGCAAATTGTCTCAATAGAAGTTTTCAAAAATTAGGCTTATTTAATGGACAATATGTGAGCGCTCCATATATGTCTCGCATAGAAGTATGGGGAAAGTTTTGCTTCAGAACAGTCACACTAAAGGAACTCTATGATGCCATTGATTCACTCGACAACAATAAGTGTCAAGGTGCAGGCGTTTTTAATGCTTGGGCAATCAAGGCAGCAATCGAACCCATTTGCAGTTTGTTTTTAACCCATGCATTAGTCAAAATATTTTCACAGAAAATTTGAAACTTGCTTTCATTAGTCCGGTCTACAAAAAGGGATGTAAAAATATGTGAGAACTATAGGCCTATCTGAATTACACCATTGTTTGCAAAACTCTTTGAGCGAATACTTCTCAATCAGGTTAAAGAATTTATACATAAAGAAAAAATTTTGAACGCTACACAGTTCTGATTTCAAAAACATAAGTCTTATTCAGATGCTGTTTTACACTTAATCGAAGCATTAGAAGAAAACTATGATAACTCAAGAATTTCAATATAGCATTTTAAACTTAATTAACCTGTTAAAAAAGCAGGTAGCGCTCGGAGGGCATCAAGTTCTTTTAGAGCCCTAAGCCATTTTATACTCTAAGAATGCGATTCACCAAAACTGTTTTGAGGAGACAATTTTTGAAGGGCGGTTCTTAATTTGACCAATTTGACATTTTGACCACCCTTAGTCACCCCATCACCTCCCTCCACCCACCATCAGCGCCCACCGCCATCAGCCCCTCATTACCTCCTTCAACACTCCCATTGTCCACCCATCGATTTGAACCCCCACTCTCATCTAGCCTTCGCAACCCTAATACCATTACTTAAACCCCCCCTCCCCCTCCCCCCCCCCCCCCCCCCAACGCTTGCAACCCCCCAACACACACAAACTCCGGTCACACCCCCTTAATGCTAGCATCCCTAAGCACCAGCTTGCTACTACTGATGCTGCCAACCGCTCGCTGGTCGTTTGAGAGCATTTCGCCCGACGTTAGTAGTTTGTTTCAAAGTTTCAATGTGGTTTCGTCAACGGCATGTTTTTAACCTGTAATTGTATGTAATTAGGGGGATAACTGTTGGGTAATGGTCCAACGTTTCACCCGGACTTCTGATGTTTTTTTCTGTTTGGTCCTGTGATGGCCAATTGTGCCTGTCTGTTAATTCTATGCATTTGTTATTTCAGCAGCCTTCGGCCAAGAGTAAGTTGTCCTACTGAAATCACTGTAATTTGAACATGTCTGCTGTGTTAAGTATGGTGTCAGGACAAATATCCCTATGTTAAAGTAAATTATGTGCCACAAATGCCCAAAAAACCCGATCTAAACGTTAAACAAATTGGTGACATTTTGGCTGCCTCAACGTTTGATTTCGAAAATCAATCCATGATATGATATGTCTATCAGAAAAAATTTATTATCAGGGTAATTGTCAATAATGCTGATCTATATGACTGTGATTTTGTGCAAAGAATTACTTTAGCACAAAAGAAGAGTAAAATCAGATGAACTTAAGTTGGTGGTTGATTGGTGCTCAGTGTGTTGTTAGTTTACTGAACCTAAAGTGTCAACCAAATCCATCTCAGCTGTTTTTCTGTTATTCGGAAGCTAACGTCGATGAGTATTTTGGCATTGGGTAAAATGTCGGGCAACTGTTAAATATGTAGGTTTCTGATGTCCTGTGGCTGCTACCCTCACGCAATTTCCAACTGAGTTTAATACGCCTTCTTTCGTTTAAGGTGCAATCTGGCGCAATTTCACCTGGACAATGGTTGTCCTTCCGAATACATAAATGACCCCAAGAATGTGATCCAGATGCCTGGCAATATAGCAGTTGGTCCTAAGAGTGAGGATGTTGCTTCAGCTGTTAACATGCAACCCCAACTGGTCAACCTGAAAATGCGACCCGGATCTACTGAGAGGTTCAACGTGACCATCTACGTATCCAAAAACTACCCGGTGGATTTGTACTATCTAGTGGACAATACAGTCAGTATGATGGATGACTTCAAGAACTTGGCAGTTCTTTCCGACCAACTCATTGCTGAGATGAATTCGCTGACTCAGAACTTTCACTTGGGACTTGGAACCTTCAGTGACAAACCAATGAGGCCGTGGATTTTCACTGATTTTTACACTCAGGTTAATTTAATTTTTTATTCAATTTTTACTTTCTCGTTCGGCGCGGCAATTGCACAGATATGACATGAAGTAACTATTTTCTTGACGTCGACGCTTTGATAACACTTTTTCTTCTGACTAGCATTGATTTCGATTGATTGTTAGTCTATGATAGACGAATAATGATAGACGATGAAAAGTCAAAAGGCAATGTCAGCAGAGGAAATTTATATGAACGAACACGCTGCTAGATTTTTTCTGCTTCAATTCATTGAGAACTTTATCTCACAAAGACTTTTTTCGATAAAGCAAACAAGTTGTTTTTCCTTCCACAAGCAAACCGAATTATTGGGTATTCTATATCTGGACTGCAAACTGGTGAGACCAAACCAATTTAACTTTTAATTTCATATAGCTTCATTTTCAGGGCGAGTCTTTTTTTCCTGGTTTATGCATGAATAACTAAAACCAATCACCCTGAAGCATAGATATCAAGATGACAGATACTATTTCGGGTTTGTCAAAATGGACAAAAGAGAAACTAGTATGCGAGGTGATTGAACTAAGAAATCAAAGAAGGGAGTCGCTTAACTTAGCAAACAAGAATCAAGAAAACAGCCAAGAATTGGATAGACTTAAGCTTGAATTAGAACATCAGTAAGAACTTTATAATCAATCTCAATCTGAGATTCATTTCTTGAGGAGTCAGAATGATAAATTGATATCAAATTTAATTAGCGAAAAAACAGTAGAAAAAAGATTATTTCTGACAGCTCGTATAAACTGGTTCGCCAAAATGACGTTAGTAATGAGGCTGCCATTCATTCTTATCCATCTTCAACAATAAAAGACCTGAATAATATTGACAATTATGCGCCATCAACAAAAGCAGAACGTCTGATTAATCTTACAGGGCATAATTACATTGATCAAGGTACGGCAGGAGAAGATGCCGCTAAAGAGGTGGGAGTCGTTTTATTGAAGTGCGCTAATAAAATAAAGCCTTACAATGTACCGATTTGTAAATTAACAAGGTAAAAAACGGCAGCTTTGGACGCGAAACCAACAATGAAATAACCAAATTTAACGGGGCTTTAGACGATAGTGCAGATGGTTCACGCGGCGAGGTTCAAAATACCAACATAAAAGTTCTGGATTATAATTTGGAAGAAGCAGATATTCGGATTGATTGCATTCATCCTAATCAATATGGAATCCAGAAAATGGTTTTTAGCTTAAGAAATTACATATCAAGTGTGGTGTATCAACCTTCTGGCAGCAACGTATCTATGAGACAAATCAAAAAGCAGCCAATAGATAAGTTATCAATAACTGGAACAGAAGTTGTCGTATGGGATATAATGCGTTTGGGTGACTTTGAAAAATTTTTTTCTCATTGTAAATGTCTGTTTTTTAGCCTGTTTTTTCTTGCAGAAAATAAAAAGTGAAATTTTTAAATTAATTGTCACTCAAGCACTTCAAATTGTTTGATTTTTAAAATCAAAACAATGGTTGATTGCTCTTGAACGAAGTTCATAGCAATTATTGTAAACGTGTAGCAATTATTGTAAATTTTTCGCTTAACAGTTTTGCGTTTTTCTTTTAGAACATTCTTTGACTTCTCAAGTGACTTTTTCACGCTTTCGTTCTTCATTTTTGAGTGATATCTATTGCTCTCACTCCGAAGTAAAGCTTGTTGCTAATATAAATTGGTTGCAGCACAACAACAGGAAGGTTCCGATGGCGCAATTGGAATTGGTTGGGGTTATTGTTCGGGAAGTCAATGGTTCGAATCCCGTACGGGGAATAGTTTTTTGCATCCATAAAAAATTGATCTAGGCTACAGACCCTGAATTAACAGCTACGGCCTCGCCTGTCGTTCAAGAGCAATTCTTCCGACATTTGTCTGTTTATGTTTGATAATGAGTGTCTTGGATTCACACTTAATATATCAATTCCTAGCTATATAATCTACTTAATTTTACTTTGCGGCGATGTCGAATCTAATCCAGGACCCAATTTACATAATTTACAAACATTCGAAGACTACGAAAAGCGTAGGGGAATTGGAAAATTATATCCTTTTTTGTATATACAAATATTAAAAGCGTTAACAACAAACACAAAGAAGTTTTGAATTTTTTGCAGCAGCAGAACACAAACATGCTTTATTGTTATTGAAACATGGATAAACGATAATCAAAAGATACCCTTGAGTTTTTTAGGCAACAATCGCCACTTTGTTCATCAAAGTAGATCAAAATTGACGCAGTTAACGAGAGGTGGTGGAGTAGGAGTATGGGTACCAAATACATTCAAGCTTAAAATAAGTAATGATCTCAACTCTATTAACAGAAGTTTTTTTGAATCACTATGGGTTGAAATAAAAGCACCGTTTAATAAAATAAAGCCTTACAATGTACCGATTTGTAAATTAACAAGGTAAAAAACGGCAGCTTTGGACGCGAAACCAACAATGAAATAACCAAATTTAACGGGGCTTTAGACGATAGTGCAGATGGTTCACGCGGCGAGGTTCAAAATACCAACATAAAAGTTCTGGATTATAATTTGGAAGAAGCAGATATTCGGATTGATTGCATTCATCCTAATCAATATGGAATCCAGAAAATGGTTTTTAGCTTAAGAAATTACATATCAAGTGTGGTGTATCAACCTTCTGGCAGCAACGTATCTATGAGACAAATCAAAAAGCAGCCAATAGATAAGTCATCAATAACTGGAACAGAAGTTGTCGTATGGGATATAATGCGTTTGGGTGACTTTGAAAAATTTTTTTCTCATTGTAAATGTCTGTTTTTTAGCCTGTTTTTTCTTGCAGAAAATAAAAAGTGAAATTTTTAAATTAATTGTCACTCAAGCACTTCAAATTGTTTGATTTTTAAAATCAAAACAATGGTTGATTGCTCTTGAACGAAGTTCATAGCAATTATTGTAAACGTGTAGCAATAATTGTAAATTTTTCGCTTAACAGTTTAGCGTTTTTCTTTTAGAACATTCTTTGACTTCTCAAGTGACTTTTTCACGCTTTCGTTCTTCATTTTTGAGTGATATCTATTGCTCTCACTCCGAAGTAAAGCTTGTTGCTAATATAAATTGGTTGCAGCACAACAACAGGAAGGTTCTGATGGCGCAATTGTAAGTGGTTGGGGTTATTGTTCGGGAAGTCAATGGTTCGAATCCCGTTCGGGGAATAGTTTTTTTGCATCCATAAAAAATTGATCTAGGCTACCGACCCTGAATTAACAGCTACGGCCTCGCCTGTCGTTCAAGAGCAATTCTTCCGACATTTGTCTGTTTATGTTTGATAATGAGTGTCTTGGATTCACACTTAATATATCAATTCCTAGCTATATAATCTACTTAATTTTACTTTGCGGCGATGTCGAATCTAATCCAGGACCCAATTTACATAATTTACAAACATTCGAAGACTACGAAAAGCGTAGGGGAATTGGAAAATTATATCCTTTTTTATATATACAAATATTAAAAGCGTTAACAACAAACACAAAGAAGTTTTGAATTTTTTGCAGCAGCAGAACACAAACATGCTTTATTGTTATTGAAACATGGATAAACGATAATCAAAAGATACCCTTGAATTTTTTAGGCAACAATCGCCACTTTGTTCATCAAAGTAGATCAAAATTGAAGCAGTTAACGAGAGGTGGTGGAGTAGGAGTATGGGTACCAAATACATTCAAGCTTAAAATAAGTAATGATCTCAACTCTATTAACAGAAGTTTTTTTGAATCACTATGGGTTGAAATAAAAGCACCGTTTAAGAAAAAACTTCTAATAAACATTTCTTTTTGTTCCGACAAAAACTTGAGCGCATTTTTTCTGGACGAGTTGACATCAGAATTTTCTATTGTGTGTAATACTATTCGGAGACTATAACAAATTATTTCAATCTAAGAGAAAGAGAGTTATTGACAGAATTTGCTCCTAACAATGGGCCTGAATTAGTAAATAAAGATACTCCAACCTAGACAAATGGAAATCTGGAAACACTGATTGATCACTGTTTAACCACAAGACACCAAATTTTTGATACAACGGTTATCGAGCAGTTGTTTGGAAGTGATATTTTTACACAAGCTTCCTTTCGTTACTGATCATTGACTATGAAAACAACAAAACGCAGTTTTTGTTATAGGGGTACTAGAAAATTTAGTGGAGCTAATCTTAACAAAAAATGCATCAGCGGAATGGAGTCCCATGTATCAACAAAACAATGCAAACTCAACTTTTGAAAAGTTTTCGAATGTTTGAAAATATTCTGAATGATATGACTCCTATTAAAATAGGAGAGCCATTGTCAGAATCAACAAAAAAGAAATGGTTTTCCAGAGAAATTTTGAATCTTTCTAACGAAAAGCCCAGGCCTTTCAATATTGGGAAGGAAAAAGCAGACGTTGACACAACTCATACAAAAGAATAAGAAACCATACAAACAGACTTCTTAGAAGGGCGAGTAACAATTACTCACGGAAATTGTTCGAAAGTCTTCCGATTCAAAGCAACAGTGGAAATTAATTAAAACAAAAATGAAACACGAGGATAAAAATGGCGAAATTTCTATAGAGTTCGGTTCAACCAAGATATTTTAAAAGATAAAAAAAATTGCTGACACAATTAGTATTTGTTTTTCTAAATTAGGTTTATGCGAAGGCGAGGCAGAAAAGGTTGAGTTACTGAAATATGCTTTTGACAAAACTGTTTTCCTTCAGACATATAACGAGAAAAGAACTGTTTACTGTTATTGATCAATTACCACAAAACAAAGCAGCGGGTCCCGTTTACTTAGTGCATGGTCCTTCAAGTGTAGCAAAATGTCTATTGGAACACACCTACAGTTTGCAATAAACAAATGCATATCAAAAAATATTTTTCCGGTACTTAAAAAAGCATATGTAACTCCAATTTACAAAAAGGTGATCCACTGGAAGCAGAAAACTACGGACAGAATTTCAGTTACACCGACCCTTGCAAAAGTTTTTGAAAGACTTTTGCTCCAGCAAATGCTAGAACATGTTAAAAGTTATGAAAAAAACAATCAAAATCAATTCGGGTTTCTGGAAAGAAAATCTTCGAATGACAGTTATATCGTTGACGGAATCAGTGTTGGAAGAAAATGAAACTGTTGTTAGTATATTCTTGGATTTAGCCAAAGCTTTTAACTCAATATCTCACTAAATTTCTCTCGGAAAAATTACAAAATATGGATTTTAGTATGGAATCAATTGCAATGCTAGAATCGTTTTCGTCTAACAGAAAACAATGCGTAAAGAACGGCATTGAATATTCGAACTGGGTGAAAATCAATCACGGAGTACCTCAAGGAACAGTTCTCGGACCTTTAATTCTCATAATGTTTATCAACGATTTCCCAGAAAAAATGAAAAAAAGACGTTTTACATTTGCAGATAACATGCATTATTTGCCATTCCAAATTCGATGAAAATCTCTTATGCGAAGTTAACAGTGTACTTGGACATACTAACAGTTATATGAGGCAGAATATGCTAACTTTAAACCGAGATAAAACAGAAATTGTGCTTTTCTCAAGAATTGGTGAGTCAAAAATTGAACAATTGCTTTATAATGGAATTTTCATAGAGCCAAAAACAAGTTGTCGTTATTTAGGTATAATGATTAAAAAACTTGAGCGCATTTTTTCTGGACGAGTTGACATCAGAAATTTCCATTGTGTGTAATACTATTCGGAGACTATAACAAATTATTTCAATCTAAGAGAAAGAGAGTTATTGACAGAATTTGCTCCTAACAATGGGCTTGAATTAGTAAATAAAAATACTCCAACCTAGACAAATGGAAATCTGGAAACACTGATTGATCACTGTTTAACCACAAGACACCAAATTTTTGATACAACGGTTATCGAGCAGTTGTTTGGAAGTGATATTTTTACACAAGCTTCCTTTCGTTACTGATCATTGATTATGAAAACAACAAAACGCAGTTTTTGTTAAAGGGGTACTAGAAAATTTAGTAGAGCTAATCTTAACAAAAAATGCATCAGCGGAATGGAGTCCCATGTATCAACAAAACAATGCAAACTCAACTTTTGAAAAATTTTCGAATGTTTGAAAATATTCTGAATGATATGACTCCTATTAAAATAGGAGAGCCATTGTCAGAATCAACAAAAAAGAAATGGTTATCCAGAGAAATTTTGAATCTTTTTAACGAAAAGCCCAGGCCTTTCAATATTGGGAAGGAAAAAGCAGACGTTGACACAACTCATACAAAAGAATAAGAAACCATACAAACAGACTTCTTAGAAGGGCGAGTAACAATTACTCACGGAAATTGTTCGAAAGTCTTCCGATTCAAAGCAACAGTGGAAATTAATTAAAACAAAAATGAAACACGAGGATAAAAATAGCGAAATTTCTATAGAGTTCGGTTCAACCAAGATATTTTAAAAGATAAAAAAATTGCTTACACAATTAGTATTTGTTTTTCTAAATTAGGTTTATGCGAAGGCGAGGCAGAAAAGGTTGAGTTACTGAAATATGCTTTTGACAAAACTGTTTTCCTTCAGACATATAACGAGAAAAGAACTGTTTACTGTTATTGATCAATTACCACAAAACAAAGCAGCGGGTCCCGTTTACTTAGTGCATGGTCCTTCAAGTGTAGCAAAATGTCTATTGGAACACACCTACAGTTTGCAATAAACAAATGCATATCAAAAAATATTTTTCCGGTACTTAAAAAAGCATATGTAACTCCAATTTACAAAAAGGTGATCCACTGGAAGCAGAAAACTACGGACAGAATTTCAGTTACACCGACCCTTGCAAAAGTTTTTGAAAGACTTTTGCTCCAGCAAATGCTAGAACATGTTCCGACAAAAACTTGAGCGCATTTTTTCTGGACGAGTTGACATCAGAAATTTCTATTGTGTGTAATACTATTCGGAGACTATAACAAATTATTTCAATCTAAGAGAAAGAGAGTTATTGACAGAATTTGCTCCTAACAATGGGCTTGAATTAGTAAATAAAAATACTCCAACCTAGACAAATGGAAATCTGGAAACACTGATTGATCACTGTTTAACCACAAGACACCAAATTTTTGATACAACGGTTATCGAGCAGTTGTTTGGAAGTGATATTTTTACACAAGCTTCCTTTCGTTACTGATCATTGATTATGAAAACAACAAAACGCAGTTTTTGTTATAGGGGTACTAGAAAATTTAGTAGAGCTAATCTTAACAAAAAATGCATCAGCGGAATGGAGTCCCATGTATCAACAAAACAATGCAAACTCAACTTTTGAAAAATTTTCGAATGTTTGAAAATATTCTGAATGATATGACTCCTATTAAAATAGGAGAGCCATTGTCAGAATCAACAAAAAAGAAATGGTTATCCAGAGAAATTTTGAATCTTTCTAACGAAAAGCCCAGGCCTTTCAATATTGGGAAGGAAAAAGCAGACGTTGACACAACTCATACAAAAGAATAAGAAACCATACAAACAGACTTCTTAGAAGGGCGAGTAACAATTACTCACGGAAATTGTTCGAAAGTCTTCCGATTCAAAGCAACAGTGGAAATTAATTAAAACAAAAATGAAACACGAGGATAAAAATAGCGGAATTTCTATAGAGTTCGGTTCAACCAAGATATTTTAAAAGATAAAAAAAATTGCTGACACAATTAGTATTTGTTTTTCTAAATTAGGTTTATGCGAAGGCGAGGCAGAAAAGGTTGAGTTACTGAAATATGCTTTTGACAAAACTGTTTTCCTTCAGACATATAACGAGAAAAGAACTGTTTACTGTTATTGATCAATTACCACAAAACAAAGCAGCGGGTCCCGTTTACTTAGTGCATGGTCCTTCAAGTGTAGCAAAATGTCTATTGGAACACACCTACAGTTTGCAATAAACAAATGCATATCAAAAAATATTTTTCCGGTACTTAAAAAAGCATATGTAACTCCAATTTACAAAAAGGTGATCCACTGGAAGCAGAAAACTACGGACAGAATTTCAGTTACACCGACCCTTGCAAAAGTTTTTGAAAGACTTTTGCTCCAGCAAATGCTAGAACATGTTAAAAGTTATGAAAAAATCAATCAAAATCAATTCGGGTTTCTGGAAAGAAAATCTTCGAATGAGTTATATCGTTGACGGAAACAGTGTTGGAAGAAAATGAAACTGTTGTTAGTATATTCTTGGATTTAGCCAAAGCTTTTAACTCAATATCTCACTAAATTTCTCTCGGAAAAATTACAAAATATGGATTTTAGTATGGAATCAATTGCAATGCTAGAATCGTTTTCGTCTAACAGAAAACAATGCGTAAAGAACGGCATTGAATATTCGAACTGGGTGAAAATCAATCACGGAGTACCTCAAGGAACAGTTCTCGGACCTTTAATTTTCATAATGTTTATCAACAATTTCCCAGAAAAAATGAAAAAAAGACGTTTTACATTTGCAGATAACATGCATTATTTGCCATTCCAAATTCGATTAAAATCTCTTATGCGAAGTTAACAGTGTACTTGGACATACTAACAGTTATATGAGGCAGAATATGCTAACTTTAAACCGAGATAAAACAGAAATTGTGCTTTTCTCAAGAATTGGTGAGTCAAAAATTGAACAATTGCTTTATAATGGAATTTTCATAGAGCCAAAAACAAGTTGTCGTTATTTAGGTATAATGATTAAAAGCAATCGAAATTTTGACATACAGCTAAACAAAACGTTAGCAAAAATGGCAAATGCTATTAGGTCAATTTACTTAGTAAGACATCCTCTGCCATTAAAAGCAAGAATCGGTCTTTTTGAATCACTTGTTTTGTCCCATCTCAATTTCAGTGCAATTTTCCAATCGTTGTCGGTTATGTCACTTCAGAGAGTTAATAGACAAATTAACTGGGGAATAAAGGTTTGCCACCTGCGCAAAAAGTTTGACAGTGCAAGAGATCTTTTATTGAAATACAGAATTTTACCAGCAGAGCTTTTAATTGAAAAAGTTTGTCTTCTTAAATTTTTTGATCTCCTCTCACAATATAAAGAGAGCAGTCGCGAAACCAAAAATTCCTCATTCAGGATTTTTGAAAAAAATAAATTGACCAAAAACTCCAGCACTTTCAGTTTTTTCCAAAGAATAAGTGCCAATCCAAATGGAGTGACAGGTCACTGATCAGAAATTTTTCTAGGAAGTGGAATAATTTACCAATTGAGATCCGAAAAGAAAAACTAAAAATAATTTAAGGAAAAACTAAGCAGCGAAATGGTCAAACTGCATAAACGTGTTCCAATAGACAGACAAGTAAGAGGCTTTAGGAATTTTTTTGTACTGAAGTATAAAGACCAAACTATTCATATAACGAGGCGATTTTGAAATTGTAAATAATTAACCAAACGTTTTTGTTGTGTTTATAACTTTAAATCTACATTTTTGAAGATTAAAAAAGTTATGCGAAATTAATGGATTTCTTGTTAGATCTCATTTTGCCCCGCCTTTGCCAACGCGGAACAGATTTTTATTCATAAACATTTGCGAGACATTATAGAGGTAGGGGAGTATACAAAAAATGGTGATTTCTACGACTTATAACTGGGGGGGGGGGGGGGGGGGGGGGCTCTTCAGCTTTTTTACTACTCACTATAGGCATACTCCTCTTCTCTATCTCTTCATTTTCAAGAAACCTGTGGCTCTCTGTGACGACTGTGCGATTCCTGATGTATTCAGACATCAACACAAACTTACCAATATATCCGGTGAAGAGTTTGCCATCAAGCTGAAGGATGTGAAGTTTGCAGCCACTATTGACGATACAGAAGCTACCTTGGAAGCAATGATGCAGGTTGTCGTCTGTCCCAAAATTATCGGCTGGCGTCAGAATTCGAAACGGATCCTGTTGGTGTCTACGGAATCTATTGCACATTTCTCTGGTATGTAGCCATTGCGATAGATCTATTATTGGCACTCTCATGATTTTTATGAAACAGAGCATTGCCGGAGTGTAATCGGTATTGCTTTGGAGTGAATTTGCTCTAGGAAGTGCCGCAAGTAAGAAATATCCTGACAGCTGCTGAAAAAAAGTGAGAAGCAAAAAGAAAAGTGTATTTGTAGCTCATGCCTTTATTGAGAAAGTGAGAAAAAAAATTTCATAAGAAATTTGTTGGGTTTTAGGATGTTTAATTGCTCTGGAACGAAGTGTGAAATATTTGTAGACGTGTGATCATGATAAGCTTTCCTCGGTCGATTTGACTTCATCATACATGACTTCTTACGTGATGTGTGATCTAAATTGCTCTCATTCGCAGTTTTAAGAAGCTGAACTGAATTGGGGCCAGGTAACTCCTAAATTCAAATCAGCTGAGCCAAAATTTGTTTCATTTTTAATACCTGCGATAGTGAGCTATTATGGCCTTCTCCTGGTATTGGTGACTCGAAGAGGAGTGTTAGTTTTTTTAAGGTGTTTGCTACTCTAAAAAAGAACCAGTTTGTAAGTATCTCTTAATACTTGTTGATTCTAAGTTATCTTTTGTCAGCCGTAATGCGGTATTGTTGCGAAGCTGAGACGTTTTGTCCCTAGGAAGCTCTTAATACATTACTATGAATCTAACATTAGGCCTATTGCTCAATATGGAATCTTAGTCTATGGCCGCTGTAGTTATTCTGCGCTGCTTCCAATTTATCTGTTACAGAAATTTTGAAGTTCATTTACTTAAAAAAAGAATCGATTCATGTGAGGACATTTTATTAAAGCACTCCATATTGACTTTTTATGATTACACAATTATGAACTAATTAAATTTGCTTTGAAGGCAGTAGCCTTCATGGTGAAACTATGCGATGGCTTAATGGTACCTTATTCCATAGAAAGAGAGACAAGAGGATCAGCAAGTAGGTTACTCAAACAATTTTGATGTGAAAAAATGGAGTGCTGTTCAATCAAATTTCGAGCATCAATACTATACAATAAATTGAAAAGCCTAGCAGTTGTTCCAGTGGACTCCGAACCGAAGGCGTCTAGCAATTTTTTTGCCATAAGTTGAAGGATTGTTTTTTTGTTTGCAATTACAAAGTTGCTAGATTTATATTTAGTGTTTAACTTTGTTTCACAATGTCAATCTCGCAAACAGTATTAAGTTGTAAGTAGAAATTGTAATCGTAAATTAATTTGTGTATAATGTCCAACTCAGGAGTAGACTGAAAAGTGAGTGTGTATAACCTCGTTGTCTGTCCCCGCCAGAGCAATATGATATTTTGCTTTAATTTGTATATAGTTTTTTTATTGGAAAAAAATAATTCTTTCTTTGTAAGAGGAGTATCGGAGAAGTATCTTTTCAAATCAATTTTATTGGATTGAATTCTAAAGCGGGAATGAAACGCGAGATGTGTGGTTTGGTTGCTAAACAAAATCAAAGACTGTATCGAAAATAGAGTGGTTCATACTGCTGTTTTTGAGAGCATTAGAAATTGAGGTTTGAAAAAAGTTCCTTTAAGTGATTGAAATGTTCTGTTAAGTATGACCTTTTCCAGCAGTATATTTAAAGCAGTTTATTTCATTTTTTTGGTTAAGATTTGATTGATTGTGCTATTTTTAGTCTTGTTTGATAGTGGGTTGAAGGTTCTGGTATTTACTTTCTTAACTAATTCTGTTTTATGCTCATGTGGAGATTTTTTAATGTATTCTACCAATATTTAGGAAAATATCAAGTTTTTTCGCCTAATGTTTTGTTTTGCTGCCTTAAGAGTGGGACTTCAAAATACGCTTATTACTTAAGCTCTTTTAAGATAATCATTGATTGCCTTTTTGTGGGTGTTAATCTTTTTTACTGATGATAAATTTGACAAAACTTGCCAATTTTAACTTGCAAAGTTTTGCCTTTTTAAAATCCGTCGTCAGCCTCTTGAGGGCTATTTTTTAAGTTCTCTTGTTTTGGATATACTATGATTTTTGATAAGATTTTCCTGTTTGACTCATGGTTTGCCTCATTCACTGTTTCAACTCAATGGATTTTAAATTTATTCGCTTTTTCATTTACGCAATTTAGAGTTACGCAATTTAATGTTAAAAGAGCAAAAACAACAAAACGTGGTAAACGGATATAGCTCAGTCATTAAGTTGCAGTGAATTCGGTTGTCAAAGTTCATCAGAACGGTTGCTAGCTGATGTTAATGCGAAGCTTAATAGCTTTCTGTTTAGAGGCTGCGTTAATTTTGGTTATGGAAACTAGCTTATTTCGGCTATTACTGCGCTCCTTTTTTTTTAGTTCGTGTAACAGATTTTTGTTTTGTCTTACCCTGACTTCTCGGAATTGACTTTTTAATTGACTTGAGTGAGTTCTACTGCTTTGCAGTTAAAATTTGTATTCGTGACGTCATTTCTGCTTTTAGGTCAAATGCGTGATTTACCTCACTAAAAAAAATGACTTCTAAACCCACTTATGGAACTTTAAATTTTATGAACATTTACTAATTAAAGGTCAATAGTGTGCATCTAATTAGTGCCAAACTTATATGCCCTATTTACTGAGTAATATAGTCTTGAGTTTTAAGATCGAATATTAATTTTGAAAAAGCTCCATTAGGGTTTTTTCCTTGTATAACCAATGTGTCATAAAAATGACAGTCCGAATCTAACCCAAAAAGTCTAGTGGTCTATTAAAAAGCTGGTGGTCGATCTGTCAATCTTATTTCTTTAGTTGTTTCAATTCATGGTAGGCCACAAACGTCTATCGCGGCTATTTTCCGGCAATCTGCCGGCTATTTTTTTGTGAGCTATTCAATACTCTTATTCGCTGAACGGAATTTTCTTTGGCTTCAGGTGCCCTTGTAACATAAAAAGTTCAATAATTATTTTATTTTAATTCAATAAGCTAATTTTTTTAATTCTGCAAACTCGCTGGAGTTGTTTTTGTACATACTACTTTTTTGATGGTTTTATTTTTTGTTTTATAAAGCCGGTTCTTTGAGTCGTTTCAGCCTTTTATCCCAAGTACCTTTTGTTCAAGTGGCGTTTTGACCTAAAAGCGAAAGTGAAATGTTGCGCTGTCAAGTATTCTTTTGCGATTTATGTTTTTTGATCATGCGCTGCGCTCTGTGAATGACTTTTCTAATTTTGAATGTCTTTGAGAGATTGCGGCATACAGATGACCGATTTCAGGCGTTTTTGTCTATTTAGCTATGAATCTTCGCACTAACGCCAGCTAGCAACCGCTCTAATGAACTTCAAGCGTTGTTTTGATCTAAAAGCGAAAGAGCAATGTTGCAATGTGAATTTTTGCGTGGGAAGTGTTTTTATCATGCTTTGCGCTCAGTGAGTGACTCTAGTTTGAAGTGTTTTTGAGAGACTGCGGCATACAGATAAGTAATTTCAGCCGAAAATAGATAACCTAATTACAGTTTGTTCAAGCGGCGTTGTGACCTAAAAGAGAAAGAGCATTGTTGCCATGTGAACTAATTTTTTTTGCGAAAGGTTTTTTGATCATATGCTGCGATCAGTGAACTACTTTTCTAATGTAAAAAATGTTTTCGAGTGATTACGGTATACAGATGACCGATTTCAGCCGTTCTGTGTTCTATTTGACTCAATTTAAAATAATTATTGAACTTTTGATATATTACAAGGG
The DNA here is from genome assembly GCF_964194025.1 of Convolutriloba macropyga. Lineage (NCBI taxonomy): Eukaryota > Metazoa > Xenacoelomorpha > Acoela > Convolutidae > Convolutriloba > Convolutriloba macropyga. Next base: position 43,741,994 of record NC_134471.1, read on the forward strand.
CAAATAAAGTCAAAGAAAAATTCCGTTTGGCATATAAGAGTATTGAACAGCTCACAAAACAGTAGGCATGGCATAATAGCTTCACTAGGGTTATAGAAAAAACTTAAATAGCTGCCAAATTGCCGGAAAATGGCCGCCGATGACACACAGAGCACATCGGTTTTGAAGTAGAAACAGAAAAAGGAAGAGATAGAAATTGATTTGGTAGAATTTTAAGGCGTGTTCTAATTTGGTGTGGATTCAACTAGTTTCCATCACTGATATCATTTCAGTTTGTAGACAGTACGTCAGCAAGCAACGGCTCTGATGAACTTCAAGCGGCGTTTTGACCTAAAAGCTAAAGTGCAATGTTGATATTTGAACTAATTTTTTGCGAGAAGCATTTTGATCACGCGTTGCGCTCAGTGAATGACTTTTCTAAATTGGAAAGTGTTTTTGAGATATTGTGTTATATAGATAACCGATTTCAGCCGGTTTTTTGTCTATATGGCTCAATTTTGTTGCTTTAATTTATTTTTTTGTAGTTATTATTGGTCGATGTGCCATTAGTATTTATCCAAAATTGATATCGCAGTGTTTCTGAAAACCTATAGGTGCGTTCCAAGTGCAAGATGGGCACAAATTTTTTCATTCTTTAGTTTTAGAACTTCAAGCGTCTTTTTTTAAAAGAAAATCAGTATATGGCATCTTCTCTTTGATTATTCATGCCTTGTTCGCCTTTTTTCATCGTGAGGTAATTTTTGTTTGAAAAGTGATACACATACTTATGCGTTTTTGGCAGTTTCTGTCCGTTTAGTTCTAATTCTTTGTTAATTGGTTTTAACTACTGGAAAGAATCTCTCTTTGCAGTGCTAGGGGATTTTAATTTTGTGGTTTTTATACAAGAATTATTTTTGTTGACTCTTTGAAATAAGTCATAATTTGATTTGTGAGTGCAATTTTAACGATGTTATGACAATTTTTTGCCAAGTATAATTGATAATTTATACAGGATGGTTATGTCTTTTTCTCGAATGCTAAATAATGAATTGTCTTTGTTTTTTCTACGTCTTTTTGTAACACTCGTTAGCTTTTTGTAACAAGTTTCAACTTTCAAAAATTAAGAAGTTGCGTTTTTTTGTTTTCTGTGTCCGTATTCTCTACATTTTAATATATATGCTTCTGACGTTCTCCTAAGAACTGTAGTTATATTCGCTCTGCTTTTATTTTTCTCTTTTTTGCCCTCTTTTTTGTTTGCATTTGTGTCATTTATTATAATGCAGCACCAAGAATTCGCTGTAATTACTTTTAAAAGTTTTTTGCGAATATTCTTGAGTCGGGGTTTTTGCCTTTTAACATTTTTCTTCAGTTTAGTGAGGTAACGAATAAATGCACATGCAGCTATGACTTTTCTTGGGAAGATTAGATTCTTCGGATTGCTGCCGGAATTCTTCTGGCTATTATTCTATTTTGTCATGATTTTTGCTAACATATGCGTCACGATTACTGTTTTTTGTTCATTCATTCATCCAGGTTCGACCGAATCTCGTTCGTGAAACTCTTAGTGGAGCGAGTTTTTTTCGCGTAATTAAGTTTTTTATGTCATACGTGACTTTCTTCACTCTCAAAAATGACTTCATTTCAAGGACGTACAGTCAACTGAGTGTATGCCACTCTAAATGAAGTTGATCAAAAATTAATTTGAAAAATTCTCTTCGGCCTGTTTCATTCTACATCTAGGAAGCTATCTGAGTTATTTTCTGGAAATCTGCCAGATATGTTTAATAGCTCACAAACAGATTTTTTAGCATTTTTTTTATACCCCCCACTCGGCTCAGCCCAGCTCCAGACTAATACTTTCAAGTGATATTATTCTTCCACTAAACATTCATACTTAAAGGAAATGACTACTGTTTGTTAAAGTTGTTACTATAACGATCACTCGACGACGCGCCTATCATCACTATTGATGAGTTTAAACTCGCCATACTTAAAGCTAAAAATTCGAAGGCCGAAGGACCTGATGGGATAACAATGATTCACCTAAAGCAGTTCGGTCCCATAGCCCTCCAATATCTAACCCGTCTTTAATCTATCTATCATCTAGCACTATCCCGTCCATATGGAAACAATCCACAATCATCCCGCTCCTCAAACCAGGGAAAAGTGTTAACGACAGCAAGTCATACAGACCAATCTCTCCTGTGCCCCGCCTCAAAGATATTTGAAAAATGCATTTTTTTCAATTCTAAACACCATCTGAAATGTGCCTCACATCAACACGGCTTCAGGTCAAGACACCGTGTCGCACAACACTCGACTAACGTTACGGAACAACTCAAGCCTGCCAGGAGCACTGGTTCGCTGGCTGAGCACATACATGCATGTTAGCCAAGCTCGAACTCTTTTTCAGAGACTTGCGCTCGAAAAACCGAATCGCCCGCTTCGAAGTGCCTCAAGACTCAGTGCATGGACCAACTCTGTTCATTGAACATCAAATTGGTTTCCTACGCTGACGACTTCGCAGTCTACGGACAAAGCAACAATATCGAATCCATATCCAATGACATATTAATTTACTTAGAGTCGCTCTGTACATTCCTCCAGCAACGAGACCTTAAAGTATCTGTAGGAAAATGCTCAACAACTCTTTTCTCGCCATGGAACGAGGACTTCAAACAGAAACCATCAATCAAGGTCAACAACACAACACTTGAAGTAAAGAAAAATTCAAAGATCCTCGGCATAGCCTTCGACAATGGATTAAACGGGGGCGCGCATATCTCTACTGCCAGCAGCAAAGCACGGAATTGTGTTAACATACTCAAAGCACTGAGCGGAGCTAGCTGGGGACAGCAGAAAGAGACAATCGTGAACAGCTATAAAGCTTTTGTCAGGCCAGTCCTAGAATATGCATGCCCGGTATGAATCCAGTTGCTGCGAACTCACATCGAGAAATTGCAAAGAGTCCAAAACATCGCCCTACGAGTCGCCACTGGCTGCGTAAATATGACAGCATTTGAACACCTACATGATGAATGTCAGGTCCTGCCAGTTCGCAGACATACTCGCATGCGATGCGTACAGCAACAACTCATGAACCACATCCCCAGCCATCCAGGAAACCGACTTCTAAAGCAATTCCCACCCCCACGCAACATGAAACAGACATTAAAAAGCCGTTACGAACGATACATAGAGGCCCTTCACGAACCAGACTCAGATGATGAAATATCATCGAAAACCCGCTATCAGGAGATGCTGAAACAAATCCATACAAATGAAGTCAAGGACTACCTTGACGAACGCGAACCAAACAAAGTAATAGATGAAAAACCACCTGAGATAAGTACCAAAGAGACCCTGCTCCCTAGACACACCAGGCGTTCTTTTGCGCAACTGCGAAATGGCTACTCACCCTATCTCAACTCGTACTTAAAACGAATTGGCACAGTCGACTACGACTGCTGCCCAAAATGTAATATCGAACCCCGTACAACACGACATCTCTTTAACTGTGACAAAAACTCTGAGACAACTGTGAGACCACTATCCTTCTGGGAAGCCCCAATCGAAACTGCGAACTTCCTGGAAATAACCGACTCCAAAGAGGACACTCTCTGACCGAAGACAACAACAATTTGTTACTATTGCTTACGAAAATAATTTTTCATTAGATGCACAATTAATAAGAAGTCGTTAATAGTGGCGGCTTGAGCAATATTTCTCTTAGACAATCGCTGGTTAACCCCACCTCAAACCACGGGACTGTAATATGGGCATGGCTTTGTTTTGTGGGTTCACGCCACGACAACACAACAATGTTTAAAACGTTTCAAATAAGAACTCGATTGTTAAGTGTAACACCAAGACATGCGTAATTAAAGGTTTTGTTTTTGGTTGTTTTACACTTTCAGTGTTTTTATGATCAAATTGAAAAATGAAAACTTCAAATTAAATTCAAAGCGTTTTTATGATCAGTGTTTATCTGTTTTTATGATCAAATTGTGTTGTCGCCACTTCAAATCAGCTAGAAAAGCCATCAGAAAGCAAGAAATAACTTTTGAAACTGAAAAAATTTGAAATTTGTCGAAACTCAAAAATGGTCAAAACTGAAAATTTTTACAAGTTGGGACCGAAAATCTGTACACCCCCCCGATTTTGGGAAGGCAGAACCCGAGCAACCCGAGGATATGGCAGACGGTTAGGTTTACCTCTAAACTACTCATGGACCCAACGAACGTTATTGCATCAGACCTCCAAGTGTAGCTATTAGCACTTGGGTGCAAAATTGGCTTTTTTTCGATATTTTGTTATTTATTACGTTGTTTATTTCTTAAGTTGTTTTTTTATTATACTTTAGATGATCATTAAAGGTCAAATACCGTACATTCGAAGCATCTAGAGCCACGTAATAACCATCCGTGCTTATGTCAACAAAAGTAAATATTGCAGTAATTTTACATTTACTGTGTAAACAATGACCTAAATCTTTTTCTTGAATCAGAGACAAGTAGCAATGATGTTATAAATGATAAATATTTGATTATTTACTTCAACCCAATTGTTTGATTAGTGAAACCGTATTGTATTTAGAACCATTAGAAACTGTTGCCAAGAGCAGTTGGCTCTCAGATTGACTAAAATTTGATTCTTTAACAACTTTAGTCTTTTTTGCTAAGTTTTGCTAGATCTTAAGATATTGCGAGTTTTAAGTTAGTTGAGCTTACTTAACAAGAAGATAGCAACAATACTAGCTACTGGCTAAAGCCTTACAAACTTCAGCACGAGATTGAACATAGATTATCACTTAGGATTTTCTTAACTTCAATCAATAAAATTAAAGTTACAGTCCTTTAATACGTCCGAGTGACTAATTATTTCTGCGAGATTGTTAGTCAAATCGAACCGAGTGAAGAACCAGGCCGGCGTAAAACTTGAGAACCAGGCCGTTAAGATTAGGTTCCGCTGGGATTCTTGAGCAGCCGCAACAAATTGAAAAAATCAATAATATTCGAAAAGAATATTTTTTGACAATTTGATATAATGAAGTGGTTTTAAAGTTGTACTATTTTTGAATATGTGTAGGTTCTCATTTTTTTTCATTTTTGCCGTTCTCGTGTGACTGTGAACCGCAAATTCTCCTTTGTAGTGATTTTAGGATATTTAGCGAAATGGCATTAGGCGTAATGTTATAGAACTTTGAATCAGAGAGTTAATGTTATCAATAGTAAAGTGTATGCTACTGTTCGCTGAAAGTTAGTCATTGCATCTTGACCGAATTTGGTATAAATGCACCCAAATATAGAAGATACTCTTCTTTTTTGTTATGATGCGTGATTTCGCTGTTTTATTTAGGTGATGGAGCATTTTCGGGATTGTTAACAAAGCACGATGGAGAATGCCATTTGACAGAGGAGGGGATCTACACAGCGGGAGACAAGTTTGATTTCCCCACTTTAGAGACGCTCTTCTACAAATTGAAAGACAGTCGCATTCAAACTGTGTTTGCCATTCCAGAACACAGGAAGAAGTACTACGAGGAGATAGTGCGTGTACTGCCTATGTCTATTGTGGCTGTTAGTCTATACACACTGCATTAATCATAAAACATATTTTACAGGAAAAGGTTATTGGCGGATCGCTGAGGAAATAGTGTGCTGGCCCATTTTTGGGTTGGGCTACCAAAGAATTTAGCGATTGACGCACGAAGAATGTTACCTCGTCATGTTCAAATGCGGAGGAAGATGTTTGCCCCCCCCCCTCTAACGGTTCCATGCTTCAGTGTCTTTGATGTATTAATTACTTGTCCAAGAAATTGTCATCAGCGAAAACAAGCACAGTGGCGCTTTTTAAGGTAATGACTGAAAGAAGGCAGTAAAGAAGTAAATGATGTGGTCTACCATTTCAAAGACCGTTAAGATGCTTTTTTTATAGCTGCGAAGCTGTAAGCTGAGCGAAGCTATATTGCGGTGCTCTTGGTTTTTTACAATTCAAAGAATTTGAATTGTATTGGGGCGCTGTCTATTTTTAATAGACGCACAGCGATAACTGGGGCTATTATTGGCCTTCTCTTGGTTTTTTTACAATTCAAAGAATTTGAATTGTATTGGGGCGCTGTCTTTTTTTTAAGATCTGTTCACACATTTTCATGATTTTTGAAGTCAAATTGGAGTAGTGATTTTGGTCACGCCGAAACAGGAAATGGAGCGAAAAAGCGAGTGGTTTTGCGGCGTGAATTTTTTTGCTCTAATTTTAAAGTAGAGTGAGAAAACGGTGTTTGAACAAAAATTCGCTTTCTCGCTAGTGGTTTTTTGTTCACATGCGGCAACTTCACTTTGATTTTTACTGTTTTTCGTTTTTTTTGGATCTGATTTTCTAAATGGTTTTACCAATCCATTCATAGTCGGTTCGAGGTCTAGTTTTCTGTTTAGTCAATGAAAATTTTTTGAATTGTACGTCAGGACTTGTCCTGCTATGTTTTTTTTATTTTGTCTTCATGATTTTTGTTACGACCATTTGACGTCACAGCCACTTTTTGTTCATTCGTTCATGCAATTTCAACTGAATTGCATGTGTGACGTTATTTTTCGCTCTTAGTGGAGAGAGTTTTTTGTTCACGCGCGTGATTAAATTTTTGGTCACACTTGACTCACCTCACTCTCAAAAATGACTTACTGACTTTGAAATTGACTTTCATTTACTTTAATTCAAGGAGATAAGGTCAAATGGGTGTGTGTCACTCTAAATGAAGGTTATTTGAGAGCAGCTAATAGAGGCAGCAATAACTTATACAGATTTTTAATCAAAATAACAGATCAGCTTTCAATGAAAAGACGAGTTTTTTTGGTCTGTCTTTTTTACTGATTTTTTAGACTGCCGATCTACGAATCTATTGCGGCAATTTTCTGGCAATCTGCCAGCTATGTTTTGAGATCTGTTCACACATTTTCGTGATTTTTGAAGTCAGATTGGAGTGGTGATTTTGGTCACGCCGAAACAGGAAATGGAACGATAAAGCGAGTGGTTTTGCGGTGTGAATTTTTTTTTGCTCTAATTTTGAAGTAGAGTGAGAAAACGGTGTTTGAACAAAAATTCGGCTTCTCGGTAGTGGTTTTTTGTTCACATGCGGCAACTTCACTTTGATTTTTACTGTTTTTCTTTTTTTTTTGGATCGGATTTTCTAAATGGTTTTACCAATCCATTCATAGTCGGTTCTAGGTCTAGTTTTCTGTTTATTCAATGAAAATTTTTTGAATTGTACGTCGGAACTTGTCATGCTATGTTTTTTTTATTTTGTCGTCATGATTTTTGTTACGACCATATGACGCCACAGCCAGTTTTTGTTCATTCGTTCATGCAATTTCAACTGAATTGCATGTGTGACGTTATTTTTCGCTCTTAGTGGAGTGAGTTTTTTGTTCACGCGCGTGATTAAATTTTCCCAAAACGGTGAAAACGGTGTTTGAACAAAAATTCGGTTTCTCGGTAGTGGTTTTTTGTTCACATGCGGCAATTTCACTTTGATTTTTACTGTTTTTTCGGTTTTTGGATCGGATTTTATAATAAATAGTTTTTCCAATCCATTTACAGCTCATTCTGGACCTAGTTTTTTGTTAGAATCAAAATTACATATCTCACTTTGTTCTCCCTAGCAACATTTTGACATTGATTTTCGTTTTTTTTTCATCTGATTTTTTTCAGAAATTTTTTTTCCAATTCACTCCTTGTCCTTTCTAGGTCTAGTTGTTTATTAGGTCAATGAAAATTCTGTGAATTGTACGTCAGGACTTGTCCTGCTATGTTTTTGATTCGTCGTCTGACGCTCTTTTTTCGTTTTACATTTGTTCACACAGCAATGCTGAAAAAGTCAAATTTTCTGAATGACTTCTTCCTCTCACTAACGGCATTTGCGCCCGTGATTTCATTTCTCAGTCGCTTTAACAAAAGTTTTTAGGTTATTTGCGTGATTAGATTTTGATCATACGTGACTTGCCTCACTCAATAAAATGACTTTTGCACTTTAAAACTTAAGTTTAATTTGAATGTGTTTAAGGTATGTTTTTATCGCTGAATGTTTTTTAGCCTAGTTTTTTTGAGCGGCGTCGATTTTTTTTTCAATTTAGATCTGTATCTGTTTCTATCTCTATTATATAGCACGTAGGTCTATTCTTTCGCAGCTCTTCCGGCAATCTGCCGGCTATGTTTCTTAATTAAGGCCTATATACAAACTTAACAAAATGAGGTCTATTAATTGCACTCGAACGAAGTTTTGAAGAAATTATAGTTAACGTATTGGTTTTTTTATGCAAATTTTTTGCTTGACCGATTTGACTTTTCGAGTAACTTTTGCGCCCTGGATTTTTGCGTTTTGCGTGATCTATATGTCGCTCTCATTCACAATTGTCAGCAGTTGAACTCAAGTTCAGTACTAAAAGTCAAATGAAAAGTGCGTAAAATTGGTGCAATTTTTCACTTTAAATTTTGTAAGTGGTTATAGTGGTTTATAATAACCTCGAATGACGTCATTTGAAGCCCCCCCTTAGTGAATTTAGTTGCCCTGCCCCGACTGATGAAGACTGCAATAGATAAGAGCGCCCACTGGTCGTTCGAGAGCAATTCTTCCGGTAGTGTTATTCTTGAGCCAATCAACTATTGCTACCAAATTGACAAAGTTTTATCTGTTTTGTGATTTGCGCTAATCAGTGTTTGCCCTTACCCTTAATGTTCGTTTCATGCTAGGAGTGACACGTTCAAGTAAGTTAAATTTGCCTGAAACTTAAAGCAAGCATTTTGATTCCCATTCCATGCTAGATGTTGAGATTGTTGGTCGTTGAATTGTAAACATATCTTGTGAACGGGCTGTCGTTTGTGAATGCAGGAAAATTGACTCTTACTCTTGTGGGTGGAGTATCAGGTGAGGGGTGTGTTGATTATAGCTGCGAAGCTGTAAGCTGAGCGGAGCTATATTGCGGTGCTCTTGGTTTTTTACAATTCAAAGAATTTGAATTGTATTGGGGCGCTGTCTTTTTTTAATAGACGCACAGCGATAACTGGGGCTATTATTGGCCTTCTCTTGGTTTTTTTACAATTCAAAGAATTTGAATTGTATTGGGGCGCTGTCTTTTTTTAAAGATCTGTTCACACATTTTCATGATTTTTGAAGTCAAATTGGAGTAGTGATTTTGGTCACGCCGAAACAGGAAATGGAGCGAAAAAGCGAGTGGCTTTTTCAATAAAATGGCTTTCTCAATAAAATGACTTTTGAACTTTAAAACTTTAAGTTTAATTTGAATTATTTTAAGGTCAAAGCAACTCATATGTGTAATAAAGGTCCGTAATAAAAAAGGCTTCTGCGCAATGATTTTTAACAACCTTTGTTTATTTATCGCTGAATGTTTTTAATTGCCGCACAGCGATAGCGGGGCTGATATTGGCCTTCTTTTGGTTTTTAATAGCCGCCCCCATGTTCTCAGCCGGCTATTATAGCGCTCCTATTTTTTTTTTACTTCGTCGAATAAAAAAATGTTTCGCTTTACCTCATTTTGCCGCCTTTTCAACATTTTGCGTGAAATCTTTTTGACTTCTCTAGGCTAGTTTCTCTCTTCTCTCATTCTGCTAAAAGTGATTTTGAACATCAGTTGCTCAGCAAAGCAATTCAAAATGAACAGTCAGTATAAAAAATTGAAGTCAGAAATAGAAACGGGATAAACCCATAAAGCCCAATTTTAGATGCCCGCTATTTGAACGTCGGTCCTATAAGTATTAGTTACCTCTTTCTAATGCTGATTGTTATTGATAGTAGCCCCTGTAGCCTCTCTCTAAGAAACAGGAGTATGTTCAACTACGAAATGCCATCAAAATAAATCTTAAAAACTGTTTTTGTACGAAAATCTTTTTTTTCAATATCTTCTGTTATTTCAATCCCAGTCATGCTTATTGGAATCAATGGCGGCTATTTTCCGGCAATCTGCCGGGTATGTTTTATTTCGTCGTCGCGATTTTTGTTACGACCATATGACGTCACAATCACATCAAATCTGCCTTTTTTCGTTCGTTCATGCAATTTCAACTGAATTGCGTGCGTTACGTATTTTTTTTGTTCTTAGTGGAGCAAATTTTTTTGCTCATTCGCGTGATTAAATTTTTGGTCACACTTACCTCTCTCAAAAATGACTTCCTCACTTTGAAATTCACTTTTATTTACTTTAATTCAAAGAGATAAGGTCAAATGGGTATGTGTCACTCTAAATGAAGGTTATTTGAGAGCAGCTACTAGCAGCAGCAAAAACTTATACAGATTTATAATCAAAATATAACGTATCAGCCTTCAATGAAAAGACGATTTTTTTCGTTTGAGTTTTTTTACTTTTTTTTCAGACTGCAGATCTACGAATTAATTGTGGCTTTTTCCTGGCAATCTGCCAGCTGTTTTTTACATAGCTTTTTGATCGGCGTCGATAACTTTTTCAACTTGTATCTGTATGTGTTTCTATCGCTTATACGGTACGCAGGTCTATTCTTTCGCAGCTAATCCGGCAATCTGCCGGCAATGTTTGGAGCTGATCTCATGCTGATCTCTATTGATAAAATATTCCGTCGCAATAATTAATAGCCACCGTCAGCCTCTCAAACGGCTACTATTTAGGCGCTCTCCTTATTACAATTCGAATTACAGTTTGAATGGTATTGGGGTTTTTTTAAGATGTTTTGGAGATGCTAACGGGATAAACAGGTAAAGCCCAGCGGGTATTAAGTTCCTTTAGAGAACCAAAGTGGGCTTTAGTAGTCCTTCAAGTACTTAGAGGGGTTCAGGTGCTCGGATGGCCTTAATTTAAGGTTAAAAGTGTAATATCCGTGCACTGTCAACGGTTACGGTTTGGGTTGGATGTTATTCCTAAGCACTTTAAACCTCAGAGTTACTGAGGAAAATTTTCCAAGTTTCAGAGTTGAATTTAATGGAGCAAATGTAAAAGTTCAATCAGTTTAATACAAAATTAGATCAATTGCTTGTAAATATTAGAAGATTTGTGAAGATGAGAGATGTAAAGCAATTAAAGAGAGGCAGCTCGATTGTGTAAGGTTTAGGTTTGAATATGTTCTTTGGTTTCAGTCCTATCAATGGTTAATTAATCTTAGGTTATTTTTACCCATTTTCGTTAATCTCCGTGGGATTTTCTCATAGTTATTTTCTACCGAATGGGTCCCTGTTAGTTAAACTAACAGATAACAGGTTTACCTGCTTTGACGAATCCCGTCATGAACAAACATTCTTTGACGTGTCCCGTCAAGATTAAATTCTATGTTGATTCCCATCATTATTTATGATGCTTTCTCTATATTGTTAAAATCCGGTTTACTATTAGTAACCATCTCTTTTTGTTCTCCTTTTTGTTTATGAAAATTTCGAATTATGCGCTTAATATGTAATTTATGAGAATGTCATACATTATGGTTCACTATACTGCCTCCCTCTTAGAAAAATGTGAGTGTTCCACTCACTCACACAGCAAGAGTTTCAAATGTCCATTTTCGAGTTCATATATTCTTGTGCTTTTTCAATGCCGTACTTGTCATAGATATTACGGGCCTCCTCGTCTTCCATAATTTTCTTTGCTTGAAGAATGATTTTGAACATGTCCTCACGTCCACCCTTGTCCAGATGACAAATCATTGCTAACGTTTTGAAATGTTTCTGGATAGTACTGGTTGTGGCCCCCTGTGGCAGGAATAGAAGTTCATAAAAGTTTGGAGGTCGACTGAACGGGCTCTGCGCATTGATCGCCTCCAGCCTCCTCTGTATGACCTTCTTTGAGGTTTGCTCTGTTTTTACTCTACCCCTCAGCTTTCTATTGTCTATCTCGGCATTCTCCAACTCCCGAGCTAAGCACTCCCGCTCGTCCACCAGAGCGATACATTCCCTTGTTTTTGTTTCGGCTATATTTGTAACCTCCTCCAACTCTTTCTTCAATGTTTCCACCTGCCTTCTGCAGGACTCCCGCTGATTCCCAGCGTATTCAAGTTGCCGTTGGGTCTCCAGCAATTGATCACCTAATCTTTGACTTTCAAGTTTCAACTGCCGGAGCTCCTCTTCGAGCCGAGCCCCGGCTGTTCCCAGCATTTCGCTGTTGTCAATCTTCTTTTGTTGTTCCTCGATTCTGTGTTGCATCTCATTTAACTCATCAACGCTAATTGCGGCTCTATCCACTATATTGGGTGGTTGCAGCTGCGTCAGTGGCACCACGTACCTTTTGTTTGAGGTTACACCAACAATCCGATACACTTGTTGCCTGACTATTGACCTCACTTCGAACAACTCGGGTAGATAATAGCAATAATCACCGATTTTTGGTTCTGCCATTCCTACATATCATACACGTAAATTAGTCTAATGTATCAATTTCAATTTCTGCCATATCTTGTACAGATTTTGCCTTTTTTGCTTTTATAACAACGATGTTTGTTTCACCATCACACCGTTCAACTGTCCTTTTTCTTGTCAATTCTTGTTCCTTTGTACGTTGTTTTAGATAATGAAAATAACCTAGTTCCCCCATTGGGTTAATGGGTTGCAGTGCAATTACAGGATTGGTGCCACTGCGTAGCATATCGATTGAAAGAAACACGCGTACCAAACAAAATATGATTTTAGATTCAATAAAAATAGTCATTAAACTGATGGTTATTTCCCTGGCCACATGCCAGATTTGTTTCACTTCATTACCCAAATATTCAAAAATCAGCAATTCATGCCACTGATTATTGTAATTTAAATCCGTGTTGAAATACTCTAGAGTCTCATGCTCATATAAACCTCCTTGTCCCAGGAAAACTTCTCTTCCTGTTATCGTCTTTCTCGAATGCCTTAACCTTTGGGCCCTTTTGCTAAGTTCCAGGTCCTTGTCATTGAAAGACCCTTCCATTGGCGCAGAAGTTGACCAATTGACGTTAACTCTATAATTAGGCATAACATTGGGTTTTTCAATTAATTGTATCCTTCGCCCATATGTTATCCATGACCCATTCTGCAATTCAAGAGCGTTCGGGTACATGGGGTTGCAATTAATCAGTGTGAAATTTCTATAGAATACTCTAGAAATGGGGTCCATGTATCTAATTACTTCTGAAGTGTTGTCAGAAAACACCCTAACTGGTACTTCCTCCGTACAAAACTGATTTTCGACAACATGTACGATTACTTTAGCGCACCTATGGACATATAGTATTCCTCCCGCTCTTTCTGCGTGTGTACCCAGAGCGTTTTGTTGACTTAAGAAAATTTGGTGTGAATTTCCGTTAATTGATGTCGTTAGAATCATAGCTCTGTGCAGTTTTTCTATGTGACAATTTAATAACTCTATTTCTTTCAGGTTTTCAAACATGCCTCGAAAATCTCACACAAAAAGTTGATCGAGTTTTATGTCCCTGAGATCTGTCTCAGATATATCTGTTGTTGAAAAATTTTGTTCCGTGGCCGTCAACTTTTCCGTTGTATAAAACAAGTTTCTGTGGTTTGTTTCAAAAAGCAGAAAACTGTCTATGTTTTGTCTTGTTTTTCAACTGGACAACTAAATTTCTTTTTCTGTCTAATTTGCTCGTCAAGTACTTTTTGTTTCCAGCGCGGACTAGTTTTGCTGTTATCGCGTCTGAAAATTTAACGATCGTTAAGATGTTTGGTTTTTTTGTCTTGGTCGAACAGATATTGTACTGAATCTATTTCAAATGTGTCTCCTTGATATAACAAGGTCTGCTCCTGTTTCAAAGGGTCTTTAAAATATAACCATGTTCCTTCATTTGCTTCCCTAGTTTCAATGAACAAAGTCCCCATGAAAATTTCTGCATTTATCATGATGTTACCTTTCTGTGTTTCACCTTTTGGATTGATCCAATCCACGGGGTAGACATAATTCACTCCTTTCTCATTTCCGCCTTTCATGAAAGTTTTTGATATCTTCTGAACAAATTCAGCGTCGGTTCGGTCAATATTCATCTCGTTGAGGACTTCTTTGGGAGCATTGAATTCAAAATCACCAAGACCCGGTAAACGCGTTTTGTGTCCCTGCCATAGATTTTGACAGACTGACTCTTTTATTGGGTAAAACGTTGGAATTATTTGTGATTTTTCGTTTAAGTAAGTTGCGTCGTCATACCAACTACTTTTTTTCAGCACAGTTACCGTATATGCAGCCCTGTACATGCAGTATTTTAGTTTACTCATGCTGCTTTTGGCGTAGATCAGTCCTCCTTTGTTTACCTGCTCCTCATTTATATGTGACGTTTCACATTTTGTCGGTTCCGTCATTGCAAATTTCTGCGTCTGTAGAATGTTCTCAAAATCATACCCCACAATCTCCAAGGATTGTGAAAAACCTAATATGCTAACCAACTGAAGAAGTTTCCAGTTCAGCTGCACGATCCAATGTGGGTTCCACGCACTCTGCATTTTGTCGTATCACCTTTTAAAAAAATACATCATTATCAAATTTTTCATCTGAATCGTTATCCTTGAATAAAGAATAGTCTTTCAGTTTCCGTGGTCTTGTTATTCCCGACGCACTTCTTGTCTGATATCGTCGTTCGGTGACATTTTGCGAAGTAGAAGCCGTGCTCCTATTTGGAAATTCTTCGCCTTCACTCCTTTCGGATGTTGACACCAGACTATCCCGCTTCTGCTGTGTGGCTACTTTGGGCGCAGGTATATTTGTGCTTCTGCTCTTATTGTTGGTGTTAGTATTTATTGATTCTCTTGTACTCCCACCCATAGGTGTTTGAAACGATTCGTCTTTGACTGTCTCATTGTGAGTTTCAGTATTAGGATTAATTTGACTAATATTTCCTTCAGGTTGAACTTCTCTTCTTTCTGTGTCATTCTGTTTTGGGGTCACCACTTCAATTTCCACAAAATCATTGTCCTCCGTAAGGTCGTTTTGTGTTATTTTCGGTTCAATCTTTCCCTTCTTAGGTTCTTTTTTATCGGTGGTAGCACTTCTACTGTTAAAACGTTTGAGTCGATCGTAGTGGACCTTTTGTTGTTTTTTTGTTTTCACATCCTCAATAACAAAGTTCAGATCGTTTATTATTTCACGTATTACCTGCGGTCCGCTGTAAAAGGATTTAAATTTCTTTGTCTGGCCAGTTTTTATTGTGGGGTTGAACACCATTACTAAATCACCGACTTCATATTGTGGTCCGAATGTGCTACGGTCATAGTAGGTTTTTTGTCTTTGTTGCTCCACATCCATGCTTTCCCGTACCAGCTCATGGCACGTTTGTAGTTCATCTTTCAAGCAACCAACATAATCACTCAAAGTTGGGTAGATTTTGGTTTGTATTGTTTGATACATGCAATCAATCGGCAGCGCGCATGATCGTCCAAAAAGGAGGTAAAAGGGGCTGTACTTCGTAACAGAGTGAATTGATGATCTTTACGCCATCATTACTAGCGGAAGGTAGTCGCTCCAGGTGTTGTGATGTTCACCCACGTATTTTGCAAGACTCTCTTCGATTGTGCGATTGGTGCGCTCTATCATTGCGTTTCCTTGAGGGTGATAAGCTGTTGTTGAAGTCCTGTTAATTCCCAGCTCTTTACACATGTTCTTGAAAAGATTCGACATAAAATTACTGCCCTTGTCGCTATGAAGATTTGCCGGACAACCAAACCTTGAAACCCATACATTTACAAAGGCCTTAGCGACCGTTGAAGCTTCTTGGTTGCTCATGGGAATTGCTTCATACCATTTTGTAAATTGATCTCCAATTAACAGAATGTATTTGTTTCCGCTGGACTCGGGTAAAGGTCCCATAATGTCTAAGGCAACTTGCCAGAAGGGATGACTTGGTTTCCACGTTGTCAGACTGTGTATGTGTTTCTGGTGTGGAGATTTCTTTTGACAGCATTCTTCGCAAGAACTTACCCACTCATGGACATCTTTTTTCATCCCGGGCCAGTAGAATCGTTCTCGAACCCGATCAAATGTCTTGGCCATACCAAAGTGTCCGCAATGTTCATGAAGGAAAGGTAGAATTTCTTTTAAAAGTGATCTCTGAATGACTATTTGTGTTAAGTTATTAATTTCGTCAATATGTTTCTGTCTCTTGATTAGATCATTTTCAATCCGTAAGTTTCTGAAATCAGTGCAAAGTTTCCACAGTGCCCTAGAGGCTCCTGCCATGTGTTTTCTTTGAGGGCGTTTCCCGTTCTCAATCCAGTTTCTCAGTATAATGAGGTCGGCTGCATTTTTCTGATGTTCAACTAGTTGTTCAACAGATTTCCCTAGTCCAATGGACCAGATATTTTTTTCTTCCGTATTTATTTGGTTCACTTGATTGCAGTCTTCGACTTGGTCTTCAGTCTGTGGAACTCTCGACAGACAGTCCGCGTGAGGGATCTTTTTTCCCGCTTCGTGTTTGATTTCAAAGTCAAACTGTCCGAGCTTTTCTATCCACCGGGCCAATAATCCGTCTGGTTCCTTAAAACTATATAACCACGTGAGGGCCCTATGGTCAGTAACAATTAAAAATTTTTGTCCAAGAAGATTAAAATTATTAAAATTTGGAAAACTCCTGGTGCTGACGCCAAACCCATGGGTAGTCTCTTCCATTTGTAGAGTCCCATTGGAGTTACAAAAGCTGTCACGTTCTGTGACTCTTCATCGAGTGCCATTTGAAAATATACCGATGTCAAATCGATATTGGAAAGTAACAATTTCCATCTAGAGAATCAATAACGTCATTTATTCTTGGTAGCGGCCAACTGGTTTTCTCGATTTGTTTATTCAAACCTCTGTAATCTACAACTAGTCTGTAGCTACCATCTTTCTTCTTCACCAATATTGATGGTGCTGCCCAATACGAATGGGTTGGTTCAATTAATTTTGTATCCTCTAGATCTTCGACAATTTTTTTCATTGCTTTTCTTTTGTCAAAACTCATACTGCAATAACTTCTTCTGAACGGCTGTGCATCTTTGTTGAGTTTAATCTGGTGTTTAATTTTGTCACAATATCCTAAGTCATTTGAGTTTCGTGAGAAGACTTGTTGATGTCTCGTGAACAATTCCTGTACTTTCTCTTTCTGCTGGTCATTTAGTTTAGAACCTTCCAAGTTTGCGTGTTTTCCCATTTGAAAAGTTTCTAATGTTTTTGGCTTATTTTGATTTGTGAAAATTCCATTCACAACTAAGTTCTGTTTGTTTTCAAAGTAAGTTCCCACTTTAGTGTTTTTATACACGGTTACTGGTGCGTCCGTTAGATTTAACACTTTTATCAAACTCCAACCATCTTCCATTGATATCATACAGGCGGCTAAAAGCAAACCAGTCTTTAGTTCAAAATCTCCAATTGCTTCCACTAATCCTTCCACTCCCGGAATTTCTCCGTTTTCATCAGCTAATCTAATTTTGATTAGATTTTCGTTTTTACTCTGTATATAAGTGTTTTGTCCCGCAATTGCAAAAACTTGAACACCTTGCGTTTTCTCTGTGGTGAGCGGTATTGAAACTTTAAAGTGACTGCTATATAGTTTCTCTTCGTGTAAGTTCAATACGCATTTATTGGTTTTCAGGAAATCAATTCCCAGTAGACATTCTATACCTTCGTCTGCCGTTATCACAAACTCTTGTTCGACCTCCGGTAGTCTTGGTTGCATCTGTACCAAAAGCGTTACTCTGCCTTTTATTTTGACAGCTGAGTTATTGGCTGTTAACACTCGTTTTGTGTATGTTTGTACAATTCCCGGTTTTCCCTGTTTTTCGTATGTGGACCAGCTCAAAAGCGATATACTACTTCCACTGTCTATTAATCCAACGCATCTGTTCCCATGAAGTATGATTTCTGCGTTTAGACATTTAATTGTGTTTGTCGAACAAACTCTAATGACATTGCAGTTCTCGGTGGTTTTCTTTTTAAAAGGGCAGTTTCTTTTCAAGTGTTGGGAACTTCCACATAGGAAACAATTTCGACAATTCCTCGAAAGGTGTCCTTCTTGTCCACAGGCTGTGCACTTGAAACCCTGCCTGTCGTTCCTCCTAGACGGTTCCTCTCTTCCAAAAGATCTGTCTCGGTGACTAGGTCCTGGCGTTGGAAATCGCCGCCGATCGTTAAACCCACGATCTTGTTGCTGTCCTCTGTCACATCTGTCGTCACCCCACCGTCCCCGGGAACCACTTCGCTCCCTAGATTGGTTTCGACGGTTTTCTCGCTGTTTGTCATCTACTGACAATTGGTTCACAAGCTTGGTGACGGCCTCCACTAAATCTTTTGTTTCATCTCGTCTAATTACCGCAACTTTTGGTGTTTGCTCTTCCTCCTCTATTCTTGTTACAGCTTCCAGATGCAATGCTCTTTCCAAAACTGTTTCAATTTTCATATCCTTGTCGCCAATTTGCTTTCTGAGATCTAACCTCACCTGACTATGGTTGATTCCTTCTAGAAATCCTCTCAGAACGAGATGGTCTCTAATGTCTTGCGACTCCGTTGGGTAAGCTTTCAAAGCCAACTGCTTTAAATCTCCCAAAAAATCAGTCAGTTTTTCTCCTGGTTGCTGTACGCGGCGAGCTAGCCGTCCCCGGAAAACGACCGGTTTTTCGCTGTAGTGTTCTCGAAAAGCTTTAACGCATTCATCATAATTTTCTCGTGTAGCTTGCGGTAGAGTGTGATAGAACTCTATGGCAGATTTTTGTAGCCTAAGTGCAAAGTAATGCGGCCGTTCATCAACTTCGCGAGCCGGATCTCCTTCAGTTCTTTTCCACTTTTGTAGTTCCGCTAATAGCTCAAAATGCGTCACGTAACTTTCCAAGTCGTTTGAACCGGTAAATGCTTCCGGTAATAGCATTCTAGAGGTTGAGCCCGTTGCCATTTTATCGTTCCCCTACTTGTATCGTGCCCTTTTAAAACTTTGTTAAGTTGTTGAAATTAATAGTTTCTATAAAATGATTGTCAAGTAGATCGTCACCGGCAGGTGTTTTCTATTTTTAACTTCGAATTCCTATAGCACTCTCTGTTTTTTTTACTGTTTAAAAACTTTTCTCTATAAAAATCTAACGCTTATTTCAATACGGTATTTCTCTTTTTTTTTACTTATTTATTTATTCTCCTTTATTTTTAAGGAAGTTTTAATTTACAGTTTTATAGACGACTGTCCCACCTGATTTCTGTTTTTTTTTAATATGATTTTGGCTGAACTTCGATTTTCATTGTTTTATTGATGTTTTTAATATATTTTCTTTTCTATTTACGGCAAGGATGATATTAGGTGCTTTAGTTTTCTTTTAATTTCCCCTACTTATTGTTACCTGATCAACTTTTTTCGCTTTATATTCTCTTTTTTTTAATGGTAGTTTCAGAAAAAGTCAATATATAACTTTCAGCAACTGTTTCAATTGATTCAACAAGGCGACTATCCCGCACTGTTTTTTTTCCAATGGTTATGCCGCTCGTTTTCTAGAACTCAATTTAGCAACTAAGGTCAAAAAAAATATTTCCTTGACTAATAGGAATTACGCAGTGGCGATCAGTTTCAATTACGAACGACAAAAACAAGAAAGAACTCTTTATTTCTACTCACTTGGTATGATGCGGTCTTTCCTTTCAGAGAAGTTTCTGTCTCCACCAACGAGTAAAAGATAGCACCACGCGAGTAAATTCCCACTTGCTTTCCTGCGACTGATGTCCTGTGACTGATCTCCCCCGCTGTGGCTTCTGCATTTGACTCCCACACAAATTGGTGGAAACGGGTGGTAATTGAAGATTTGATATCCCAAATCTTTGTGTTAGTATCGAGAATAATTCGATTCTCGGAGTTTTTGGGGTTAAAGTGCTTTTTATTTGCGTCTCCCTACCGACAAATTTGTTAAAGATTTTAAAATGTTAACTTTCCTTTAAGTCTCTGTCGCC
Source organism: Convolutriloba macropyga (assembly GCF_964194025.1). Classification (NCBI taxonomy): domain Eukaryota; kingdom Metazoa; phylum Xenacoelomorpha; order Acoela; family Convolutidae; genus Convolutriloba; species Convolutriloba macropyga. The sequence continues at coordinate 43,761,865 of NC_134471.1, forward strand.
AGTGTAATATCCGTGCACTGTCAACGGTTACGGTTTGGGTTGGATGTTATTCCTAAGCACTTTAAACCTCGGAGTTACTGAGGAAAATTTTCCAAGTTTCAGACTTGAATTTAATGGAGCAAATGTAAAAGTTCAATCAGTTTAATACAAAATTAGATCAATTGCTTGTAAATATTAGAAGATTTGTGAAGATGAGAGATGTAAAGCAATTAAAGAGAGGCAGCTCGATTGTGTAAGGTTTAGGTTTGAATATGTTCTTTGGTTTCAGTCCTATCAATGGTTAATTAATCTTAGGTTATTTTTACCCATTTTCGTTAATCTCCGTGGGATTTTCTCATAGTTATTTTCTACCGAATGGGTCCCTGTTAGTTAAACTAACAGATAACAGGTTTAACTGCTTTGACGAATCCCGTCATGAACAAACATTCCTTGACGTGTCCCGTCAAGATTAAATTCTATGATGATTCCCATCCTTATTTATGATGCTTTCTCTATATTGTTAAAATCCGGTTTACTATTAGTAACCATCTCTTTTTGTTCTGCTTTTTGTTTATGAAAATTTCGAATTATGCGCTTAATATGTAATTTATGAGCATGTCATACATTATGGTTCACTATAATGGTCCCTGTTTACATCTCTCATCTTCACAAATATTAGAAGATTTGTGAAGATGAGAGATGTAAAGCAATTAAAGAGAGGCAGCTCGATTGTGTAAGGTTTAGGTTTGAATATGTTCTTTGGTTTCAGTCCTATCAATGGTTAATTAATCTTAGGTTATTTTTACCCATTTTCGTTAATCTCCGTGGGATTTTCTCATAGTTATTTTCTACCGAATGGCACCCTGTTAGTTAAACTAACAGATAACAGGTTTACCTGCTTTGACGAATCCCGTCATGAACAAACATTCCTTGACGTGTCCCGTCAAGATTAAATTCTATGATGATTCCCATCATTATTTATGATGCTTTCTCTATATTGTTAAAATCCGGTTTACTATTAGTAACCATCTCTTTTTGTTCTCCTTTTTGTTTATGAAAATTTCGAATTATGCGCTTAATATGTAATTTATGAGCATGTCATACATTATGGTTCACTATAATGGTCCCTGTTTACATCTCTCATCTTCACAAATATTAGAAGATTTGTGAAGATGAGAGATGTAAAGCAATTAAAGAGAGGCAGCTCGATTGTGTAAGGTTTAGGTTTGAATATGTTCTTTGGTTTCAGTCCTATCAATGGTTAATTAATCTTAGGTTATTTTTACCCATTTTCGTTAATCTCCGTGGGATTTTCTCATAGTTATTTTCTACCGAATGGGTCCCTGTTAGTTAAACTAACAGATAACAGGTTTAACTGCTTTGACGAATCCCGTCATGAACAAACATTCCTTGACGTGTCCCGTCAAGATTAAATTCTATGATGATTCCTATCATTATTTATGATGCTTTCTCTATATTGTTAAAATCCGGTTTACTATTAGTAACCATCTCTTTTTGTTCTCCTTTTTGTTTATGAAAATTTCGAATTATGCGCTTAATATGTAATTTATGAGCATGTCATACATTATGGTTCACTATAAAAGGTCATTTTTAGAGGAATTTTTGAGCTCAAAATGGTGAAAATTATCACCTTTTTGTGGTTTTTTGAGATTTGTGTTTGATTAGTTGTAGGTTGCATTTTTTGTGAGACAATATTACTTGTTATGATCATTTTTTGAGCTATATGTTTTGCTACTACAAACACAAACATGCAAAATGATACTAATTTTGGCAATTTTTTAATTTGAAATTTTTTGTCATTTTTTGGGTTTTTCCTGCCTCAGGGACCAGGAAACCTCATATAAGCTTTGATAATAGGGCACTGCATATTTTCTAGTAACTATGGAATTTTCAAGTTTTCCTAACAATTTTGTCAATTTTTTTATTTTTGTTCAGCCTCAAGGGCCCTATTCCACGGTCTCATAAAAGATACTGCATGGTTGCTGGTATCATTGAAATTGTTTCCAACCATTTAATCTTCGAATTTTGAAATTTTTTTGATAAAACTTGCAATTTTTCAAATTTTTGAAAACATCTGTTTTTATTCAGTTTTTCTTGCCTCAGTAGCCAGGTAACCTCCTCCATTGTTTGATAGTATATTATTACATATTTGGGGCAATAGAATTGTTTCCAACTTTGTAATTGAACGAAGTTCTGTTTTTTGATGAAATTTGTTTCTGACAAAGAAAACTTTCTGATAATGTCTTTCACCTAGTTTATCGAACTTTATAAGCCAATGATTTTTTAAGGCTTAAAATTTGGTGACTGCACTTCCTCTAGAGACACAGAAATGGTTCTGAATTTCATTAGAATTTGCAATTGATTTCAGTTTTTGAATTTTTCTGTCATTGTAAATAATCCAGGTAATCGATCTTCAATGGCCAATGAATATTTTTCTCTCCCTGTAGATATAATACTGGCGCGATTTCAGAGATAAAAATTGGTTTTGAACATATTTTTGAAATAGACAGAGGCTTTAAGAGTTTTAGCGGTGAGTATATTTTTGTTTTGTTTGTTCGATTGTTTTAGTTTCTCAAATTTTTGTGATGATTTTGCTTGTTTTGGCTGGTGTTGTTCAATTGATCTGCTGGTCAGGTAGGGTACTTCCCAGTTTTTCAATTCATTCTTTGGATTGTATTGCGGGACTTATCTTGCTATGATTTTTTAATTCGCTTCACCTTCTGATCACGTTTTTCGTTTTAAATAAGTCGTCACGGTTTTCACGTTTGACTTCTGAGTTACTTCACTCACTGTTTCAACTGAATAGATTTTAAATTCTTTTATGCATTCAATTAGGCAATGTGGTGAATACTGCCAACATCAAAAGATCAAAATTGAAAGAGACGGGATAAACCGATAAAGTCTGGTGATTAAGTCATCGAGAATTAGGTTATCAAAGTTCATTGAGTGTTTGCTAGCTGACATTGGTATTAAGCTTATTAGGTTTCAGTTCAGAAGCTGAATTAAGTATAGAATTGGAATCCAGCTGAAACTACACGCCTATTTAACTCTACAAAAAATCAGAAAAAATTGGTCAATTTGTTTCTTTTTTCTGTTTCAATGTTAATTTCTATCTCTTCTTTTTTTCCTTTTTCTGTTTCAATCCAGATGTGCGTCTAGGGCGTCAACGGCGGCTATTTTCCGGCAGTCTGCCGGCTAGGTTTCTTATAACCTATTAAAAATGATAATAAATTTAACCAAATTTGGTATTGCCTAGCTTTATTTTAGGAAGTCCCTTGCGGAGCGATTAATTAGGCTTCAGTTTCAATCAGTTAATGACAAGACAGAAGCATATAATCTTTTTTTCCTTTTTTTCCAGGCTTTTTGGAATACAAATTTCCTCAGTTGTAATGCAAATTGACCTGGAATTGAATCTAAATAATAATTTGGAAATGGGTTAAGTGTATCGGCTGTGTGGTCGGCGATTGCATTGTCTTGCATATAAAAATTTTATCTTTTGAGTGGCCAAAGTATTGGCATGACCATACGTAAAACTCGAAATTGATCTGGTATTATTGGATTTTTGTGAGATGTGTGTTTGAATATACAATTATATGTAATGATTTGGTAGGAATGTTGTAGCAAGTGTACCGTTTGCAAACAGTCATTTCATCTAGCGTCAGGACTTTTCCTATGTTTTTTTTAATTCGCTATACAATTTGATCATGTTTTTCGTTTAACGTAAGTCACAATTTTAACGTTTGACTCCTAACTTACCTCACCAACTGTTTCGACTGAATGGAATCTAAATCTTTTTTCACGTATTGAATTATGCAATGAAGTGAATACGGTCAATGTCAAAAGGGCAAAATCAAAAGAAACGGGATAAACCGATAAAGACCGGTCATTAAGTCATAGTGCATTAGGTTATCAAAGTTCATTAGAACGATTGGTAGCTGATATTAGTATTAAGCTAAAAACCTTTCAGTTAAGAAGCTGAAGTAAGTGTAGATTTAGAATCTAACTGAAAGCGCACACAGAATCAGAACAATTTTTGAAACTTAGGAAAAATGTTAATTTCTATCTCTTCTTTTTTTTCCTTTTTCTGTTTCAATCCAGATGTGCGTCTAGGGCGTCAACGGCGGCTATTTTCCGGCAGTCTGCCGGCTATGTTTCTTATAACCTATTAAAAATGATAATAAATTTAACCAAATTTGGTATTGCCTAGCTTTATTTTAGGAAGTCCCTTGCGGAGCGATTAATTAGGCTTCAGTTTCAATCAGTTAATGACAAGACAGAAGCATATAATCTTTTCCTTTTTTTCCAGGCTTTTTGGAATACAAATTTCCTCAGTTGTAATGCAAATTGACCTGGAATTGAATCTAAATAATAATTTGGAAATGGGTTAAGTGTATCGGCTGTGTGGTCGGCGATTGCATTGTCTTGCATATAAAAATTTTATCTTTTGAGTGGCCAAAGTATTGGCATGACCATACGTAAAACTCGATATTGATCTGGTATTATTGGATTTTTGTGAGATGTGTGTTTGAATATACAATTATATGTAATGATTTGGTAGGAATGTTGTAGAAAGTGTACCGTTTGCAAACAGTCATTTCATCTAGCGTCAGGACTTTTCCTATGTTTTTTTAATTCGCTATACCATTTGATCATGTTTTTCGTTTAACGTAAGTCACAATTTTAACGTTTGACTTCTAACTTACCTCACCAACTGTTTCGACTGAATGGAATCTAAATCTTTTTTCACGTATTGAATTATGCAATGAAGTGAATACGGTCAATGTCAAAAGGGCAAAATCAAAAGAAACGGGATAAACTGATAAAGACCGGTCATTAAGTCATAGTGCATTAGGTTATCAAAGTTCATTAGAACGATTGGTAGCTGATATTAGTATTAAGCTAAAAACCTTTCAGTTAAGAAGCTGAAGTAAGTGTAGATTTAGAATCTAACTGAAAGCGCATACAGAATCAGAACAATTTTTGAAACTTAGGAAAAATGTTAATTTCTATCTCTTCTTTTTTTTCCTTTTTCTGTTTCAATCCAGATGTGCGTCTAGGGCGTCAACGGCGGCTATTTTCCGGCAGTCTGCCGGCTATGTTTCTTATAACCTATTGAAAATGATAATAAATTTAACCAAATTTGGTATTGCCTAGCTTTATTTTAGGAAGTCCCTTGCGGAGCGATTAATTAGGCTTCAGTTTCAATCAGTTAATGACAAGACAGAAGCATATAATCTTTTTTTCCTTTTTTTCCAGGCTTTTTGGAATACAAATTTCCTCAGTTGTAATGCAAATTGACCTGGAATTGAATCTAAATAATAATTTGGAAATGGGTTAAGTGTATCGGCTGTGTGGTCGGCGATTGCATTGTCTTGCATATAAAAATTTTATCTTTTGAGTGGCCAAAGTATTGGCATGACCATACGTAAAACTCGATATTGATCTGGTATTATTGGATTTTTGTGAGATGTGTGTTTGAATATACAATTATATGTAATGATTTGGTAGGAATGTTGTAGCAAGTGTACCGTTTGCAAACAGTCATTTCATCTAGCGTCAGGACTTTTCCTATGTTTTTTTAATTCGCTATACCATTTGATCATGTTTTTCGTTTAACGTAAGTCACAATTTTAACGTTTGACTTCTAACTTACCTCACCAACTGTTTCGACTGAATGGAATCTAAATCTTTTTTCACGTATTGAATTATGCAATGAAGTGAATACGGTCAATGTCAAAAGGGCAAAATCAAAAGAAACGGGATAAACCGATAAAGACCGGTCATTAAGTCATAGTGCATTAGGTTATCAAAGTTCATTAGAACGATTGGTAGCTGATATTAGTATTAAGCTAAAAACCTTTCAGTTAAGAAGCTGAAGTAAGTGTAGATTTAGAATCTAACTGAAAGCGCACACAGAATCAGAACAATTTTTGAAACTTAGGAAAAATGTTAATTTCTATCTCTTCTTTTTTTTTCCTTTTTCTGTTTCAATCCAGATGTGCGTCTAGGGCGTCAACGGCGGCTATTTTCCGGCAGTCTGCCGGCTATGTTTCTTATAACCTATTAAAAATGATAATAAATTTAACCAAATTTGGTATTGCCTAGCTTTATTTTAGGAAGTCCCTTGCGGAGCGATTAATTAGGCTTCAGTTTCAATCAGTTAATGACAAGACAGAAGCATATAATCTTTTTTTCCTTTTTTTCCAGGCTTTTTGGAATACAAATTTCCTCAGTTGTAATGCAAATTGACCTGGAATTGAATCTAAATAATAATTTGGAAATGGGTTAAGTGTATCGGCTGTGTGGTCGGCGATTGCATTGTCTTGCATATAAAAATTTTATCTTTTGAGTGGCCAAAGTATTGGCATGACCATACGTAAAACTCGATATTGATCTGGTATTATTGGATTTTTGTGAGATGTGTGTTTGAATATACAATTATATGTAATGATTTGGTAGGAATGTTGTAGAAAGTGTACCGTTTGCAAACAGTCATTTCATCTAGCGTCAGGACTTTTCCTATGTTTTTTTAATTCGCTATACCATTTGATCATGTTTTTCGTTTAACGTAAGTCACAATTTTAACGTTTGACTTCTAACTTACCTCACCAACTGTTTCGACTGAATGGAATCTAAATCTTTTTTCACGTATTGAATTATGCAATGAAGTGAATACGGTCAATGTCAAAAGGGCAAAATCAAAAGAAACGGGATAAACTGATAAAGACCGGTCATTAAGTCATAGTGCATTAGGTTATCAAAGTTCATTAGAACGATTGGTAGCTGATATTAGTATTAAGCTAAAAACCTTTCAGTTAAGAAGCTGAAGTAAGTGTAGATTTAGAATCTAACTGAAAGCGCATACAGAATCAGAACAATTTTTGAAACTTAGGAAAAATGTTAATTTCTATCTCTTCTTTTTTTTCCTTTTTCTGTTTCAATCCAGATGTGCGTCTAGGGCGTCAACGGCGGCTATTTTCCGGCAGTCTGCCGGCTATGTTTCTTATAACCTATTGAAAATGATAATAAATTTAACCAAATTTGGTATTGCCTAGCTTTATTTTAGGAAGTCCCTTGCGGAGCGATTAATTAGGCTTCAGTTTCAATCAGTTAATGACAAGACAGAAGCATATAATCTTTTTTTCCTTTTTTTCCAGGCTTTTTGGAATACAAATTTCCTCAGTTGTAATGCAAATTGACCTGGAATTGAATCTAAATAATAATTTGGAAATGGGTTAAGTGTATCGGCTGTGTGGTCGGCGATTGCATTGTCTTGCATATAAAAATTTTATCTTTTGAGTGGCCAAAGTATTGGCATGACCATACGTAAAACTCGATATTGATCTGGTATTATTGGATTTTTGTGAGATGTGTGTTTGAATATACAATTATATGTAATGATTTGGTAGGAATGTTGTAGCAAGTGTACCGTTTGCAAACAGTCATTTCATCTAGCGTCAGGACTTTTCCTATGTTTTTTTAATTCGCTATACCATTTGATCATGTTTTTCGTTTAACGTAAGTCACAATTTTAACGTTTGACTTCTAACTTACCTCACCAACTGTTTCGACTGAATGGAATCTAAATCTTTTTTCACGTATTGAATTATGCAATGAAGTGAATACGGTCAATGTCAAAAGGGCAAAATCAAAAGAAACGGGATAAACCGATAAAGACCGGTCATTAAGTCATAGTGCATTAGGTTATCAAAGTTCATTAGAACGATTGGTAGCTGATATTAGTATTAAGCTAAAAACCTTTCAGTTAAGAAGCTGAAGTAAGTGTAGATTTAGAATCTAACTGAAAGCGCACACAGAATCAGAACAATTTTTGAAACTTAGGAAAAATGTTAATTTCTATCTCTTCTTTTTTTTTCCTTTTTCTGTTTCAATCCAGATGTGCGTCTAGGGCGTCAACGGCGGCTATTTTCCGGCAGTCTGCCGGCTATGTTTCTTATAACCTATTAAAAATGATAATAAATTTAACCAAATTTGGTATTGCCTAGCTTTATTTTAGGAAGTCCCTTGCGGAGCGATTAATTAGGCTTCAGTTTCAATCAGTTAATGACAAGACAGAAGCATATAATCTTTTTTTCCTTTTTTTCCAGGCTTTTTGGAATACAAATTTCCTCAGTTGTAATGCAAATTGACCTGGAATTGAATCTAAATAATAATTTGGAAATGGGTTAAGTGTATCGGCTGTGTGGTCGGCGATTGCATTGTCTTGCATATAAAAATTTTATCTTTCGAGTGGCCAAAGTATTGGCATGACCATACGTAAAACTCGATATTGATCTGGTATTATTGGATTTTTGTGAGATGTGTGTTTGAATATACAATTATATGTAATGATTTGGTAGGAATGTTGTAGCAAGTGTACCGTTTGCAAACAGTCATTTCATCTAACGTCAGGACTTTTCCTATGTTTTTTTAATTCGCTATACCATTTGATCATGTTTTTCGTTTAACGTAAGTCACAATTTTAACGTTTGACTTCTAACTTACCTCACCAACTGTTTCGACTGAATGGAATCTAAATCTTTTTTCACGTATTGAATTATGCAATGAAGTGAATACGGTCAATGTCAAAAGGGCAAAATCAAAAGAAACGGGATAAACCGATAAAGACCGGTCATTAAGTCATAGTGCATTAGGTTATCAAAGTTCATTAGAACGATTGGTAGCTGATATTAGTATTAAGCTAAAAACCTTTCAGTTAAGAAGCTGAAGTAAGTGTAGATTTAGAATCTAACTGAAAGCGCACACAGAATTAGAACAATTTTTGAAACTTAGGAAAAATGTTAATTTCTGTCTTTTCCTTTTTTTTCTTTTTCTGTTTCAATCCAGATGTGCGTCTAGGGCGTCAACGGCGGCTATTTTCCGGCAGTCTGCCGGCTATGTTTCTTAAAACTTATTAAAAATGATAATAAATTTAACCAAATTTGGTATTGCCTAGCTTTATTTTAGGAAGTCCCTTGCGGAGCGATTAGTTAGGCTTCAGTTTCAATCAGTTAATGACAAGACAGAAGCATATAATCTTTATTTCCTTTTTTCCAGGCTTTTTGGAATACAAATTGCCTCAGTTGTAATGCAAATTGACCTGGAATTGAATCTAAATAATAATTTGGAAATGGGTTAAGTGTATCGGCTGTGTGGTCGGCGATTGCATTTTCTTGCATATAAAAATTTCATCTTTTGAGTGGCCAAAGTATTGGCATGACCATACGTAAAACTTGAAATTGATCTGGTATTATTGGATTTTTGTGAGATGTGTGTTTGAATATACAATTATATGTAATGATTTGGTAGGAATGTTGTAGCAAGTGTACCGTTTGCAAACAGTCATTTCATCTAGCGTCAGGACTTTTCCTATGTTTTTTTAATTCGCTATACCATTTGATCATGTTTTTCGTTTAACGTAAGTCACAATTTTAACGTTTGACTTCTAACTTACCTCACCAACTGTTTCGACTGAATGGAATCTAAATCTTTTTTCACGTATTGAATTATGCAATGAAGTGAATACGGTCAATGTCAAAAGGGCAAAATCAAAAGAAACGGGATAAACCGATAAAGACCGGTCATTAAGTCATAGTGCATTAGGTTATCAAAGTTCATTAGAACGATTGGTAGCTGATATTAGTATTAAGCTAAAAACCTTTCAGTTAAGAAGCTGAAGTAAGTGTAGATTTAGAATCTAACTGAAAGCGCACACAGAATCAGAACAATTTTTGAAACTTAGGAAAAATGTTAATTTCTATCTCTTCTTTTTTTTCCTTTTTCTGTTTCAATCCAGATGTGCGTCTAGGGCGTCAACGGCGGCTATTTTCCGGCAGTCTGCCGGCTATGTTTCTTATAACCTATTAAAAATGATAATAAATTTAACCAAATTTGGTATTGCCTAGCTTTATTTTAGGAAGTCCCTTGCGGAGCGATTAATTAGGCTTCAGTTTCAATCAGTTAATGACAAGACAGAAGCATATAATCTTTTTTTCCTTTTTTTCCAGGCTTTTTGGAATACAAATTTCCTCAGTTGTAATGCAAATTGGCCTGGAATTGAATCTAAATAATAATTTGGAAATGGGTTAAGTGTATCGGCTGTGTGGTCGGCGATTGCATTGTCTTGCATATAAAAATTTTATCTTTTTAGTGGCCAAAGTATTGGCATGACCATACGTAAAACTCGAAATTGATCTGGTATTATTGGATTTTTGTGAGATGTGTGTTTGAATATACAATTATATGTAATGATTTGGTAGGAATGTTGTAGCAAGTGTACCGTTTGCAAACAGTCATTTCATCTAGCGTCAGGACTTTTCCTATGTTTTTTTAATTCGCTATACCATTTGATCATGTTTTTCGTTTAACGTAAGTCACAATTTTAACGTTTGACTTCTAACTTACCTCACCAACTGTTTCGACTGAATGGAATCTAAATCTTTTTTCACGTATTGAATTATGCAATGAAGTGAATACGGTCAATGTCAAAAGGGCAAAATCAAAAGAAACGGGATAAACCGATAAAGACCGGTCATTAAGTCATAGTGCATTAGGTTATCAAAGTTCATTAGAACGATTGGTAGCTGATATTAGTATTAAGCTAAAAACCTTTCAGTTAAGAAGCTGAAGTAAGTGTAGATTTAGAATCTAACTGAAAGCGCACACAGAATTAGAACAATTTTTGAAACTTAGGAAAAATGTTAATTTCTATCTCTTCTTTTCTTTTTTCTGTTTCAATCCAGATGTGCGTCTAGGGCGTCATAGGCGGCTATTTTGCGGCAATCTGCCAGCTATGTTTTAAATGCAGTTATTAATAGCCGCCATCATCTTTTCAGCCGGATATCTTAGCGGCTTTACTTATCTGACACCTGTCTTTTTATTTCAATTTTTTGGTGAATTTTGAAGCAGGTAATGAAACATGTGAAAAAAAATTAGCGGTTTGAGTGATAAAATTTGGATTGTGCAGCGAAAAAAGTGGATTTCTGCTCATGCCCGGTTTTCGAGAAAGCGAGAAATTGGATGCGAAAAAATAGCGAATTTTCCCGAGTGGAATTTAAGTCTTCTGCTCAAAAAGTTTAAGTCTGCTATGGTTGTAGAATTCAAGATGTTTCTAAAGCCTGATATTTGAATTCTCTACTCACTTTGATATTTTTTGAGTGAAGTTTGGGCCAATTGTCTTGTTTTTTATTGGAATTTAAATGAGCGCCTATTGTTATATTATCAAGTGATTGCAAGTATAAAGAAATCTTTTGAGAAATAACAAAAATTTGAGAAAAATGTATTTTGTCTATTTCGTGCGGTTTAGTTCCACATACGAAAGCCTACGTTGTTATATCTAGCTGTATTAAATAACAAATTAAGTGAATTACTTTTTTTATTTAGTAGTTGGCTATTTATTAATAGCCGCACAGCGATAGCTGGGGCTATTATTGGCCTTCTCTTGGTTTTTTTATTTCGTCCTCGCGGTTTTTGTTACGACCATATGACGTCACAACCACTTCAAATCTGCTTTTTGTTCATTCGCTCATGCAATTTTAACTGAATTGCGTACGTGACGTCATTTTCCGCTCTTAGTGGAGCGAGTTTTTTTGCTCATATGCGTGATTAAATTTTTGATCACATTTGACTTACCTCACTCTCAAAAATGACGTCCTTACTCTGAAATTGACTTTTATTTACTTTAATTCAAAGAGATAAGGTCAAATGGGTGTGTGTCGCTCTAAATGAAGGTTATTTGAGAGCAGCAAATAGAGGCAGCAAAAAGTATACACATTTTAAACCAAAATATAACATATCAGACTTCAATGAAAATACGAGTTTTTTTGGTTTGTCTTTTTACTGTTTTTTTGAGACTGCAGATCTACGAAGCTATTGCGGCTATTTTGTGGCAATCTGCCAGCTATGTTTTCTGTTGTCATTTCACCTAAGATTACTTTTTTTAGTTTTCCCTATTTGGTCTATTATGATGATAGTTATGTCAAAGGCTCAGTTTTCGGTGAAGGCGACCCTTCTAATCGGTTCGGGAATGCTTTCGGCTTTTTTTCGCTTTTGCTTAGTGTACAGCTTGTTCAACTTTTTGCGTGAAATCTTGTAGCTAGTTTTGCGCTACTTCTCTAGGTTAGTTTCATTCTTCTCTCATTCTGCTTAAATTGCTTTTAAGCAGCAGTCGTTCAGAAAATAGTCTAGAATAAACAGAGACAGTATCGAAAAACGAAATCAAGAATATAAACGGAAATAACTCTTAAACCCTGTTTTAGATTCCCTCTAATTGAACTTTGCTTTTATAAATCTTAGTTACAGTGTCTTATACGTATTGGAACTTATACTAGCGCCTGTATCCTGAAAAAGGTGTATGTCCAGCTAAAAAATGACATCAAATTAGTTGCACTTTAAAATTGTTTTTCAATTTGTATAGCTTCGAAACTGTAAGCTGATTGTAGCTATATTGCGGTGATCTTGTGTTTTCTTACAATTCAATGAATTTGAGTTGTATTGGGGCGCTGTCGTTTTTTGAAAGATCTGTTCACATTTTTCAAGTATATAAATTGGAGTGATTTTGGTCACGCCGAAACAGGAAGTGGAGCGAAAAAGTGAGTGGTTTTGCCGCGTGAAATTTTTTCGTTCTAATTTTAAAGCAGATAAAATTGTGTTTGAACAAAAATTTGCTTTCTCTTTGGTGGTTTTTTGTTCACGTGCGTCATTGTGACGTTGATTTTTAATTGCTCTTGAACGAAGTTCATAGCAATTATTGTAAACGTGTGTGTCCTTCTTTTTTTATGCAAAATTTTGACTTTTCGAGTGACTTCTACGCCCTTGACTTTTTGCGTTTCGCGTGATCTAAAATTCTCTCTCAATCACAATTTCAAGCAGCTGAATTCAATTGGCGGCAATTTAATACTAAAAGTCAAAGGAAAAGTGCGCCGAAACTAGTGCCATTTTTTACTTTAAATCTTAATAGTGGTATATGTTAACCTCTAATGGCTTCCTCTCCCTCCCTCCCTCCCTCCCTCCCTCCCTCCCCCCCCCCCCCGACTGAAGCAGGTTGCAATTGATTAGAGCTCCCACTAGTCGTTGGAGAGCAATTCTTCCGACGTTTAGTCGGTTATGTTTTTATTTTTTGGATCTGATTTTTTAAAATGGGTTGCCTAATCCAATCGTTGCTCTTCTACTTTTATATGCGTGACGTCACTCCTTAAACTAATTGGCGTTGAGCTGAAGCTGAGCTATGATATTTTTTTCTTCTGTTCTTTCAGTCTTAATCGGGGTTACAGGATTGATTTGCGGCAATTTTTCGGCAATCTACTGGGTATGTTTTGATTTTGTGTTCGCTGAGAATTGCAAAAGATTCACCTAAATTGGACGAAGATCACATTCAGATGTCATAACAAATATGTTAAAGAGGAACCATTGTTTTGTTGATACGACTTTCATCGTGAGTGATACAAAGAAATTATCAAGAGGTTTAAAAATGCATAATAAAATTGATTTATCCATCATTTCAAACTAATTTATAGAGAGCAAGGAGAGCAAAGTACGTACCAGTGTATGGAAGCCAAAGTGAACATACGTACATTGAAATAAATTCGAATATGAGTATTTGATTCTCAACCTTATGGTTTGAAGCCGATTGTATGCTTGTGGAGTTAGAATATATTTAGCAAATCTGGAGACCTTTAATGAATGTTCACTAAGCAGGTTGATTTGAAAAGAAATAGATGCCAAGTTTTTCTTAATTAATAGCCGCAAAGTCATATTGAGGTTATTTTTGGTCTCATCGAGTTTTTTAATTGCTCTCAAACTAAGTTTGTAGCAATTATATTAGTCCTTTGGTCCTTTCATGCAATTTTTCGCGTGATCGATTTGTCGACTGACCCTCTAACTTTTCGTCGTTTAACGGGATTAACAGGGGAAAGCCCGAAGGACATTAAAAGGCTCAGCAGTTCTTAGAGCCTTGTTAGTCTGAAAGTATGTGATTCACCAAAACTTATGAAGGGAAATTTTCATGGCGTGAAGAGCTTAATCTTAAAAGTTTGACCCCCAGTCAACCCCCACCCACACCCCATCACCTCCAACGTCCACCCTTAAACACCTGGCAATTGGGACCCCCCTCGTCCAGCCCTCCCAACCCTACCCCCAATCGCTTGACCCTGCCTCGCCCTCTAAGCGCTTGACCCCTCTTCCGCTGATTCCCCCGCCTAATGCTTGCATCCCTAGCAACCTAGTACCGAAGTCGACCGCTTGCCTGTCGTTTTAGAGCAATTCGCCCGGAGTTAGTCGCTTGTGTTTTGTTAAATTCGTCTTCCTCCTTGGTGTTTGTCAGGAGCAATTAATCACGGATGAGGTTCCACTTTTTAATAGCCGCGTCCTCAATTCCAGGCGGCTATTATAGCGCTCCTAATATTTTTTACTTCGTCTAATATATTTTGTTTCGTCTTACCCTGACTTCTTGGAATTGATTTTTTCAATGACTTACCTCACTCAACAAAATGACTTCTTAACTCACTTATGCAACTTTAAATTTTATGAACTTTTACTTGTTAAAGGTCAATAGTGTGCATCTAAGTAGTGCCAAACATATATGCCCTAATTCTTGATTATTAGAGTCATGAGTTTTTGATTTCGAATATTCATTTTTGGATCTTGTCCGTTTGTGCCCCCAGTTACACAGCACGTGTCATTACGTAGTAAGTCCTTGTGTAAAAAATATTGCACGTGCATCTGAGGTGTGTAAATGATATGCGCCCAGTAAGCTGAGGGGGCACAAACGGAAAAGATCCTAATTTCGAAAAGCCCTATTAGTGCTTTCTCCTTATAGAGCTTATGTGTAAATGGATTATGTAAATTTTAGGAGAGCTTCAATATAGAGCACCCAATTTGGATAATTATAAGGCTACTTTCCTGTAAGACATTTGATTTGAAACAAGGAGGCCCGGTAAAGTGCGTTTGCACATAATAATCCGACCCCGCTCATCCACGTTTTAATTCAATTGTCTACCAAATAAGAAAGATAATGCTGGATTCGAGAGCCGTTGAGACTTGCCATTTATGAGAGTACTGGACTAAACAAACAAAAAAATCAAATAGAAAACATTGATTACGACGAATGCACAATTTCTATTTTAAAAACTTACAAAAAAACTGAATCAGATAAAACCGCCACTAAAACATGTAATTCATTAGATAAGATATGAGACCTGTCAATGAGGCTCGGTAACAGGTCGACAAAGAAGAGCAAAAAGGGCAAAGTTCAAGTATACGTTTCTTTTTTAAAACAACCAATTTCAAATTAATTAAAACCAATGTCTATCAACTGGGCTCATTAAAGTTTAATTTATACCTCCTAGGAAGCAATTGAGACCTTTCTTTGTCCGTAATATGTCAGACGACTACAAAAAGAACGGCCAAAAAATAAAGTAAATTCAACAAGAAAGCAGTGTAGCAATCGTTTAAACCATAGGCATAAATGCGGATGAGTGGGATTATAATATTATGTGCGAACGCACGTTATCGGACCTCCTTGTTTGAAATCATATGTGTTACAGGAGCTTCATAATTATGCAATTTGGGTGCTCTATATTGAAGCTCTCATAAAATTTACATAATCCATTTAATGGGAAAACATTAAATATCTTCAATTGAACGTTTTGTTTCAACGAAATCTGGGTCATTCCATCATTGTGATAATGTGGCAAGGAAACAAAAGAACTCAGAATTGGGCAAATATCTTGAAATCAGAATTCTCTTTTGAAAATGTTCAAATACAAGAAATCATTAATTGAAAATAAAACTCCTGTAAAGATTGGATCTTTGTTCAAGAAAAAGTGAAGGTGATGCAACCTGTCGTTACAGAGACCAAGCAACAAAATTGAAAAATAAAATGAGAGTGTTAAATCTCAAAAATCCACTGACTTGAAGATATTTTCAAAAATTCATACAAATCCTAATCTTTCAAATTATAACAAAAACAGATTAGCTTGCAATTAGCTGCGATTAGCTTGCAACAGGAAGCCAGTTGTAATTGTTTTTAGTGAGATCTAATCACGAGAAGACAAAGGATAATAAATACGGACAGAAATCAAAATTTCTCAAAAAAATAATCAAATTTTCAAACCAAATTGTTGAAGCCATTAAAAGTAGATATAAAAGACATTGAAAACCATTAGTAACTTCAAAATGAAAACAAAGATGTGAACTTTTGCTTGGTTTTCTTTTGATTCTTAATGGGTGTTTTTGATTCTTAATGTCTGCGAAAAAGATGACAAAATGAACGAATATTGACCATTAACTAAATTCTTATGAAAACTCATTTCAAAGCTCTAAAAACGTCAGTCAAAACATAACCAACAGCAAAAAAAGCTATGTTTGTATGTTTGGAGCAACAGACAGTTGATGAGTCATTTCAATAATGAGGCAAATTTAATTGTATACGACAATGAAAGCAAAATTTGGTAAGCACAAAAATATTTTAAAAAGTTAATTGAAATTCATTATATCCGTTAGCTATGAACTGCAATTAGTAAATCGATTCATTTATACATCCATATAACCATTTAAGGGTTTAAATTGTCACGAATATGCCTTACGACACCAAAACCTTAATTAGAGGCAAAACAAAAAACTCCGATAAGTTTTGTAACTCCAACACTCGATGAAATTATTTATGCCCTCACGTATTAAATGGATTATGTAAATTTTATGAGAGCTTCAATATAGCGCACCCAATCTGGATAATTATCAGTCTACTTTCCTGTAAGACATTTGATTTAAAACAAGCAGGTCCTGTAAGGTGCCTTCGCACATAATGTTCCGACACCGCTCATCCACGTCTCAATTCAATTTTCCACCAATTAAGATAGATAATGCTGGATTCGAGAGCCGATGAGACTTGCCATTTATGAGAGTACCAGACTAAACAAACGTAAAGCTCAAATAATAGGAAACATTGATTACGACGAAAGCACAATTTCTATTTTAAAAACTTGAAGAGACCAAGCAACAAAATTGAAAAATAAAATGAGAGTGTTAAATCTCAAAAATCCACTGACTTGAAGATATTTTCAAAAATTCATACAAATCCTAATCTTTCAAATTATAACAAAAACAGATTAGCTTGCAATTAGCTGCGATTAGCTTGCAACAGGAAGTCAGTTGTAATTGTTTTTAGTGAGATCTAATCACGAGAAGACAAAGGACAATAAATACGGACAGAAATCAAAATTTCTCAAAAAAATAATCAAATTTTCAAACCAAATTGTTGAAGCCATTAAAAGTAGATATAAAAGACATTGAAAACCATTAGTAACTTCAAAATGAAAACAAAGATGTGAACTTTTGCTTGGTTTTCTTTTGATTCTTAATGGGTGTTTTTCGATGTCTGCGAAAAAGATGACAAAATGAACGAATATTGACCATTAACTAAATTCTTATGAAAACTCATTTCAAAGCTCTAAAAACGTCAGTCAAAACATAACCAACAGCAAAAAAAGCTATGTTTGTATGTTTGGAGCAACAGACAGTTGATGAGTCATTTCAATAATGAGGCAAATTTAATTGTATACGACAATGAAAGCAAAATTTGGTAAGCACAAAAATATTTTAAAAAGTTAATTGAAATTCATTATATCCGTTAGCTATGAACTGCAATTAGTAAATCGATTCATTTATACATCCATATAACCATTTAAGGGTTTAAATTGTCACGAATATGCCTTACGACACCAAAACCTTAATTAGAGGCAAAACAAAAAACTCCGATAAGTTTTGTAACTCCAACACTCGATGAAATTATTTATGCCCTCACGTATTAAATGGATTATGTAAATTTTATGAGAGCTTCAATATAGCGCACCCAATCTGGATAATTATCAGTCTACTTTCCTGTAAGACATTTGATTTAAAACAAGCAGGTCCTGTAAGGTGCCTTCGCACATAATGTTCCGACACCGCTCATCCACGTCTCAATTCAATTTTCCACCAATTAAGATAGATAATGCTGGATTCGAGAGCCGATGAGACTTGCCATTTATGAGAGTACCAGACTAAACAAACGTAAAGCTCAAATAATAGGAAACATTGATTACGACGAAAGCACAATTTCTATTTTAAAAACTTACAAAGAAAACGGAATCAGATGAAACCGCCTTTAAAACATGTAATTCATTAGATAAGATATGAGACCTTTCAATGAGGCTCGGTAACAGGTCGACAAAGAAGAGCAAAAAGGGCAAAGTTCAAGCATACGTTTCTATTTTAAAACAACCAATTTCAAATTAATTAAAACCAATGTCTATCAACTGGGCTCATTAATGTTTAATTTATACCTCCTAGGAAGCAATTGAGACTTGTCACTGTCTGTAATATGTCAGACGACTACAAAAAGAACGGCCAAAAAAAGAAAGTTCAACAAGGAAGCGGTTTCGCTATTGTTAAAACCATAGGCATAAACGTGGATGAGCGGGCTCGGAACATTATGTGCGAACGGGACTCCTTACCGGGGCTCCTTGTTTCAAATCAAATGTGTTACAGGAGAGTAGCCTCAAAATTATGCAATTTGGGTGCTCTATATTGAAGCTCTCATAAAATTTACATAATCCATTTATTGGGAAAACATTAAATATGTTCAATTGAACATTTTGTTTCAACGAAATTTGGGTCATTCCATCATTGTGATAATGTGGCAAGGAAACAAAAGAACTCAGAAATGGGCAAATATCTTGAAATCAGAATTGTCTTTAGAAAATGCGAATATCCAAGAAACCATTAATTGAAAATAAAACTCCTATAAAGATTGGATCTTTGTGCACGAAAAAGTGGAGGTGATGCAACCTGTCGTTACAGAGACCAAGCAACAAAATTGAAAAATGAAATGAAAGTGTTAAATCTCAAAATTCCACTGACTTGAAGATATTTTCGAAAATTCAAACAAACCCTACTCTTTCAAATTAAAACAAAAACAGATTAGCATGCAACTCTTCAGGAAGCCAGTTGTGATTGTTATTAGTGAGATCTAATCACAAGAAGACAAAGGACAATAAATACGGACAGAAATCAAATTTTCACAAAAAAGTCAAATTATCAAAACTAAATTGTTGAAGCCATTAAAAGTAGATATAAAAGACATTGAAAACCATTAATAACTTCAAAATGAAAACAAAGATGTGAGCTTCTGCTTGGTTTTCTTTTGATTCTAAATGGGTCTTTTTCGAAGTCAGCGAAAAAGATGACAAAAAGAACGAATATTGACCATTAACGAAATCCTTATGAAAACTTATTTCAAAGCTCTAAAAACGTCAGTCAAAACATAAGCAACAGCAAACAAAAATTAGGTTTGTATATTTCGAGCAACAGAAAGTTGATGAGTCATTTCAATAATGAGGCAAATTAAAGTGTATACGACAATGAAAGCAAAAATTGGTATGTACAAAAACGTTCTCTTTTAAAATAAAGTCAATTGAAATTCATTATATCCGTTCGCTATAAACTGAAATTAGTAAATCGATTCATTTATACATCCATAAAACCATTTAAGGCTTTAAACTGTCACGAATATTCTTTATGATAACAAAACCATAATCAGAGGCCAAACAAAAAACTCCAATAAGGTTTGTTAGAGAACAGCTTCGCAGCCGTTAAAACTAAGCTATTCAGGGAAATCTTTAACTGTTCTTTTCTAATTCTTTCAAGGCCAATTACTGCTATCCTTAGTCTAATTATTCGAAAAGGGAGCAAATTGCAACCTCAAATACAGGATAATTTGCACAAATTGCGAAACTTCGTCGAAAGAAAGCCAAGAAGCCATTAGTTTAAAACAAAAGCACTGAAGAGTAATTTTACTTCACTTGAAATAGGTTTCGGCTTGTATTTATTGAGACTAAGCTAAATCTAGATAGATCTAAGATAAAAACTTGGCTTCCAAAAGTATGACCTTTTCTTAAAAGAAATATTAAGGACATAAGATGCATAGGCATTAGATAACGACTGAAAGCCTTGTATAGGTTCACCTATAGCTCTTAGGGAGCGCAGATGGATTCTTGAATAATGAGACGAAATCGCGAGGCTGCAAAAAACGACATTGGAAGGTAAAACAAATGAAATCAATTAAAGTTTACGAAAACACATAGTCGAAGCCATTAAAACTATGAGCTTTTCTCTGAAGACATAAAATATCTTCATTGGGCCTCATTTTGTTGTAACTAGGACATTTGTTTAATTGGGCCGTGATATATAATGGTTTTCGTCGTAATGAACATAAAAAAAACAAAATTGCGAAAATAATTTGAAAAAGACGGCGCACCAATATTTTCCGAATAATTTTTGATTGTAGGAATCCAAGATGAGTCCAAGTATAGCCCTGATTTTGTTGCGCGTTCAACAAAAGCAAATACCTATTCAATCTTTGCAAAAGAAATCAATTAGGCAAAGGAAACCTTTCAATAAACTAAAAATAAAAAGGTTGCTTTTTGTATAATATTTTTTCAAAAATTTGTAAAATATATTGTATTTTGTATGTTATTTTCAAAAAAAACCGGTAAAAGTTTTTTTTCCAGAGGACTCCTATAGGAAACGAAACTACAACTAGCGGAACTAGCATTTTTGAACAAAGTAGGATATGAAAGCGTGTTTGGAGCCATTTTAAGATTACAATTTCAAAATATTTAGCAAAAAAATTTTACGGAAAAGACTCGGATAAAACAT
This sequence comes from Convolutriloba macropyga, assembly GCF_964194025.1. Classification (NCBI taxonomy): domain Eukaryota; kingdom Metazoa; phylum Xenacoelomorpha; order Acoela; family Convolutidae; genus Convolutriloba; species Convolutriloba macropyga. The sequence goes on from NC_134471.1 coordinate 43,782,559, forward strand.
ATAGACAAACCTCCTCTATCCCTAAAAGTAACGTAGGCAAAAATTTGGTCAAAAAATCGGAAACTTTAAACCTCGATAGCTCCCCATAAAAAACGAAAAGCAAAAAAATGTGTTTAATTCCATATTCTACGATGCACGAGCTTTTTAATGATAGCAGTCTCAATTCTCTACGATAAATATATCGGTTGGCCAAAATCGACTGAACAAAAAACCATTGAGTGTATAATTCCTCCCCTCACAAGTGGGTCGGAACAATTAAGGCTGTTTCAAAATTGGAATCTCACATATCGAATTGGTTTTTTTCTCAGGCCTTGGTTGTTTATTGGACTTGGAGGTCTATTTGGCGTATATTTTCCAGATATCAGCCGGCTATGGTCTGTTCTTCTGAAGTGAAAGAGGTACTTTGTCTGGCTCCGATCAAAGATGTTTCCCAATATTAGTCCTAGCTATATGAAACTAAAAGGAGCTGTTGATAACATACATAAAGCTTAAAGTGACCAAATTTACAATGTTTTGTTGACCAAATGTTTTGTTTAACTTCATATATAAAGAACTTAAAAATATTACAGCGCTTTGTTTTCTTGAGAAACAAAAGTAACAGATTTTGGAAAAAACCGCATATAGTATTTTTTCCTGAAAATGACTAACTGTACAAACTATCAGTATTTAGCTATTCACGTTAGTTAATGATAAATTTTTAGATTTGGAAAATGTCATTTTCCATCTGCTAGAAATGATCATGGAACTCTCAGCATATTATGTTATGAAGTGAATTTGTTGGCCAGTTTTGTGATTCTTTTATGGCGTTGAGCTGAACTGGGTGTTGATGTATTTAAGAAGATAACAGTGAACTCGATTCAACGATGGTTTAAACAGGGATCTGAACGATTTCATTTTTCGCACAAAAATTTCATTGTTACTACCTAGGCAAAATTAGAAAATTAAATTTTTGGACTCGCGAAACTAAAACTCTTTTGCATGTGAGTCACATTCTTCTCAATATTTACGAGTTTTCCCTTATTTCCTTTTTTATACTGATTACATACATCAAATGCTGGCAATGGCTCTTAATGGAGGTATTCGAGATATTGCATGTCCTATTGTTCTTGGGCTACGCTGAGCCATGATGTTATGAGTTCTTCACTGTTTGTGCTACCTTCTTCTTCGTAGTGATTGACTATCCTCTTTTGATTTAGGTCCTATCATATGCTTGCTCGAGGTTTGCTTGGTTTAATGTGTTCTCAAAGAGTTGCTGATGCATGTTCAAAGCCACGATTTAGTGTGGCTTTTAATTGCTCAGGAAAGCCAGATATTAGGATGGCAAAGTCAACGAAATTAGATTAGATCTAATCAAAGTACTCGTAGAAAAGGGACATAAAATCAATACAATTTGAATGAATCGGGAAAATAATCAGAATTATTCAATGTACTCACTAGAAAACCCTCATAACGCCCTCAACTTTCAAAGCAGCTAAATAAGCGTCTATAACAGCAAAAACGGAAATAAAATAGCTTTAAATTGATCTTTTGCCACTGAATGGTGAAGTACCACGATTATTTCCATGATTGAATGTCTCTACAGGTGATGGCAGAGGACTCAAAAGATCTAGTGGAAGTGGTTGTTGAGAGCTTCACTAAGATTGCCAAACTGGTGCAGCTCTCATTTGTGCAGCCTCCTCAGGATGACGTCATTGTCAACATCACTGCTTTCTGTCCATCCGGCGAAATCATCCCAGACACCACTAAGTAAGCCAAATTCAATCAGTTAATTGAGCGTCTAAATTTCTCTTTTGAACATATGAAATACTGCTATGCGTGGTTCAGCTGTTTAACTATTCTTATTTATAGCCACAGAGTGATAGTTGGGGCTACTATTACCCATCTTTGTTTTTGCGACTCGAAGAAGAGTATTGGTTTTCTTGGGGTTTTTTTACCGGAGGCACTTCAGGCGGCATTTAGACGTACAAGCGAAAGTGAATAAAATTGCCGTTTTAACTAGTTTATGCTAAGTGAGGGTTGTTTTTTGTTCATGCAGTGCGTTGTAAGAATGACTATTTATTTAACTTTGAAAAGTTTTTCAACAAAATGGTGCATATGGCTTACCGTTCTTAGCCGTTTTCAATTGCTCTCAGTTAAAGTTTGTAGCAATTATATTAGTCTTTGGTCTTTTTATGCGATTGTTCGCTTGACCGATTTTTTGTCTCACCCTTTCGATTTTTCTTCCTCAAAAACGAAATAAACAGGTAACGCCCGTAGGGCATTTAGTTCTCTTAGAGCCTTATGCCTCACTATTCTCTAAGTATGAGATTCACCGAGGTAGTTTAAGGGATAAATTTATGATATGAAGGGTGGTTCTTAGAGTTTGACCTCTCGTCCTTTAACCCCCACTTAACCCACTCCGCATCCGCTCCACCTCATTCCACCCGTGACCCCGAACATACCCAGGCCCGTGGGAATTGAATTGACTGCTTTCCGAAATAGTCTACTTCTAAAATAAATCCGATTGTGAGTGGTAACTGTGGATAGCCCGTGTTGCGTAGAAGTTAATGGCACCAATTACAATCTGAGAGGTTACGGGTCAGAACCCCTAGACTGTCAAATGTTTTCGCACCAAAATATTCTCCCTAGTTCTTTTAGATTGTTCGCCTCGCCAGTCGTTGGAGAGCAATTCGTCCGACGGTTTGGTTGTTTCGACGATTTGGCTATTTCGTTTGCTTATAGTTATATTTTTTAATCGCTTTAAGAAGTTTGAAGCAATTATTGTAAACGTGTGAGTCTTTTTTATCCAAAATTATTGCTTGGTCGTTTTCCTCTAGAACTAACTGTGAAGATCCAGATCGAACAATTTTCCAAGTAGTAGTAGGTTGTCTTGTAAAATTTGTTCAAATCGATCACACCACGAGTTTGAGTATAAGTTTGTATGGTAAATTCGAGTATGGTCTAATCGATTTGAACCAATTTACGATAGACTTAGCCTACAGTTGTAGTAAAGAAAACTGGGTACTTTTTCTGGCTTATCGGAAAATAGGAGGATGCTTGTCAGTTCTCATGAAATTGGGGCCAATAAATTGATGATTATGCGGGCTAAAGAGGCTGCGGGTTAAAATCTCTAGCGTGTCAGAAGTGTTTGCACCATAAAAGTTTCTCTTGCCCTTCTAAATTGTTCGCCTCACCTGTCGTTTCAGAGAAACTTGTACGACGTTAGTCGCTTTGTTTTGTTATTTTTGGCTTTTTTCCATAATTTTTGGTTTTTTTACCCTTGAACGCATTTTCTTGGTAATCAGTGTTAACGGCTACGTCTTTCTATTAAGTCAAATATTTCTCTGTCAGTTTTTAGTTTGAGATGGTTCTTTTCTAAATTTTACATAACTGTTTTTTTTTTAATTTACTTTAATTTCTTTTTACTTCATTTGGGATTGATACTCTAAAATAAGCCTTTCTCTGCACCGACAAGGATTTAAATTTCGTACAATTATTACTGGATCGTTTTGTGGCGTATATTGTTTGAAGTTCACACTGGAAGTTTAACAACTCTTTTAACAAACTTTTTTGAATTTTTTTTTCTGTATCAAATCATTGAGTTTAATTTTACTGTTTTTTTAGGCAGAAAGATGGCTATCCAGTTCTAATTTTGTTTAGAACTAATTTTTAATAGCCGCCCTCATCTTCTCAGCCGGCTATTATAGCGCTCCTATTTTTTTTTTTTTACTTCGTCGAATAAAAAAATGTTTCGCTTTACCTCATTTTGCCGCCTTTTCAACATTTTGCGTGAAATCTTTTTGACTTCTCTAGGCTAGTTTCTCTCTTCTCTCATTCTGCTCAAAGTCCTTTTAAACAGCAGCTGCTCAGCAAAGCAATTCAAAATGAACAGAGTCAGTATAAAAAATTGAAGTCAGAAATAGAAACGGGATAAACCCATAAAGCCCAATTTTAGATGCCCGCTATTTGAACGTCGGTCCTATAAGTTTTAGTTACCTCTCTCTAATGCTTATTGTTATTGATAGTAGCCCCTGTAGCCTCTCTCTAAGAAACATAAGTATGTTCAACTACGAAATGCCATCAAAATAAATCGGACTTAAAAAAATGTTTTTGTACAAAAATCTTTTTTTTTTCAATATCTTCTGTTATTTCAATCCCAATCATGCTTATTGGAATCAACGGCGGCTATTTTCCGGCAATCTGCCGGGTATGTTTTTCATTGGTTCCTTTGTTATTTTTAATAGCTGCCCTCATCTTCTCAGCGGGCTATTATACCGCTCCTATTTTTTTTACTTCGTCAAACTTTTCGCTTTACCCATTTTGCCGCTTTTTCGACATTAGGCGTGAAATCTTTTTGACTGCTCTAGGCTAGTTTCACTTTTCTGTCATTCTGCTGAAAGTGAATTTGAACAGCAGCTGCTCAGCAAAGCAATTCAAAATGAAGAGAGTCAGTATAAAAAATCAAAATCAGAAATAGAAACGGGATAAACCCATAAAGCCCATTTTTAGATGCCTGGTACTTGACCTTTGTTCTCATAAGTTTTAGTTACTATCTATAATGCTTATTGGTATTGATACTGGACCTTTTAGCCTCTCACTGAGAGACAGGGGTATGTTCAATTACGAAATGACATCAAAATAAATCGCTCTTAAAAATGTTTTTGTACAAAAGTCAATTTTTGTTGATTAATAGCCGCCTCATCTTCTCAGCCGGCTATTATAGCGCTCCTATTTTTTTTTACTTCGTCGAATAAAAAATGTTTCGCTTTACCTCATTTTGCCGCTTTTTCAACATTTTGCGTGATATCTTTTTGACTTCTCTAGACTAGTTTCTCTCTTCTGTCATTCTGCTAAAAGTGATTTTGAACATCAGTTGCTCAGCAAAGCAATTCAAAATGAACAGAGTCAGTATAAAAAATTGAAGTCAGATGTAGAAACGGGATAAACCCATAAAGCCCAATTTTAGATGCCCGCTATTTGAACGTCGTTCCTATAAGTCTTAGTTACCATCTCTAATGCTTATTGGTATTGATATTAGCCCCTGTAGCCTGTCTCTAAGAAACAGAAGTACGTTATCTTCAACTACGAAATGCCATCAAATTAAATTGCACTTAAAAAATGTTTTTGTACAAAAATCTTTTTTTTTTCAATATTTTCTATTCTTTCAATCCCAATCATGCTTATTGGAATCAACGGCGGCTATTTTCCGGCAATCTGCCGGGTATGTTTTTCTTTTCTTTCGATCCCAATAGAGTTATGGGAATCAATGGCGGCTATTTTCCGGCAATCTGCCGGGTATGTTTCAATTCTGATTGCTGTTGATTTTGTTTGTTTTGAAAATTAGTTTGTCAGAAATACTTAGGATTTCTTGGGACTTAATCTTTGGCTTTTATTTATTAAAATTACACTCAGTTTCTATAAATCTGACCCTAGAAAAGGAGATAAGCTATCCCAGTTTATCTCCTCTTCAAATGTATTTTTGGGTCCCAGAGATCCAACTTTGAAGACCGGTTTTTTCCTGACAATGATTTGCCGTATCAGTTTTGTAAAACCTTATCAGTTTGTCTCTTGAAAATTTTGGCTATTTTTCAACGTTAACGTTTCTAATTTTACAACACTCTGTGATTTGTAAAATGGGGTGTCAATTTTTACCTTAAGATTTTTTTTGTCTTTTGTTTCTGAATGACGTCGTATTTGTTTTCATTTTTGCTTTCTTCAGTAATGTCAATGCTTTAACTTTTCTCATCAAGACAGGGCTAAAAGTTTTTCTTATATTGTATTATTGACTTTGGTGAAGCAATGAATAATTGTATCAGGACAAAGAATTTTTGTTTAGACTTCAAAGATGTTCTTGTTTTTCTTTGAGTTCCGACGTTTTGTGCTGTTTCCTAAATTCATACGACCTTTTTTTTATTTGTTCAAGTTTTTTGTTACAACCATATGACGTCATGATCCCTTCAAATCTTTGTTTTTATCATACAATTTCGGCTGAATTGCGTGCGAGACGTCACTTTTGACTGTTATTGGAGCGAGTGTTTTTTCATGTGCTTTAAAATTTGTTTGGGCACACAACTTGCCTCACAATCAAAATGGCTCTTCTTTTCTTTAATTCAAGGAGATGCGGTCAACTAAGCGCTGAGAGCAATTATCTGAAACAGCTGTAAGTTATACAGATTCTTAATCAAAATATGACAACTCCGCAATTAATAAAAAAGAGAATTTTGTCTTCGGTCCGTTTATGTTTATCTTTTTGAGACTCTAGGTCTAAGAAGCTATCGCGGCTAATTGTTGTTAACTAATAGCTGCGAAGCGATAGCGGCTATTATTGGGGACATCGTGTTTGTTTTTAATTCGTCGTCTCCATCGATGATTCTTGCGACCATTGACTTTTTCAATTTCTGTGACTTCTATTGCTTTGCAGTTAAAATTTGTTTGCGTGTCGTCATTTTTTCCGCTTTTAGGTAAATTGCGTGACTTACATCACTCAAAGAAATAACCTCTGAACTCTCTTAATGAACTTTATTTTTTATGAGCATTTACAAATTAAAGGTCAATAGTGTGCGTTTAAGTAGTGCCAAACGTATTTGCAATATCAAGCGAATATCAATTTTGAAAAGGCTCTTTTAGGGCTTTTTCCTTATAGACCGTATGTGTCATAAAAATTGACAGTCCGAATCAAGCCCGAAAAGTCTAGTGGTCTATTAAAGGGCTGGTGGTTGATCTGATTTCTTTAGTTGTTTCAATTCACGAAAGGCCACAAGCGTCCATCGCGGCTATTTTCCGGCAATCTGCAGGCTATGTTTGTTAATCTTTCCATGTGGTTGTTTTTGTCGTTTTGTCAAGCAATCCGATTTTTGCTCTGTCGAAATTCGTCAATTAGGAATCTAAGGTTCAAGAAAGAAATTTGCGAAGAAATTTGATTGCAATTATTTTCTTTCTGTTGGTATAATTTATGCAATTTTTTTGTTTTTTTTAAATCTAAAGAAATGCGGTAAACTAATGGTCCGAGGAAAAGTCGTTCAATTTTGATGCGTTTTACAGGTCTGTGAATTGCACTGTGAACCGAAATAGCTGAAAAGTTGTAAGTTCTTGGCGTGAAGTGGGTTGTGTTTTCAAAGTGTTCTGTGATTATATCTTTTGCTCAGCTGTGAGGACGTAGGCTTTGACAGTACAGTGACATTTGAAGTGTCAGTGACTGCTCCTCTGAATGACTATTTCTACTCCTCATTCTCGCTGGCACAAGAGTCTCTGGAACACTGGACTCAGCTCACAGTCAATGTTGAGTCCCTCACTGGATCAGGGGCAGGGGCTTGTGATTGTACCGACCCACGTCTGTATCCTCAGCTGCCACAGACAGATGCATCAGGTTGGATTGTTTATCTCAATTTTTGTCAAGCCAACAGAGATGAGCTAAATGGTCTCACGCCACGCTACCTTGGAGATCTCTGACCATTATTTGGGAGAGATTATAACGTCGCCATGTTGCGGTACGCTTGCAAAACGAAAACGTACAATTGAGCAAATTTCTATAAAGTATGTTTGATCGCTCTATTGTTAACTACTCTAAGCTCAACACGTCGCTTGATGTAACGCGAAGTGCGCGTACCATAGAAGTTCCAAAATTCTCCTTAGTAGACAAGTCATCAGTATTTGACCCTCGAAACAGAAGACGAGATAAAAGGACACTCGATTTGAGATGCTCTCTTGTAGTCTTTTGCAACATCAAATCTAAATAAACGGTAAATTTTGAAAATCAGTTTTGACTCAGATAACTAGATCTTGGCTTCAGATTTGTGATATTTTCTCAAAAATATTTCTTGACATGGCCACGGAACCGGGTGGAAACAAATTGACCTAACTACAAGTTGGCAGTTGAACATAGAACTATATTTTCGCTCATCACAAAAAGCGTCCCGAAACCTACGGAGTGATAAAATAGAGAATTGGAACAACAGCTTCAATGTTAATTAGCCTGTTTTGAGATCCCTTAGCTTCAACCAGAAGCTATTACCAACAAAAAAAATAGTTGCAAATACCTCTGTCAAATCACGAATTACTGTCAGTTAGGCTTAATTTGGTTGTCGCCAGCGAAAAATGATTTTTGTTACTAAAATAGACGCATATTTTAAGTGCTCCATTTTTCTGTCAAAAACATGACTTGCCAAAAAAAAACATTGAAGAACCCAATAATAGCTTGCGCGAGGAAAGGTTTAGATGTTTCTGATCTCTGAAGATCAGATTATCAAAAAATCTTAGAACCTGTATTTTTGTGGAAGCTCTGTTTTTGAATTCAATCTTGTCCATTGGCCACCCATGCTTTACAATAGTGAAAACGCAAAAGGTTGTAGACATTTTATAGTTCTAACACTACAAAATTTGGGCTGAAACATTTGAAAAGTTTCAACTAGTTTTTAAGATCTTGAGTCACTGCTCTTAAAGACCACCGATCAACCCTATGAGCACACTAAGAAATATCGACCCAAAAGCTACACAAAACTGCAAAAAATCCTTATCACAACAGGAAATTCATTGGCTATTAGTTAACGGTTATTAACCTCACCTGACTGAAATTGGCTACAATATAAACAAACCCCCGTATGTTGTTGCAGAGCAGCTCCCACGACGCTAGCCTATTCTGTTTTCAGCTTCTAATTCACCGCAAAGACCCTGCAGTTGCCAAAAAGAGAACAAAAACTTACCGGCTGTAAACACTACAAGTAATAGACGTTGCTAAATAACTAAACGAAACAAAATGCGTTAAGGTTTAACGTTATCTTTTTCTTCATGATAGCGTGGCTGGTGCACGTTGATTAATTGCTCTCGAAGTTTGAAGCAATTATTGTAAACGTTGGCCTTTTGTCTGCATAATTTTTTCTTGATCGTATCGACTTTTACGCCCGTGAAGTTTTCGTTTTGGGTGGTCTAAGTTTCTATCATTCACAAGTGTCAGCAGCTGAACTCGCGTGGCAGCAGTTCACTACTGAAAGTCAAATCGAAAGAGCGCCACAATTTTTGTAATTTGTTAATTAGCCGCCGTAAGCAACTCAACGGCCCCTGTTTAGGCGCTCTCCTTTTTAATACCTGCAAAGCGATAGCTGAGGCTATTATTGGCCTTCTCTGGGTTTCTACAATCCAAGAATTGGATTTTATTGGTGCTCTGCCTTTTTAAGATGTTTTCACACCTTTTTTCATGACTTTGAGCTTTCAAAACGGGATAAAGAGGTAAAGCTCGCCATGCATCAAGTTTCATTAGAGAACCTTACCCGCGTTTAGTAGACATTCAAGTGCCTAGAATGGTGAACTTACTGGGAAGGCCGTAATTCAAGGTTAAAAGGTCATTTAAGAGTTTTCGAGCCCAAAATGTTCGGGTTTTTTGCCATTTTTCGAATTTTTTGTTGAACCAGTCTAAAATAGAGGTTCATATAAGTTGATAAAGCTCTTTTACATAACATAATTATTTTTATGACCATTTTAAGAGCTCTTTGTTTTGGTACTACAATCATAAACACGCATATTTTATTAATTTTTACATTTTTTTCAAGTTTTTGAAAATTTTTCGTTTTAGTTTTTTACTAGCCGCGTCCTCAATTCCAAGCGGCTATTATAGTTCTCCTAAATTTTTATTTTTCACTGCGTCTAACAGATTTTTGTTTCGTCTTACCCTGACTTCTTGGAATTGACTTTTTCAAATGACTTACCTCACTTAAAAAAATGACTTCTGAACTCACTTACGGAACTTTAAATTTTATGAACATTTACTTGTTAAAGGTCAATAGTGTGCATCTAGGTAGTGCCAAACATATGCCCTAATTCTTGATTATTAGAGTCTTGAGTTTTTGATTTCGAATATTAATTTTGGGATCTTCGTTTGTGCCCGAAGTACGTTATGCGCCCGCCAGTTACAGAGTACGTGCCATTACATAGTAAGTCATTATGTAAAAAATACTGCACGTGCATCTGAGGGGTGCAAATAATATGCGCCCACTAAGCTGAGGGGGGACAAACGGAAAAGATCCTAATTTTGAAAAGCCCTATTAGGGCTTTCTCCTTATAGAGCTTATGTGTCTCATAACAATGACAGTCCAAAGCTAACCCAAAAAGTCTAGTGGTCTATTAAAGGACTGGTGGTCGATCTCTCTATCTAATCTCTTTAGTTGTTTCAATTTATGTAAGGCCCCAAGCGTCTATCGCGGCTGTTTTCCTGCAATCTGCCGGCTATGTTTGGCCCTAGATGTCGGAGAACCTCCTCTAGGTTTTGATTATAGATTACTGCATAGTTTCTAGTGGTAATAGAATTGTTTCCAGCTTTTTAACATCACGATTTTTATTAATTTTTTGATAAAAATTTGCAATTTTCAATTTTTTTTAAAATATTTTTGTCATTATTTGAGTTCTTCCAGCCCTGAAGTGCCACAAAACCTCCTATAGGATTTGATTATGGGTTGCTGAAAATTTTCTATTGGCCACCGAATTGTTTTCAACATCTTAATATCAAAATTGCTCCCAGTTTTTTTTATTAAAATTGGAATTTTATTCAACTTTTGAAAGTATGTGATTTTGTTTTTTTCTCCACTCAAGTTCTAGCGAACCTCAACTAGGGTTTGATGACAGGTTACTGCATAATTTTTATTGGCAATGAATGAGTTTTAACTTTTTTATAACACGAATTCTTGCAATGTTATAAAAACATTTTTTGCAAGCTTTTTGAAAATTTTTTAGCAGCGAATTTCTCGGGCACCATGATCCTAGGAACCTCCTCTAGGGTTTGATAATAAGTTACTCCATAGTTTTAGTGGTGATGGATTGCTTGTTGTCATTTTATTATTGTCATTTTCCGAATTTATTGTCATTTTCCAATTATATCGAGCTTTGAGCCAGTGAAACTATTTAAGGCTTGAAATAGGGATACTAGATAGTCTCTGGAGACAATGAAATGGTTCTGAAGATATTAATGGTTCTGACGGTTTTTAGCAAGAATTTGTTAAAATTGGCGAGTTAGTGATCTTTACTGGCCAATAAAACTTTTTAAGTCCTGATGATGGGTTACTTGACAGAACTCCAGAGATTTAAAACTTTTTTTTTGCGAATTTTAGAAAGTTTCTTTTAATCTTGCATCTGTTATTTGAAGCATTTGTCATATTTCTCAGTTTCATCTACCTCTTACTGGATAATAAATCGCTTTCATGGCTTGTGCGTGAGTTGATGATCATACTGAATTGTATCATTTTTGGCCTTCAAGGTAAAAGCTTAGAGTTATAGCAATGATTTTTTTTCTTTAGAATGTTAATAGCCGCGTCAGCAATTCCAGGCGGCTAATATGGCGCTCCTAATTTTTTTTACTTCATCTAACAGATTTTTGTTTTGTCTTACCCTGACTTTTTCAATGACTTCAGTGACTTCTACTGCAGTTAAAATTTGTCTGCGTGACTTCATTTCTGCTTTTAGGTCGATTGCGTGACTTACCTCGCTCAAAAAATTGACTTCTGAACTCACTTATGGAACTTTATTTTGTGAAAATTTTCTAGTTAAAGATCAATAGTTTGCATCTGAGTAGTGCCAAATTTATAGGCCCTAATTCTTGAGTATTAGTCTTGAATTTTGATTTCGAAATTCAATTTTGAAAAAGCTCTTTTAGGTCTTTTTTTACTTATAGACCGTATGTATCATAAAAATGAAAGTAAGTATCTAACCTAAAAAATCTATAGTGTTCTACTAAAGGACTTTTGGTCAATCTGCCTATCTTGTTTCTTTAGTTATTTCAATTCATGGAAGGCCACAAGTGTCTATCGCGGCTATTTTCCGGCAATCGGCCGGCTATGTTTTGATTAGTTTAGTCTCTCAGCCTTTGAGATGTCTCAACCAGTCTTTTTGGCTGAGATTTTTAAATTGCTCTGCGGGTCAGGTACAATAGTTCATTTTTTATTCAATTCTTAGTATTGTATTTCAGAGGACTTGTCCTGCTATGTTTTTTTATTTCATATGAATAAGTTTTTGGTATTACGTGACTTACCTCACTCAAAAATGACTTTGACTCTGAAATTGACCTTTCCCTAATTTAATTCAAAGAGATAAGGTCAAGTGAGTGTGTGTCACTCTAATTGAAGGTTATTTGAGAGCAGCTAACAGAAGCTTCCATAAGTTAGATTTTAAGTCAAAATCTAACATGTCAGCTTTCAATATTTTTTTGGTCTGTTTCTTTTACTATCTTTTGAGACCGCTGATCTACAAAACTACTGCGACTGTTTTCTGACTATCTGCCAGCTTTTTAAAATTTGCTCTACCTTTTGATTGATCACGTATTTTGTTTGAAAAAACCACGATTTTGTCGTTTGACTCGTGACTTACCTCACCCACTGTTTCAACAGAATGGATTTTAAATCCTTTCACGCGATAAAGCCCGGTCATTAAGTCATATTGCATTAGGTTATCAAGATACTTTAGAGCGATTGCTAGCTCAAATTAGTATTATGCATAGTAGCTCTCAGTTTAGAAGCTGAATTACATTTAGTTTTAGAAACGGCACAACGAATTAGAACAATTTTTGGTACGTAGGAAAAATTTGTCATTCTTTTTTTTGCTTCAATCCCGAGGTTCGTCAAGCGCATCAACGTTGCCTCTTTTCCGGAGATTGGCAGCTGTTTTGATTTGAATTTTATTAGGAGCTATAGTGGTAACCTCTAATGACGTTATTTGAAGCCCCCCTTAGTGAATTTAGTTACTCCATCTCTACTAAAGAATGCAGCAATAGATTCGAGCTCCCAGTAGTCGTGCGAGAGCAATTCCGAATTTAGTTTGTTCTGTTTCTTCAAAATTGTTTTGTGCTATGTTTAAAAGCCGCACTCATCTTCTAAGCAGCGAAGCAGGCTGTTATTGCGGTCTCATCTTTTTTACGAACAAAATTTTCGCCTGAGCCAATGTTGACGCTTTTTCGATATTTTGCATAAAATCTTTTTGATTTCTCTGGTCTAGTTTTACTCTTCGCTCATTCTGTTCTAAGTTTTTTTTAAACAGCAGTTGCTAAGCAATGTAATCTAAAATGAGCATTATAATCAAAAACTATATCAAAGTCGAAACGGAATAATCCATTAAAGCCCAATTGTAGATGCCCGCTACTTTAACTTTGTTCTTGTAAGTCATGGTTACCATCTCTGTTGCTTATTTGTGTTGATACTACACTATGTATGCTCTCTACAAGAAGCACGAGTATGTCTAAAATCGGAGTTAAGTCAAAATTGTTCGCATTTTCAAAATGTGTTTGTACATCAATCACTTTTTCCATTTCTTCTGTTTTGTCAATTCTAATCCGGGTTATAGGAATCAATGGCGGCTGTTTTACGGCAATCTGCTCGGTATGTTTTATATTTTTTGATGGGGTCATTTGCTCTGCTGACTATCAACTTACTTTTGTACAAATTTTTCAAATCAGTTTGTAATTAATAAGTTTTTTGTTTATTTTTTGGCCTTTGATTCAAGATTTGACTTGCTGTTCTTTGCAAAAAAAAAATATTTTGATTGTAATCGTGCGCTGTATTTTTCTTAAGATCTGTTTACGATTTTTTTAGTTTTTCATGTCAATGAGATGTCAAATTGCAGTAGTGATTTTAGTCTTGCTGGAGTAATGAATTGAGCGAAAACGCGAGTAGCGTAAAGCGTTAAGATAATTCAGACAACTGATTTGAGACTCAATGAGCAGACAAGGGTTTTGATCTTTTATCATATCCGTTTGCATGAAATATTTGGGTTTATGAGTTTCTCATTTTTGTTGATTGTTTCATTGAGTGGTGACTTTGAAGCGTAAATGACAAATCTCTGTGGTTTGCTCATTAGGCATGAATGAAATTAGTGTGATCATTTTGGTTCATAGCTATTGATTTTTATGACAGTTGTTTTCATAAGTTTTTGTGAATTTTCGGTTTTGACCGAATCTGTGGTTCTTTTTGTTGTACTGACACTAACTGTTATTAATGAGTGTTCTGTTTTCTCTGATGCCGCATACATCAAACTAGCTACTGATTTCAATTCATAGATATTGGTTTTTATGAGTTCAGCATTACTTAGAACCAGAATATTTCAGTTTTGTACATAAATGTTGCTTCTGTTGATGATTTGTTGTTTAGGCTCAATATTAACAGGTCTTAACAGCTTTCTAACAAGCCATAAGGGAATCTTTTTGTGTTTCAGTTGATAGCTAAAGCTTTTTTTTACTTCAATTCTATTCCATAAAATGATAATGTGTCCAAGCGTAAAATTTTGGTCATTTTCTCGACTTTTGACCTTTGCTTTTTTGTAATTCTGTCTTTAAGTAATTAATGATAACTCTGTTCGGCTGTTTATTGAGATATTAATTCTTTTTTAATTTTTCCGTTTTTTTCGATGCTTTTTCTCACTATCACTGTTTGCTTTACTACAGTTTGTGTTTTTGAGATTTGACTTATTTTTCATTTTCTGGTTGCCTGTTATTCCTTATTTTTTATGACAAACCTTATCTGGCGAGGCTCATGATAAGGCAGGTTTAAATGTGTTCAGTGGTTTTCATGGTAGAACTAACAATTTTCATGACTTGTTTTCACAAAATTTAAGTGAGTTTTTGATTTTTGTGCGGGTTTTGTCCTTTCACTGAGTCTCAATAATGCGAGGTCTCATTGGCTATACATGCCTTGCAATGGCAAATAGTTTGATATAGTTTTAATAAGGATTTCAATACGTTTAATGACTCTTACTACGTCAGTTTCAAAGACACCCGAAGTTCAGCCTCCCACCTTGTTGGTTGTCTTTGATTTTCAGCCTCCCACCTTGCCCACTTCAAGAATTGGCAAATGCATTTTGGGGACGCGTATCTTGAACGAAAATTAAGATGTTGCTTTTGGATTCCATGATTTTGACTTTATGATTTTCTAAAATAAGAGGAATGAAAATTATTTTTTGAGAATTTTTTTCTTTGATCTTCTTTCGAGATTTGCTCCTCTGATGTGATAGCTATTCAATCGATATTCAGTGGATTTTGTGTTCAGGACTTGCCAGGCTATTTTTTTTAATTCGTTCTGATTCGAATTTTGAATTAATTCAGCGAATCTACGCGAATGCTTTCAAGGTCAAAACGCGAAATCAAAGAAATGGGATAAACCAATAAAGCCCGGGCACTGAGACTTAATGTTTAAAGACCTATTGCATTAAGTTATCAAAGTTCCTGGGAGTATACTGCTTACTGGTATTAGTATTAATTTTTTTGTGCTCCAATTTGGAGGCTGAATTCACCGTAATTAAAGAATCTTATGAAACTGCAGACGAAATTAGAAGACCTTTATTAATTTAGTCCTTTATACGCGACCTCATTCACGTATTTAGCAGTCACCCTTTATCTGAATTGGGTGATCATATATGGTATACCATATTTCTAAGTTTTTTAAACAATTTGTTTAGGTGTCTTGCGGTTACTCTAAGATCTTTTACGATCGAAGGACTCTTATATAAAGGCTTCAAGGATAATTAAGACGTCGTTATCAAAATGAAACCAGCAAATTTCGTTGACTCAGTCAATTCAGTGCTGTAGCTGATGCTATCTATATTATATGGCCCAAAATTGTGTGGTCCAACAAACAAAAACAAGCCTGGCATAATTTTTCGCTATTTCTGACATCCTCGATATTTAACCTAGTGGCAATCTATTAATAGTGTTTTCGCTCTCATGATAGGTTGTTGTTTTTGTTGTAGGCAACAGTGTATGTAGTGGTAATGGGTACGTGGAGTGTGGAGGGTGTGTGTGCAACAGTGGCTTCACAGGAGATGACTGTCAGTGCTCAGAGAGTGTCCCTCTCAACATGTCACTCTGCCAGTCACCCTCCATTGGAGTCTCTCTCCCCTGTTCAGACAGAGGCAAGTTACTACCTTACATTACACCACTGTTCCAAATTAGTTTGGTAAAGATCAAAGTTAAATTGATTATTCTACGATCCATTTTAAAGTGCCCGAATAGAAAGTTTCTCATACATAATTTTCTCATGAAACAGACCAGAAGGATGGTTTAAATTTTATGCTCACCTCCCTCTATTTGATCGCCATCAAGTAGAATTACTTCTCATTTCACTTGCCTGTTTAGGTCAGACCAAAATTTTTAGGTCTAAGCAAAATTTTACGAATGTGGATGTTGAACTCACAAGATATCCACTTTTGAATATCATATTTGCATGATGTAACTATTTCATGTAAATTTGTAGGTTGTAAACTATCTATCAAAAATAAAAACCCAAACCTTTCAAAGCTTAATTGCAAAGTTTGCTGAAACTGCTGAGGTACAACTGACATGGTATGCATTAATTGTAATGACAAATTCCACATGCAAATCTTCGGTGAATGATCTTGGTATAGTTATTAATTGCTCTCAAACGAAGTTTGTAGCCATTATATTAGTCCTGTCGGTCTTTTTTTATTCGATTTTTCGCTTGACCGATTTTTTGTCTGACGCTTTTGACTTTTCGTCCTCAAAAACAGGATAAACAGGTAGCGCCCAGCGGGCATTAAGTGCTCTTAGAGCCTTTCAGCTCTGTTTCAGCTCAAACTGTTTTGGAGACTTATACTTACTGGTGTGAACGGCGGTTCTTAGAGGTTGAGACCCCCCCCCCCCCCTGTTGACCCTCACCCCCACTATTGCCTCCACCCCCACCGCGCTGTTGCCCCCCCCCCCAACCCAGTGTTGCCCCCACAATCAGCCCCCGGTGCACTCCCCCCCCCCCCCCCCGTGGCTAGCTACTGACGAAGCCAACCGCTCCCCGGTCGTTTGAGAGCAATTCGCTCGACGTTAGTCGGTCATGTTTACTAAATTTGAAATGGGACAGTCATGTCAATCAGCGGCTATCGAAGGCACAACAAAAGCTTTTTTCTTGAAGAGAAACGTTCCCTTTTCTACAAATACGAGAGTAAAAGTAAGTTTATACAAAAGTTACATTTTATCAATTTTCCTGTACGCGTCAAATTTATGGTCCTCGAATTGACCAAACTGCAGAAAACTAGAAAAGATGCAAAGACGAGCGCTCAAATGGGCTTTGAATAAGAAATTTTTTACAGATAGTGACTACAATCAGTGCCTCATATACAACAATTTGTTGCCAATCAGTTTTCTTTTGGTTCGAAATGATCTTCTTATGCTGAATAAAATTTACAACTATGATACTGCCCTTAAGTTTGATGATTATTGGAAAGTTTTCAAGGGACCACGCAGTAACCGTTCTGCAGTAAAACAATTTTTGAGGACACATTTTAATCGGACAAAATCAGTCAAATTGGAAGACTATTTTGTCTTGAGAGTTGTGAAATATGCAAATGTTCTCACCCAGCGAAATGACATCTCAACTTTTGACTGGACATGTCCAACAGTGTTATTTTGAAAACAGCTGAACTCTCTGTTGAAATTAAAGGCTGTGAACTTTATATACTATCAGTATCCTGTTAGTTGGTCCTATTTTTGTAATTAATTAACTATGTGATTCCCGCATCGCGGGTACCAAGTCAATTTAATAATAATAATAATACTAATGATAATAATAATTAGGCCTATGCGAACCATGTCATTTTACGACTCAAACAGGAGTATTGGTATTCTACAGCTTTTTTAAAGTGCTGAGGCAAGTTTGTTCATGACTTGAATTTTGTTTTTTTTTCCTATTCGATCATTAACCTCCGTCTAACAGTAGCTAAATTTGTAACGTCTAGTAATTAGGAACTGCTGGTAATATTCAAGATGGTCATTTTGAAAAATTTTTGTTCTCATTTAAGTCCCTTTTTTATGATTGAAACTACAGAGTCAGGGGGGTCTGTAGTTTCGATCAGAAGGAGGGACATATATGGGACCAAAACCTCTTAAAATGACCTTTACCTTGTATATTACGTTTTCGTAATATTCAAGATGAATTTCGTTTTGCGTGATCTAAATTTCCCTCTCATTCACAAGTGTCAGCAGCTGAACTCAAGTGGGGTCACTTCACTACTACACGTCAAATGAAAAATGCGCCGATATCTGAGTAATTTTTGTCACTTTTATTTTAATTAGTGGTTACAGTGGTATATACTGATCTTGAATGACGTTATTCGAAGCCCCTTTTAGTGAATTTATTTACTCCCCGACTAAAGCAGGCTGCAATATATTCGAGCTCCCACTAGTAGTTTGAGAGCAATTCTTCCGGCGTTAGTCGGTTATGGTCATCAATGCAGAAAAATGAATCAGTGAAAGGAAGTGTTGTTTGAGAGGGAACAGCGTTTAATCTACTTTCTTTTGTATCTACTGTGCTTTAGTATCTTCATTAAAAACTATGTTTGAATCCCCGCAGATCAAGGCACGAATAACGTTTGATTCTGCAGGTACGTGTGGGTGCGACGGGTGCAAGTGTCTCATTCCCCCTCTGGGCGATGACATTGTTGCGAGTCTGCGTGGATTCAATCCCAGAGTGTTCGGAGAATTCTGCCAGTGTGACAACTGGAGCTGCAGGAAGGCCAGTGACAATGGACTTGTATGTGGGGGACCAGAAAGGGGAAGATGTACTGGCTGCGATGATAACGGTTAGACACTGGAGAAAACTTAACTTTCGTGTCATTTTTGAATAACTTGCACACTTTAGAGGTTGAAAGTGTGAGCAAATTCGACATTAAGTAAACTACGCATAACCTGAAGACGCGCTACATGTTCAAAAGTACATTTTGCTTAAATGTTTAAACTTTAAGGAACAGGAAACACTAAGATAACGGCTTATGAAGTTAGAGAGAAATAACAGAGAACGGCAAAATAAAGTTAATAACTAGATCTAGGACTGTTCGTGTAGCAAACTAGGCTTGAAAGTTAAGAAACTAATTCGAATCATGCACTCGTCCATTAAGTGAATGTTTCGTTTTGCCTAATTTTTAAGAGGAGTATTGCGATTCTACAGGTTTTTACGACTCGAAAAGGAGTATTGAGATTATACAGGTTTTTTACGACTCGAAAAGGAGTGTTGGGATTCCACAGGTTTTTTTTAGCTGACACAAATTTGTTCATGACTTGAACTTTTGTTTTAGAACGTTGACTTCTGGTTCCGAACATTGAACAGTAGCTTAGTGTCTATTGTATAGTAATTAGGAACTGATGTTAATATACAAGGTGAAACGCTCATTTTGAGAATTGTGTAGCAAAATAGGCTTGAAAGTTAGGACACTAGTTGGACTCAAGACTACATAAGTATGAACAAACAAAAACTAATTCGAACATTGCTGAAGGGCATCGAAGGCTAAAAAAGAAAAACTTGATTTTTTGAGAGAGCTGATTGACAAAAAATTGATTAATTGCTCTGAGACAAAGTTTGTAGCATTTTACAACAGTCCTGTGGTCTTTTTGTGACTCGAAGTGGAGTTTTGAGATTCTACAGTTTTTACGAGTCGAAGAGGATTGTTGGAATTCTTCAGTTTTTTTAGCTGACGCAAGTTTGTTCATGATTTGAACTTTTGACTTTTGTTTTCGAACATTGACTTTGTTTTATAACGTTGATTTCTGAATTCGAACATTGAACAGTAGCTTATTGTCTATTGTATAGTAATTAGGAACTGATGTTAATATACAAGGTGAAACGCTCATTTTGAGAATTGTGTAGCAAAATAGGCGTGAAAGTTAGGACACTAGTTGGACTCAAGCATACATAAGTATGAACAAACACAAACTAATTCGAAATTTGCTGAAGGGCATCGAAGGCTAAAAAGAAAACCTTAATTTTTCGAGAGAGCTGATTGACAAAAAATTGATTAATTGCTCTGAGACAAAGTTTGTAGCATTTTACAACAGTCCTGTGGTCTTTTTGTGACTCGAAGTGGAGTTTTGAGATTCTACAGTTTTTACGAGTCGAAGAGGATTGTTGGAATTCTTCAGTTTTTTTAGCTGACGCAAGTTTGTTCATGATTTGAACTTTTGACTTTTGTTTTCGAACATTGACTTTGTTTTATAACGTTGATTTCTGAATTCGAACATTGAACAGTAGCTTATTGTCTATTGTATAGTAATTAGGAACTGATGTTAATATACAAGGTGAAACGCTCATTTTGAGAATTGTGTAGCAAAATAGGCGTGAAAGTTAGGACACTAGTTGGACTCAAGCATACATAAGTATGAACAAACACAAACTAATTCGAACTTTGCTGAAGGGCATCGAAGGCTAAAAAAGAAAAACTTGATTTTTTGAGAGAGCTGAATGACAAAACATTGATTAATTTCTCTCAAACAAAATTTGTAGCAATTTACAACAGTCCTGTGGTCTTTTTCGACTCGAAGAGGAGTAGTGATATTACAGGTTTTTAAGACTCGAACAGGAGTATTGAAATTCTACAGGTTGTTACAACTCCGAGAGGAGTTTTGAAATTCTGCAGTTATTTTACGACTCGAAGAGGATTGTTGAGATTCTACAGTTTTTTTAGATGACGCAAGTTTTTTTATGACTTGAACTTTTAAACTTTTGTTTTCGAACATTGACTTTGTTTTAGAACGTTGACTTCCGACTCCTAACATTGTACAGTAGCTTATTGTCTGAAACGCTTATTTTGAGAATTGTGTAGCAAAACAGGCTTGAAAGTTAGGACACTAGTTCGACTCAAGCATACATAATTATTTTAAAAAACTCAAATTAATATGCACTTTGCTGAAGGGCATCAAAGGCAAAAAAGAAAACCTTAATTTTTTGAGAGAGCTCAATGACAAAAAATTAATTAATTGCTCTGAGACAAAGTTTGTAGCATTTTACAACAGTCCTGTGGTATTTTTGCGACTCGAAGCGGAGTTTTGAGACTCTAGTTTTTTACGAGTCGAAGAGGATTGTTGGGATTCTACAGTTTTTTTAGATGACGCAAGTTTTTCATGACTTGAACTTTTAAACTTTTGTTTTCGAACATTGACTTTGTTCTAGAACGTGGACTTCTGACTCCTAAAATTGAACAGTAGCTTATTGTCTGAAACGCTTATTTTGAGAATTGTGTAGTAAAACAGGCTTGAAAGTTAGGACACTAGTTTGACTCAAGCATACATAATTATTTAAAAAAACTCAAATATGCACTTTGCTGAAGGGCATCAAAGGCAAAAAAGAAAACCTTAATTTTTTGAGAGAGCTCAATGACAAAAAATTAATTAATTGCTCTGAGACAAAGTTTGTAGCATTTTACAACAGTCCTGTGGTATTTTTGCGACTCGAAGCGGAGTTTTGAGACTCTAGTTTTTTACGAGTCGAAGAGGATTGTTGGGATTCTACAGTTTTTTTAGATGACGCAAGTTTTTCATGACTTGAACTTTTAAACTTTTGTTTTCGAACATTGACTTTGTTCTAGAACGTTGACTTCTGACTCCTAAAATTGAACAGTAGCTTATTGTCTGAAACGCTTATTTTGAGAATTGTGTAGCAAAACAGGCTTGAAAGTTAGGACACTAGTTCGACTCAAGCATACATAATTATTTTAAAAAACTCAAATTAATATGCACTTTGCTGAAGGGCATCAAAGGCAAAAAAGAAAACCTTAATTTTTTGAGAGAGCTCAATGACAAAAAATTAATTAATTGCTCTGAGACAAAGTTTGTAGCATTTTACAACAGTCCTGTGGTATTTTTGCGACTCGAAGCGGAGTTTTGAGACTCTAGTTTTTTACGAGTCGAAGAGGATTGTTGGGATTCTACAGTTTTTTTAGATGACGCAAGTTTTTCATGACTTGAACTTTTAAACTTTTGTTTTCGAACATTGACTTTGTTCTAGAACGTTGACTTCTGACTCCTAAAATTGAACAGTAGCTTATTGTCTGAAACGCTTATTTTGAGAATTGTGTAGCAAAACAGGCTTGAAAGTTAGGACACTAGTTGGACTCAAGACTACATAAGTATGAACAAACAAAAACTAATTCGAACATTGCTGAAGGGCATCGAAGGCTAAAAAAGAAAAACTTGATTTTTTGAGAGAGCTGATTGACAAAAAATTGATTAATTGCTCTGAGACAAAGTTTGTAGCATTTTACAACAGTCCTGTGGTCTTTTTGTGACTCGAAGTGGAGTTTTGAGATTCTACAGTTTTTACGAGTCGAAGAGGATTGTTGGAATTCTTCAGTTTTTTTAGCTGACGCAAGTTTGTTCATGATTTGAACTTTTGACTTTTGTTTTCGAACATTGACTTTGTTTTATAACGTTGATTTCTGAATTCGAACATTGAACAGTAGCTTATTGTCTATTGTATAGTAATTAGGAACTGATGTTAATATACAAGGTGAAACGCTCATTTTGAGAATTGTGTAGCAAAATAGGCGTGAAAGTTAGGACACTAGTTGGACTCAAGACTACATAAGTATGAACAAACAAAAACTAATTCGAACATTGCTGAAGGGCATCGAAGGCTAAAAAAGAAAAACTTGATTTTTTGAGAGAGCTGATAGACAAAAAATTGATTAATTGCTCTGAGACAAAGTTTGTAGCATTTTACAACAGTCCTGTGGTCTTTTTGTGACTCGAAGTGGAGTTTTGAGATTCTACAGTTTTTACGAGTCGAAGAGGATTGTTGGAATTCTTCAGTTTTTTTAGCTGACGCAAGTTTGTTCATGATTTGAACTTTTGACTTTTGTTTTCGAACATTGACTTTGTTTTATAACGTTGATTTCTGAATTCGAACATTGAACAGTAGCTTATTGTCTATTGTATAGTAATTAGGAACTGATGTTAATATACAAGGTGAAACGCTCATTTTGAGAATTGTGTAGCAAAATAGGCGTGAAAGTTAGGACACTAGTTGGACTCAAGCATACATAAGTATGAACAAACACAAACTAATTCGAAATTTGCTGAAGGGCATCGAAGGCTAAAAAGAAAACCTTAATTTTTCGAGAGAGCTGATTGACAAAAAATTGATTAATTGCTCTGAGACAAAGTTTGTAGCATTTTACAACAGTCCTGTGGTCTTTTTGTGACTCGAAGTGGAGTTTTGAGATTCTACAGTTTTTACGAGTCGAAGAGGATTGTTGGAATTCTTCAGTTTTTTTAGCTGACGCAAGTTTGTTCATGATTTGAACTTTTGACTTTTGTTTTCGAACATTGACTTTGTTTTATAACGTTGATTTCTGAATTCGAACATTGAACAGTAGCTTATTGTCTATTGTATAGTAATTAGGAACTGATGTTAATATACAAGGTGAAACGCTCATTTTGAGAATTGTGTAGCAAAATAGGCGTGAAAGTTAGGACACTAGTTGGACTCAAGCATACATAAGTATGAACAAACACAAACTAATTCGAACTTTGCTGAAGGGCATCGAAGGCTAAAAAAGGAAAACTTGATTTTTTGAGAGAGCTGAATGACAAAACATTGATTAATTTCTCTCAAACAAAATTTGTAGCAATTTACAACAGTCCTGTGGTCTTTTTCGACTCGAAGAGGAGTAGTGATATTACAGGTTTTTAAGACTCGAACAGGAGTATTGAAATTCTACAGGTTGTTACAACTCCGAGAGGAGTTTTGAAATTCTGCAGTTATTTTACGACTCGAAGAGGATTGTTGAGATTCTACAGTTTTTTTAGATGACGCAAGTTTTTTTATGACTTGAACTCTTAAACTTTTGTTTTCGAACATTGACTTTGTTTTAGAACGTTGACTTCCGACTCCTAACATTGTACAGTAGCTTATTGTCTGAAACGCTTATTTTGAGAATTGTGTAGCAAAACAGGCTTGAAAGTTAGGACACTAGTTCGACTCAAGACTACATAAGTATGAACAAACAAAAACTAATTCGAACATTGCTGAAGGGCATCGAAGGCTAAAAAAGAAAAACTTGATTTTTTGAGAGAGCTGATTGACAAAAAATTGATTAATTGCTCTGAGACAAAGTTTGTAGCATTTTACAACAGTCCTGTGGTCTTTTTGTGACTCGAAGTGGAGTTTTGAGATTCTACAGTTTTTACGAGTCGAAGAGGATTGTTGGAATTCTTCAGTTTTTTTAGCTGACGCAAGTTTGTTCATGATTTGAACTTTTGACTTTTGTTTTCGAACATTGACTTTGTTTTATAACGTTGATTTCTGAATTCGAACATTGAACAGTAGCTTATTGTCTATTGTATAGTAATTAGGAACTGATGTTAATATACAAGGTGAAACGCTCATTTTGAGAATTGTGTAGCAAAATAGGCGTGAAAGTTAGGACACTAGTTGGACTCAAGACTACATAAGTATGAACAAACAAAAACTAATTCGAACATTGCTGAAGGGCATCGAAGGCTAAAAAAGAAAAACTTGATTTTTTGAGAGAGCTGATTGACAAAAAATTGATTAATTGCTCTGAGACAAAGTTTGTAGCATTTTACAACAGTCCTGTGGTCTTTTTGTGACTCGAAGTGGAGTTTTGAGATTCTACAGTTTTTACGAGTCGAAGAGGATTGTTGGAATTCTTCAGTTTTTTTAGCTGACGCAAGTTTGTTCATGATTTGAACTTTTGACTTTTGTTTTCGAACATTGACTTTGTTTTATAACGTTGATTTCTGAATTCGAACATTGAACAGTAGCTTATTGTCTATTGTATAGTAATTAGGAACTGATGTTAATATACAAGGTGAAACGCTCATTTTGAGAATTGTGTAGCAAAATAGGCGTGAAAGTTAGGACACTAGTTGGACTCAAGCATACATAAGTATGAACAAACACAAACTAATTCGAAATTTGCTGAAGGGCATCGAAGGCTAAAAAGAAAACCTTAATTTTTCGAGAGAGCTGATTGACAAAAAATTGATTAATTGCTCTGAGACAAAGTTTGTAGCATTTTACAACAGTCCTGTGGTCTTTTTGTGACTCGAAGTGGAGTTTTGAGATTCTACAGTTTTTACGAGTCGAAGAGGATTGTTGGAATTCTTCAGTTTTTTTAGCTGACGCAAGTTTGTTCATGATTTGAACTTTTGACTTTTGTTTTCGAACATTGACTTTGTTTTATAACGTTGATTTCTGAATTCGAACATTGAACAGTAGCTTATTGTCTATTGTATAGTAATTAGGAACTGATGTTAATATACAAGGTGAAACGCTCATTTTGAGAATTGTGTAGCAAAATAGGCGTGAAAGTTAGGACACTAGTTGGACTCAAGCATACATAAGTATGAACAAACACAAACTAATTCGAACTTTGCTGAAGGGCATCGAAGGCTAAAAAAGAAAAACTTGATTTTTTGAGAGAGCTGAATGACAAAACATTGATTAATTTCTCTCAAACAAAATTTGTAGCAATTTACAACAGTCCTGTGGTCTTTTTCGACTCGAAGAGGAGTAGTGATATTACAGGTTTTTAAGACTCGAACAGGAGTATTGAAATTCTACAGGTTGTTACAACTCCGAGAGGAGTTTTGAAATTCTGCAGTTATTTTACGACTCGAAGAGGATTGTTGAGATTCTACAGTTTTTTTAGATGACGCAAGTTTTTTTATGACTTGAACTTTTAAACTTTTGTTTTCGAACATTGACTTTGTTTTAGAACGTTGACTTCCGACTCCTAACATTGTACAGTAGCTTATTGTCTGAAACGCTTATTTTGAGAATTGTGTAGCAAAACAGGCTTGAAAGTTAGGACACTAGTTCGACTCAAGCATACATAATTATTTTAAAAAACTCAAATTAATATGCACTTTGCTGAAGGGCATCAAAGGCAAAAAAGAAAACCTTAATTTTTTGAGAGAGCTCAATGACAAAAAATTAATTAATTGCTCTGAGACAAAGTTTGTAGCATTTTACAACAGTCCTGTGGTATTTTTGCGACTCGAAGCGGAGTTTTGAGACTCTAGTTTTTTACGAGTCGAAGAGGATTGTTGGGATTCTACAGTTTTTTTAGATGACGCAAGTTTTTCATGACTTGAACTTTTAAACTTTTGTTTTCGAACATTGACTTTGTTCTAGAACGTGGACTTCTGACTCCTAAAATTGAACAGTAGCTTATTGTCTGAAACGCTTATTTTGAGAATTGTGTAGTAAAACAGGCTTGAAAGTTAGGACACTAGTTTGACTCAAGCATACATAATTATTTAAAAAAACTCAAATTAATATGCACTTTGCTGAAGGGCATCAAAGGCAAAAAAGAAAACCTTAATTTTTTGAGAGAGCTCAATGACAAAAAATTAATTAATTGCTCTGAGACAAAGTTTTTAGCATTTTACAACAGTCCTGTGGTATTTTTGCGACTCGAAGCGGAGTTTTGAGACTCTAGTTTTTTACGAGTCGAAGAGGATTGTTGGGATTCTACAGTTTTTTTAGATGACGCAAGTTTTTCATGACTTGAACTTTTAAACTTTTGTTTTCGAACATTGACTTTGTTCTAGAACGTTGACTTCTGACTCCTAAAATTGAACAGTAGCTTATTGTCTGAAACGCTTATTTTGAGAATTGTGTAGCAAAACAGGCTTGAAAGTTAGGACACTAGTTCGACTCAAGCATACATAATTATTTTAAAAAACTCAAATTAATATGCACTTTGCTGAAGGGCATCAAAGGCAAAAAAGAAAACCTTAATTTTTTGAGAGAGCTCAATGACAAAAAATTAATTAATTGCTCTGAGACAAAGTTTGTAGCATTTTACAACAGTCCTGTGGTATTTTTGCGACTCGAAGCGGAGTTTTGAGACTCTAGTTTTTTACGAGTCGAAGAGGATTGTTGGGATTCTACAGTTTTTTTTAGATGACGCAAGTTTTTCATGACTTGAACTTTTAAACTTTTGTTTTCGAACATTGACTTTGTTCTAGAACGTGGACTTCTGACTCCTAAAATTGAACAGTAGCTTATTGTCTGAAACGCTTATTTTGAGAATTGTGTAGCAAAACAGGCTTGAAAGTTAGGACACTAGTTCGACTCAAGCATACATAATTATTTAAAAAAACTCAAATTAATATGCACTTTGCTGAAGGGCATCAAAGGCAAAAAAGAAAACCTTAATTTTTTGAGAGAGCTGATTGACAAAAAATTGATTAATTGCTCTGAGGCAAAGTTTGTAGCATTTTACAACATTCCTGTGGTCTGTTTGCGACTCGAGGTGGAGTTTTGAGATTCTACAGTTTTTACGAGTCGAAGAGGATTGTTGGAATTCTACAGTTTTTTTAGATGACGCAAGTTTTTCATGACTTGAACTTTTAAACTTTTGTTTTCGAACATTGACTTTGTTTTAGAACGTTGACTTCTGACTCCTAACATTGAACAGTAGCTTATTGTCTGAAACGCTTATTTTGAGAATTGTGTAGCAAAACAGGCTTGAAAGTTAGGACACTAGTTCGACTCAAGCATACATAATTATTTTAAAAAACTCAAATTAATATGCACTTTGCTGAAGGGCATCAAAGGCAAAAAAGAAAACCTTAATTTTTTGAGAGAGCTCAATGACAAAAAATTAATTAATTGCTCTGAGACAAAGTTTGTAGCATTTTACAACAGTCCTGTGGTATTTTTGCGACTCGAAGCGGAGTTTTGAGACTCTAGTTTTTTACGAGTCGAAGAGGATTGTTGGGATTCTACAGTTTTTTTTAGATGACGCAAGTTTTTCATGACTTGAACTTTTAAACTTTTGTTTTCGAACATTGACTTTGTTCTAGAACGTGGACTTCTGACTCCTAAAATTGAACAGTAGCTTATTGTCTGAAACGCTTATTTTGAGAATTGTGTAGCAAAACAGGCTTGAAAGTTAGGACACTAGTTCGACTCAAGCATACATAATTATTTAAAAAAACTCAAATTAATATGCACTTTGCTGAAGGGCATCAAAGGCAAAAAAGAAAACCTTAATTTTTTGAGAGAGCTCAATGACAAAAAATTAATTAATTGCTCTGAGACAAAGTTTGTAGCATTTTACAGCAGTCCTGTGGTATTTTTGCGACTCGAAGCGGAGTTTTGAGACTCTAGTTTTTTACGAGTCGAAGAGGATTGTTGGGATTCTACAGTTTTTTTAGATGACGCAAGTTTTTCATGACTTGAACTTTTAAACTTTTGTTTTCGAACATTGACTTTGTTCTAGAACGTTGACTTCTGACTCCTAAAGTTGAACAGTAGCTTATTGTCTGAAACGCTTATTTTGAGAATTGTGTAGCAAAACAGGCTTGAAGTTAGGACACTAGTTCGACTCAAGCTTACATAATTATTTAAAAAACTCAATAAATATGCACTTTGCTGAAGGGCATGAAAGGCTAAAAAGAAAACCTTATTTTTTTGAGAGAGCTCAATGACAAAAAATTAAATAATTGCTCTGAGACAATGTTTGTAGCATTTTACAACAGTCCTGTGGTCTTTTTGCGACTCGAAGTGGAGTTTCGAGATTCTACAGTTTTTTACGAGTCGAAGAGGATTGTTGGGATTCTACAGTTTTTTTAGATGACGCAAGTTTTTCATGACTTGAACTTTTAAACTTTTGTTTTCGAACATTGACTTTGTTCTAGAACGTGGACTTCTGACTCCTAAAATTGAACAGTAGCTTATTGTCTGAAACGCTTATTTTGAGAATTGTGTAGCAAAACAGGCTTGAAAGTTAGGACACTAGTTCGACTCAAGCATACATAATTATTTAAAAAAACTCAAATTAATATGCACTTTGCTGAAGGGCATCAAAGGCAAAAAAGAAAACCTTAATTTTTTGAGAGAGCTCAATGACAAAAAATTAATTAATTGCTCTGAGACAAAGTTTGTAGCATTTTACAGCAGTCCTGTGGTATTTTTGCGACTCGAAGCGGAGTTTTGAGACTCTAGTTTTTTACGAGTCGAAGAGGATTGTTGGGATTCTACAGTTTTTTTAGATGACGCAAGTTTTTCATGACTTGAACTTTTAAACTTTTGTTTTCGAACATTGACTTTGTTCTAGAACGTTGACTTCTGACTCCTAAAGTTGAACAGTAGCTTATTGTCTGAAACGCTTATTTTGAGAATTGTGTAGCAAAACAGGCTTGAAGTTAGGACACTAGTTCGACTCAAGCTTACATAATTATTTAAAAAACTCAATAAATATGCACTTTGCTGAAGGGCATGAAAGGCTAAAAAGAAAACCTTATTTTTTTGAGAGAGCTCAATGACAAAAAATTAAATAATTGCTCTGAGACAATGTTTGTAGCATTTTACAACAGTCCTGTGGTCTTTTTGCGACTCGAAGTGGAGTTTCGAGATTCTACAGTTTTTTACGAGTCGAAGAGGATTGTTGGGATTCTACAGTTTTTTTAGATGACGCAAGTTTTTCATGACTTGAACTTTTAAACTTTTGTTTTCGAACATTGACTTTGTTCTAGAACGTGGACTTCTGACTCCTAAAATTGAACAGTAGCTTATTGTCTGAAACGCTTATTTTGAGAATTGTGTAGCAAAACAGGCTTGAAGTTAGGACACTAGTTCGACTCAAGCTTACATAATTATTTAAAAAACTCAATAAATATGCACTTTGCTGAAGGGCATGAAAGGCTAAAAAGAAAACCTTATTTTTTTGAGAGAGCTCAATGACAAAAAATTAAATAATTGCTCTGAGACAATGTTTGTAGCATTTTACAACAGTCCTGTGGTCTTTTTGCGACTCGAAGTGGAGTTTCGAGATTCTACAGTTTTTTACGAGTCGAAGAGGATTGTTGGGATTCTACAGTTTTTTTAGATGACGCAAGTTTTTCATGACTTGAACTTTTAAACTTTTGTTTTCGAACATTGACTTTGTTCTAGAACGTGGACTTCTGACTCCTAAAATTGAACAGTAGCTTATTGTCTGAAACGCTTATTTTGAGAATTGTGTAGCAAAACAGGCTTGAAGTTAGGACACTAGTTCGACTCAAGCTTACATAATTATTTAAAAAAACTTAAAATAATATGCACTTTGCTGAAGGGCATCAAAGGCTAAAAAGAAAACCTTAATTTTTTGAGAGAGCTCAATGACAAAAAATTAATTAATTGCTCTGAGACAAAGTTTGTAGCATTTTACAACAATCCTGTTGTATTTTTGCGACTCGAAGTGGAGTTTTGAGATTCTACAGTTTTTTACGAGTCGAAGAGGATTGTTGGGATTCTACAGTTTTTTTAGATGACGCAAGTTTTCAATTACTTGAACTTTTAAACTTTTGTTTTCGAACATTGACTTTGTTCTAGAACGTGGACTTCTGACTCCTAAAATTGAACAGTAGCTTATTGTCTGAAACGCTTATTTTGAGAATTGTGTAGCAAAACAGGCTTGAAAGTTAGGACACTAGTTCGACTCAAGCATACATGATTATTTAAAAAAACTCAAATTAATATGCACTTTGCTGGAGGGCACCAAAGGCTAAAAAGAAAACCTTAATTTTTCGAGAGAGCTGATTGACAAAAAAATTGATTAATTGCTCTCAGGCAAAGTTTGTAGCATTTTACAACAGTCCTATGGTCTTTTTGCGACTCGAAGTGGAGTTTCGAGATTCTACAGTTTTTTACGAGTCGAAGAGGATTGTTGGGATTCTACAGTTTTTTTAGATGACGCAAGTTTTTCATGACTTGAACCTTTAAACTTTTGTTTTCGAACTTTGACTTTGTCTTAGAACGTTGACTTCTGACTCTTAACATTGAACAGTAGCTTATTGTCTGAAACGCTTATTTTGAGAATTGTGTAGCAAAACAGGCGTGAAAGTTAGGACACTAGATCGACTCAAGCATGCATAATTATTAAAAAAAAAACTCAAATTAATATGCTCTTTGCTGAAGGTCATCGAAGGCTAAAATGAAAACCTTAATTTTTTGAGAGAGCTCAATGACAAAAAATTAAATAATTGCTCTGAGACAAAGTTTGTAGCATTTTACAACAGTCCTGTGGTCTTTTTGCGACTCGAAGTGGAATTTCGAGATTCTACAGTTTTTTACGAGTCGAAGAGGATTGTTGGGATTCTACAGTTTTTTTAGATGACGCAAGTTTTTCATTACTTGAACTTTTAAACTTTAGTTTTCGAACATTGACTTTGTTCTAGAATGTGGACTTCTGACTCCTAAAATTGAACAGTAGCTTATTGTCTGAAACGCTTATTTTGAGAATTGTGTAGCAAAACAGGCTTGAAAGTTAGGACACTAGTTCGACTCAAGCATACATGATTATTTAAAAAAACTCAAATTAATATGCACTTTGCTGGAGGGCACCAAAGGCTAAAAAGAAAACCTTAATTTTTCGAGAGAGCTGATTGACAAAAAAATTGATTAATTGCTCTCAGGCAAAGTTTGTAGCATTTTACAACAGTCCTATGGTCTTTTTGCGACTCGAAGTGGAGTTTCGAGATTCTACAGTTTTTTACGAGTCGAAGAGGATTGTTGGGATTCTACAGTTTTTTTAGATGACGCAAGTTTTTCATGACTTGAACCTTTAAACTTTTGTTTTCGAACTTTGACTTTGTCTTAGAACGTTGACTTCTGACTCTTAACATTGAACAGTAGCATATTGTCTGAAACGCTTATTTTGAGAATTGTGTAGCAAAACAGGCGTGAAAGTTAGGACACTAGATCGACTCAAGCATGCATAATTATTAAAAACTCAAATTAATATGCTCTTTGCTGAAGGTCATCGAAGGCTAAAATGAAAACCTTAATTTTTTGAGAGAGCTCAATGACAAAAAATTAAATAATTGCTCTGAGACAAAGTTTGTAGCATTTTACAACAGTCCTGTGGTCTTTTTGCGACTCGAAGTGGAATTTCGAGATTCTACAGTTTTTTACGAGTCGAAGAGGATTGTTGGGATTCTACAGTTTTTTTAGATGACGCAAGTTTTTCATGACTTGAACTTTTAAACTTTTGTTTTCGAACATTGACTTTGTTTTAGAACGTTGACTTCTGACTCCTAAAATTGAACAGTAGCTTATTGTCTGAAACGCTTATTTTGAGAATTGTGTAGCAAAACAGGCTTGAAAGTTAGGACACTAGTTCGACTCAAGCATACATGATTTTTTAAAAAAACTCAAATTATTATGCACTTTGCTGGAGGGCACCAAAGGCTAAAAAGAAAACCTTAATTTTTCGAGAGAGCTGACTGACAAAAAATTGATTAATTGCTCTCAGGCAAAGTTTGTAGCATTTTACAACAGTCCTATGGTCTTTTTGCGACTCGAAGTGGAGTTTCGAGATTCTACACTTTTTTACGAGTCGAAGAGGATTGTTGGGATTTTACAGTTTTTTTAGATGACGCAAGTTTTTCATGACTTGAGCTTTTAAACTTTTGTTTTCGAACTTTGACTTTGTCTTAGAACGTTGACTTCTGACTCTTAACATTGAACAGTAGCATATTGTCTGAAACGCTTATTTTGAGAATTGTGTAGCAAAACAGGCGTGAAAGTTAGGACACTAGATCGACTCAAGCATGCATAATTATTAAAAACTCAAATTAATATGCTCTTTGCTGAAGGTCATCGAAGGCTAAAATGAAAACCTTAATTTTTTGAGAGAGCTCAATGACAAAAAATTAAATAATTGCTCTGAGACAAAGTTTGTAGCATTTTACAACAGTCCTGTGGTCTTTTTGCGACTCGAAGTGGAATTTCGAGATTCTACAGTTTTTTACGAGTCGAAGAGGATTGTTGGGATTCTACAGTTTTTTTAGATGACGCAAGTTTTTCATGACTTGAACTTTTAAACTTTTGTTTTCGAACATTGACTTTGTTTTAGAACGTTGACTTCTGACTCCTAAAATTGAACAGTAGCTTATTGTCTGAAACGCTTATTTTGAGAATTGTGTAGCAAAACAGGCTTGAAAGTTAGGACACTAGTTCGACTCAAGCATACATGATTTTTTAAAAAAACTCAAATTATTATGCACTTTGCTGGAGGGCACCAAAGGCTAAAAAGAAAACCTTAATTTTTCGAGAGAGCTGACTGACAAAAAATTGATTAATTGCTCTCAGGCAAAGTTTGTAGCATTTTACAACAGTCCTATGGTCTTTTTGCGACTCGAAGTGGAGTTTCGAGATTCTACAGTTTTTTACGAGTCGAAGAGGATTGTTGGGATTCTACAGTTTTTTTAGATGACGCAAGTTTTTCATGACTTGAACCTTTAAACTTTTGTTTTCGAACTTTGACTTTGTCTTAGAACGTTGACTTCTGACTCTTAACATTGAACAGTAGCATATTGTCTGAAACGCTTATTTTGAGAATTGTGTAGCAAAACAGGCGTGAAAGTTAGGACACTAGATCGACTCAAGCATGCATAATTATTAAAAACTCAAATTAATATGCTCTTTGCTGAAGGTCATCGAAGGCTAAAATGAAAACCTTAATTTTTTGAGAGAGCTCAATGACAAAAAATTAAATAATTGCTCTGAGACAAAGTTTGTAGCATTTTACAACAGTCCTGTGGTCTTTTTGCGACTCGAAGTGGAATTTCGAGATTCTACAGTTTTTTACGAGTCGAAGAGGATTGTTGGGATTCTACAGTTTTTTTAGATGACGCAAGTTTTTCATGACTTGAACTTTTAAACTTTTGTTTTCGAACATTGACTTTGTTTTAGAACGTTGACTTCTGACTCCTAAAATTGAACAGTAGCTTATTGTCTGAAACGCTTATTTTGAGAATTGTGTAGCAAAACAGGCTTGAAAGTTAGGACACTAGTTCGACTCAAGCATACATGATTTTTTAAAAAAACTCAAATTATTATGCACTTTGCTGGAGGGCACCAAAGGCTAAAAAGAAAACCTTAATTTTTCGAGAGAGCTGACTGACAAAAAATTGATTAATTGCTCTCAGGCAAAGTTTGTAGCATTTTACAACAGTCCTATGGTCTTTTTGCGACTCGAAGTGGAGTTTCGAGATTCTACAGTTTTTTACGAGTCGAAGAGGATTGTTGGGATTCTACAGTTTTTTTAGATGACGCAAGTTTTTCATGACTTGAACCTTTAAACTTTTGTTTTCGAACTTTGACTTTGTCTTAGAACGTTGACTTCTGACTCTTAACATTGAACAGTAGCATATTGTCTGAAACGCTTATTTTGAGAATTGTGTAGCAAAACAGGCGTGAAAGTTAGGACACTAGATCGACTCAAGCATGCATAATTATTAAAAACTCAAATTAATATGCTCTTTGCTGAAGGTCATCGAAGGCTAAAATGAAAACCTTAATTTTTTGAGAGAGCTCAATGACAAAAAATTAAATAATTGCTCTGAGACAAAGTTTGTAGCATTTTACAACAGTCCTGTGGTCTTTTTGCGACTCGAAGTGGAATTTCGAGATTCTACAGTTTTTTACGAGTCGAAGAGGATTGTTGGGATTCTACAGTTTTTTTAGATGACGCAAGTTTTTCATGACTTGAACTTTTAAACTTTTGTTTTCGAACATTGACTTTGTTTTAGAACGTTGACTTCTGACTCCTAAAATTGAACAGTAGCTTATTGTCTGAAACGCTTATTTTGAGAATTGTGTAGCAAAACAGGCTTGAAAGTTAGGACACTAGTTCGACTCAAGCATACATGATTTTTTAAAAAAACTCAAATTATTATGCACTTTGCTGGAGGGCACCAAAGGCTAAAAAGAAAACCTTAATTTTTCGAGAGAGCTGACTGACAAAAAATTGATTAATTGCTCTCAGGCAAAGTTTGTAGCATTTTACAACAGTCCTATGGTCTTTTTGCGACTCGAAGTGGAGTTTCGAGATTCTACACTTTTTTACGAGTCGAAGAGGATTGTTGGGATTTTACAGTTTTTTTAGATGACGCAAGTTTTTCATGACTTGAGCTTTTAAACTTTTGTTTTCGAACTTTGACTTTGTCTTAGAACGTTGACTTCTGACTCCTAACATTGAACAGTAGCTTATTGTCTGAAACGTTTATTTTGAGAATTGTGTAGCAAAACAGGCGTGAAAGTTAGGACACTAGATCGACTCAAGCATGCATTATTATTAAAAAAAACTCAAATTAATATGCTCTTTGCTGAAGGGCATCGAAGGCTAAAATGAAAACCTTAATTTTTTGAGAGAGCTGATTGACAAAATTGATTAATTGCTCTGAGGCAAAGTTTGTAGCATTTTACAACATTCCTGTGGTCTGTTTGCGACTCGAAGTGGAGTTTTGAGATTCTAGTTTTTACGAGTCGAAGAGGATTGTTGGAATTCTTTAGTTTTTTTAGATGACGCAAGTTTTTCATGACTTGAACTTTTAAACTTTTGTTTTCGAACATTGACTTTGTTTTAGAACGTTGACTTCTGACTCCTAACATTGAACAGTAGCTTATTGTCTGAAACGCTTATTTTGAGAATTGTGTAGCAAAACAGGCTTGAAAGTTAGGACACTAGTTCGACTCAAGCATACATAATTATTTTAAAAAACTCAAATTAATATACACTTTGCTGAAGGGCATCGAAGGCTAAAATGAAAACCTTAATTTTTTGAGAGAGCTGAATGACAAAAAATTAATTAATTGCTCTGAGACAAAGTTTGTAGCATTTTACAACAGTCCTGTGGTATTTTTGCGACTGGAAGTGGAGTTTCGAGATTCTAAAGTTTTTAACGAGTCGAAGAGGATTGTTGGGATTCTACAGTTTTTTTAGATGACACAAGTTTTTCATGACTTGAACCTTTAAACTTTTGTTTTCGAACATTGACTTTGTTTTAGAACGTTGACTTCTGACTCCTAACATTGAACAGTAGCTTATTGTCTGAAACGTTTATTTTGAGAATTGTGTAGCAAAACAGGCGTGAAAGTTAGGACACTAGATCGACTCAAGCATGCATTATTATTAAAAAAAACTCAAATTAATATGCTCTTTGCTGAAGGGCATCGAAGGCTAAAATGAAAACCTTAATTTTTTGAGAGAGCTGATTGACAAAATTGATTAATTGCTCTGAGGCAAAGTTTGTAGCATTTTACAACATTCCTGTGGTCTGTTTGCGACTCGAAGTGGAGTTTTGAGATTCTAGTTTTTACGAGTCGAAGAGGATTGTTGGAATTCTTTAGTTTTTTTAGATGACGCAAGTTTTTCATGACTTGAACTTTTAAACTTTTGTTTTCGAACATTGACTTTGTTTTAGAACGTTGACTTCTGACTCCTAACATTGAACAGTAGCTTATTGTCTGAAACGCTTATTTTGAGAATTGTGTAGCAAAACAGGCTTGAAAGTTAGGACACTAGTTCGACTCAAGCATACATAATTATTTTAAAAAACTCAAATTAATATACACTTTGCTGAAGGGCATCGAAGGCTAAAATGAAAACCTTAATTTTTTGAGAGAGCTGAATGACAAAAAATTAATTAATTGCTCTGAGACAAAGTTTGTAGCATTTTACAACAGTCCTGTGGTATTTTTGCGACTGGAAGTGGAGTTTTGAGATTCTACAGTTTTTTACGAGTCAAAGAGGATTGTTGGGATTCTACAGTTTTTTTTAGATTACGCAAGTTCTTCATGACTTGAACTTTTAAACTTTTGTTTTCGAACATTGACTTTGTTTTAGAACGTTGACTTCTGACTCCTAACATTGAACAGTAGCTTATTGTCTGAAACGCTTATTTTGAGAATTGTGTAGCAAAACAGGCTTGAAAGTTAGGACACTAGTTCGACTCAAGCATACATGATTATTTTAAAAAACTCAAATTAATATGCACTTTGCTGGAGGGCACCAAAGGCTAAAAAGAAAACCTTAATTTTTCGAGAGAGCTGATTGACAAAAAAATTGATTAATTGCTCTCAGGCAAAGTTTGTAGCATTTTACAACAGTCCTATGGTCTTTTTGCGACTCGAAGTGGAGTTTCGAGATTCTACAGTTTTTTACGAGTCGAAGAGGATTGTTGGGATTCTACAGTTTTTTTAGATGACACAAGTTTTTCATGACTTGAACCTTTAAACTTTTGTTTTCGAACTTTGACTTTGTCTTAGAACGTTGACTTCTGACTCCTAACATTGAACAGTAGCTTATTGTCTGAATAGCTTATTTTGAGAATTGTGTAGCAAAACAGGCGTGAAAGTTAGGACACTAGATCGACTCAAGCATGCATTATTATTTAAAAAACTCAAATTAATATGCTCTTTGCTGAAGGGCATCGAAGGCTAAAATGAAAACCTTAATTTTTTGAGAGAGCTGATTGACAAAAAATTGATTAATTGCTCTGAGGCAAAGTTTGTAGCATTTTACAACATTCCTGTGGTCTGTTTGCGACTCGAGGTGGAGTTTTGAGATTCTACAGTTTTTACGAGTCGAAGAGGATTGTTGGAATTCTACAGTTTTTTTAGATGACGCAAGTTTTTCATGACTTGAACTTTTAAACTTTTGTTTTCGAACATTGACTTTGTTTTAGAACGTTGACTTCTGACTCCTAACATTGAACAGTAGCTTATTGTCTGAAACGCTTATTTTGAGAATTGTGTAGCAAAACAGGCTTGAAAGTTAGGACACTAGTTCGACTCAAGCATACATAATTATTTAAAAAA
This sequence comes from Convolutriloba macropyga, assembly GCF_964194025.1. Classification (NCBI taxonomy): domain Eukaryota; kingdom Metazoa; phylum Xenacoelomorpha; order Acoela; family Convolutidae; genus Convolutriloba; species Convolutriloba macropyga. Next base: position 43,819,899 of record NC_134471.1, read on the forward strand.
ACTCAAATTAATATGCACTTTGCTGAAAGACATCAAAGGCTAAAAAGAAAACCTTAATTTTTTGAGAGAGCTGAATGACAAAAAATTAATTAATTGCTCTGAGACAAAGTTTGTAGCATTTTACAACAGTCCTATGGTCTTTTTGCGACTCGAAGTGGAGTTTCGAGATTCTACAGTTTTTAACGAGTCGAAGAGGATTGTTGGGATTCTACAGTTTTTTTAGATGACACAAGTTTTTCATGACTTGAACCTTTAAACTTTTGTTTTCGAACTTTGACTTTGTCTTAGAACGTTGACTTCTGACTCCTAACATTGAACAGTAGCTTATTGTCTGAATAGCTTATTTTGAGAATTGTGTAGCAAAACAGGCGTGAAAGTTAGGACACTAGATCGACTCAAGCATGCATTATTATTTAAAAACTCAAATTAATATGCTCTTTGCTGAAGGGCATCGAAGGCTAAAATGAAAACCTTAATTTTTTGAGAGAGCTGATTGACAAAAAATTGATTAATTGCTCTGAGGCAAAGTTTGTAGCATTTTACAACATTCCTGTGGTCTGTTTGCGACTCGAGGTGGAGTTTTGAGATTCTACAGTTTTTACGAGTCGAAGAGGATTGTTGGAATTCTACAGTTTTTTTAGATGACGCAAGTTTTTCATGACTTGAACTTTTAAACTTTTGTTTTCGAACATTGACTTTGTTTTAGAACGTTGACTTCTGACTCCTAACATTGAACAGTAGCTTATTGTCTGAAACGCTTATTTTGAGAATTGTGTAGCAAAACAGGCTTGAAAGTTAGGACACTAGTTCGACTCAAGCATACATAATTATTTTAAAAAACTCAAATTAATATGCACTTTGCTGAAAGACATCAAAGGCTAAAAAGAAAACCTTAATTTTTTGAGAGAGCTGAATGACAAAAAATTAATTAATTGCTCTGAGACAAAGTTTGTAGCATTTTACAACAGTCCTGTGGTATTTTTGCGACTGGAAGTGGAGTTTTGAGATTCTACAGTTTTTTACGAGTCGAAGAGGATTGTTGGGATTCTACAGTTTTTTTAGATTGCGCAAGTTTTTCATGACTTGAACTTTTAAACTTTTGTTTTCGAACATTGACTTTGTTTTAGAACGTTGACTTCTGACTCCTAACATTGAACAGTAGCTTACTGTCTGAAACGCTATTTTGAGAATTGTGTAGCAAAACAGGCGTGAAAGTTAGGACACTAGATGGACTCAAGCATGCATATTTATTTAAAAAACTCAAATTAATATACACTTTGCTGAAGGGCATCGAAGGCTAAAATGAAAACCTTAATTTTTTTAGAGAGCTGATTGACAAAAAATTGATTAATTGCTCTGAGGCAAAGTTTGTAGCATTTTACAACAGTCCTGTGGTCTGTTTGCGACTCGATGTGGAGGTTTGAGATTCTACAGTTTTTACGAGTCGAAGAGGATTGTTGGAATTCTACAGTTTTTTTAGATGATGCAAGTTTGTTCATGACTTGAACTTTTGACTTTTGTTTTCGAACATTGACTTTGTTTTATAACGTTGACTTCTGAATTCGAACTTTGAACTTTAACATTAGCTTATTTTCGATTGTACAAAAATTAGGAACTGATGTTAATATGCAAGGTGAAAAGGTTATTTTGAGAATTTTGTAGGAAAATAGGTTTGAAGTTGAGGACACTATTTGGACTCAAGCATACATATTTATTAAACACAAACTAATTCAAACTTTGAGGGGCATCGAAGGCTGGCAAAGGAGGGCATCGAAGGCTGGCAAAGGAAACATTGATTGTTTCGAGAAATTGGATTGAGAAAAAACTTAGTAATTGCTCTCTTAAAGTGTCGAAGTCATTTAAAAATAAACTAATCAGCGAAGAATTTGCGATAAGGATAATGCCCTCAATATTTTAGATTTTCGTAAATTTTTTTGTAGTCCTTTCCTATGGCTTACTCTCCCCAATGACAGATCGCTTGAGTACTTATAAGCCAATCTTTCAAGAATTTTAAACTAAAAGCTAATGTTTTTTTTATGACTGAAGTTTTTTGGTTTAAAAAAGTTCGAAGGATTTTTGAAGTACGTCCCCTTTTTGCTTATTTTTGTCCTCTGTTTATGAACAGGACCCTTCTGCTTTGTTGTTGAGGGCACGGAAGTTTTCTACAGTGTAGGTTTTATATGGTGGTTTTTTTATTTTGCTACTATGTGCTATTGAAATTAGATTTTTGCCATCAGATTATAGAGTTTTTGCCATAAATTTTTTTTTGTTTTTTTTTGTCGTGGTATTATCTCGTAGTCTTATTAATGCGAGATATCTTGAGCTCTCTAATGCGTTGTGCATTATATAATTCTTTTTTTAGTTCGGTCTTGTAACAGTTTTTGCACAAACGTCTATTTGTGTATATCTCTAATCTCTCCATTTGTTAGAGAATTAAGTGAAAAATTTGGATGAACAGGGTCGGAACATTGTGCGAACGCACATTACCGAACCTCGTTGTCTCCGATTTTTAAGAGGTTTGAATTTCTCAGTGGTTCATCAGTTAAAACTTGTTCCATTCCACTAGTTGATATTTTTAGTTGCTCTCATAGGAAGTTTTTAGAAATTGTTAGTCCTGCTGGTCGTTTTTAATACCATTTTTCTTTCTAACGACTTTTCGTCTCATAGTTTTTTTCTTCTAACCAATTGCCTTTTCGTCCTCGGGATCAACAGGTAAAGCCCGGAGGGCGTTAAGTTGCTAAGCAGTTCTCTTAGGGCCTTATGCCGACTAGTAAGTAAGCGAATCACAGAAATTGATAGACATATGGAGTAAAGTGTGGTGCTTTAGACTTTTACCTCCCTGCTACTCTACCTATACCGTATCATATGTATGTTTAGTTTGATCTATGTATGTATGTGTGGGTGTAGGTGCCTCGTGTGAGTGTGAGCCGGAGTACACTGGGAAGGCGTGTGATTGTCCGGTGTCTACAGCCACTTGTGTCTCTGAGGTGAGTGGCCTCATCTGCAATGGACAGGGAGAGTGTGTATGCGGAGAGTGCAGGTGCTTCCCAAACAGCACCTACCGCGGAGAAAAGTGTGAACAGTGTAAGCAAACTATCACTAATCTATTCATGAGAAATGTGATTGGTTAAAAGTTGCAGTATTTGTGTATAAATATGTGAAGTCGTTTGTAAAATTCATCTTTGCATGCTCTGTTGAAAATAGATGGTTGTTTAATTGCTCTCAAACAAAGTTTATAGCAGTTATATTACTCCTGTGGTCTTTTATTTGATTTATTGCTCGGTGATTTTCGTCTGACTTGTAACTTTTCGTCTTCGAAAACGGGTAAACAAGTAAATCTCAGAAGGCGTGAGGTTTTGTCTCTCGGCTGTTCTAGTCTCTAATTGTACAATCCATCGAAGCTGATGAGAAGACAAACTCATGGTGTAAAAGGTTGTTTGAACCCCCCTGATGCTGTCCACACGCCAACCCCCTCCTTCCACCTCGCCCTCCCTGACCCCCCCCCCCGTCCTCCCTAAGCCTAAGCTGGCTGCTGCCGAAGCTAACCGCTCGCCAGTTGATGGAGAGCAATTGAAAATGTTTTGATGGTACACCCAACGCCAATGAAAAACTAAATAACAAGCACTCGATAACTTATCTGAAGAAAATTCTTGTTCACCGCCTGATTTCAAAAGTTTTTCAGATTATAAAGGATTACCGGGTTGCTGTAAGAAATTACTGGAAAATAAATTTATTGGAAAGAACGCATAATATGTACCAATTAGAAAATTATGTTTCCTTATTTCATTGATGCGAAGATGGTAGAGCACCTGATCTTAAATCAATATAATAATCAATATAATAATATAATTTATAATTTATTAAAAATGATAATAGGTTTAACTAGTTTTACCTAGCTTTATTTTAGTAAGTCTTACGGGGCGAGTATTTAGGCTTCAGTTTCAATCAATTATTGACCAGACAGAATGATGTAATTTATATTTCCATTTGTTCCAGGCTTTTGGAAAACAAATTTCCTCAGTTGCAATGCAAATTGACCCGGAATTGAATATGGATCATAATTTTGAAAATGGTTTTACTCTTTCGGCAGTGTGGGTGGCGATTGCATTCTCCTGCACATAGAAGTTTTATCTTAAGACTTGTTTTGGCGGTGTTTTAAAACATATCTCTAGTCTAATCATTTCTTAATTTGTTAAAAGAGCACGTCTAAGTTTCACGTTGTTGGACAAAAGAGTCAAGTTTTTTGTTGCAATTTTGGCGGTTTTTGAATCATCTTGAAAGTTGCAATAACATTGGCAACATGCTGCAAGGGCACAAAGGGGGCATCAAGGGTTTTCGGAGGCATCAATTGATTGAAGTCTTTTCTCATCTTCTTTGAAATTGGCTCTGAAACTGTAGGCTGAAATGTTGTCAATATGGTCAGTACATCAATTTGTGGGAAAGGGGTAACTCACGTTGCCTAAAACCGGAGCGAGAAAAATCTAAAAAAAAACTACGGAGAAAAAACGCGTGCGAGACCGGAAACGGGGCGAACGAACGTGCCGTAAGCCGTTTTTACCTTTACGACTCGTGTTTCTCCATCTCGTCCTGGCGTTGTCTCCATGACTCTTCCCAGTGGCCAAATGCCTCTTGGTGTTTGGTCTTTCAACACCCAAACAATGTCGTCCACTTTGAGCAGTCGATCGTTGCTGTTTGACCATTTCGACCGTCGGCTAAGCGTTGGCAGATACTCTTTCACCAAGCGTCGCCATATATGGTTCATCAGCTTCTGCGTGTTTTTCCATGTCTTCAAGCTTGCAGGTTGCTGGTCTCCAAATTGTCCTGGTGGCAAGCTATTGAAGGGACGCTGGATAAGAAAGTGGTTTGGAGTCAAAGGTTCCTCGTTGTCAGGCTGCTCAGCAACGTTAGTCAGTGGTCTGGAGTTGAGGATTGATTCTGTTTCCACCATAATTGTTAGGAAAGTGTCAAAAGAGAGTCTTCTGGATCCTAGAATGAGGAGGAGCGTTCTTTTGGCGCTCTGGATCAAACGCTCCCAGACACCGCCAAAATGAGGGCCGTATGGGGGATTGAATTTCCACGTTGTATTGGCTACTGCTAAAGCTTTGTAGATTCTGTCATTGTCCAAGGCTTTAACAGTTTTCTTCAGTTCTTCAGAAGCGCCAACGAAAGTTTTCCCGTTGTCGCTGTAGAGAAGTTGGGGCTGGCATCGACGACTGCAAAATCTTCTGAAGGCATTGAGAAACGTATCTGTATTGAGGTCTGGACACGTTTCTAAGTGAACTGCTCGCGTCACCATGCATGTAAATATTAGACCATAATGTTTTTCTAAAATGCCTTTGGAATCTTCGATGTAGAAGGGTCCAAAGAAATCTACACCAGAATTAGCAAAGGGAAACTGTGTTTTTGTTGTTGGAAAACGAAAACTAGGTAATGGTGCCATAATTGGTTGAATGTTTTTCGTGTCAAAGCGTCGACATAAGAAACAATGAAACCGTACGCTTGCTAACGCTTTCCGAAGGCCAATCACATGGTAACGTTGTTGAATGAATGCTTTTGTTGGTTCTGTGGACTGGTGAATACATATTTGATGGGCATGTTCCAAGTACAAACGAACAATTTTGTCCTTGGCGTGCAAAATTATTGGACGTTTTTCCAAATCCAGTTGTGTTGGTGCATACTGCAACCGACCACAAGATCTGAGTAATCCGTCCTCATCCAACAGCGGATTTAAGCATCGTATTTTGCACTTAGAATCTAGTTTGATTCCACGTTGTAAGGAATTAACGGTCGAATGGAAAAAACTGTCCTGAGATAATTTCAGGAGATAATTTCGCGATAATTGAATGTCTTCAGTTGTGTATTGGTGATTGTTCGTTCGCATTTTCTTTGCACGATTAATTAGGTTGAAAACTGTTGCAACTGTCAGAAGAAGTTTGTTCCATGTTGAGAATTTACTCGGATCGACAATAGGTTTAATTGTCCTGGGACTTCTCGTGACTGCCGCACATGTTGCGCGTGGTTTGTTTATCTCATTCCAGGTCGACTCGCTTTGGCAAAGAAATTGGGGTGGATCTAACCATTTCTGCTGAATTTCGTTTGTCTCAAGACCGCGAGTTCCGTGATCGGCGGGATTGAGATAAGTTGAGATGTGATGCCATTGCTGGGGTGAAGAACTTTTATGAATTTCTCGCAATCTGTTTGAAACAAAAACGTTTTGCTTCTTATTTGAGGCTATCCAGTCCAAAACTACTTGACTGTCGGACCAGAGAAAAATTTGGTCGAATGTCAGTGTCATTTCTCTTTGGATCAGTTGTAGAAGGCGCACTCCTATAACAGCGGCTTCTAGTTCCATTTTTGGCACACTTATTTGTTTAATGGGAGCAACTTTGCATTTTCCCATGAGAAAGCATGCTTGTGGCGGAGTGGTTTGACTATTGGTTGTACGGAGGTAAGCAACGGCTGCCATAGCTGCCATTGAGGCATCCACAAATATATGAAGTTGGCTGCTTGTGATTTTACTGAAATTGTGAACAGTTCTTGGTATTCGGATTTCGGGCATGGCAAAGTAGCTGTTTAGAACTTTCTGGAGGTTATGGTGTAGTTCATGTGGTATCAAATCATCCCATTTTCTTCCAAGTTTCCAAATCTGCTGCAAAACCATTTTGATTCTAATTGTCAGGGGAGACAACAGGCCGAAGGGATCGAAGATTGAAGATACCAAACTGAAAATTTTCCTTTGTGTGTACACTGTTGCATCTTTAGGAAATTGTTGTAGGGGGAACATGACAAAATCGTCAGTTGTTATGTTCCATTTTTGACCAAGGACTCTTATGATCTCTTTTGTTTCGTCTTTGTCGTCGGAAGAGATTTCAGCAAGTATATCTGGTTGGTTCGAAACAAATTTTGTCAACCTGAAGCCACCTTTTTTCAGGCATCTTGTTGTCTGTGATATGACTTCTTTGGCTTCTGAAATTGTTGGCAGGGACTGAATGTAGTCATCCATATAAAAGTGGTGTTTAATAGCGTTCAAGGCGGCTGGAAATTCACTTTTGTTGTCTTCTGCACATTTATTGAGCACATAAATTGCGCAAAATGGTGAACATGTTGCGCCAAAGATTAATCTAGTGAATTGAAATTGTCGAATGGAGTTGTCTATCATCCAAAGGAAACGAAGAGCAGACTGGTCTTCTTGTCTCACGGCAATCTGCATAAACATTCCTTCGATGTCTGACAAAACAGCAACCGGGTGTTCTCTGAATCTCAACAGCACTCCAACTAAGTTATTTAGCAAATCAGGACCAGTTAGAAGATTTGAGTTCAGTGATTCACCGCGGAATTGTGATGCTGCGTTGGCAACTCTTCTCACTTTTCCGGGTTTGTTTGGATTAGTGACTGGATGATGAGGTAAGTACCATATTGACTCTGGGGGTGGTGCTTGCATTTCGACTGGCTTGACAAAATTTTTATCCAAGTCTGTTTGGAGTGTCTGGTTGTACTTCTGATTGAGACCGGGATCGTTTTGTAGTCGTTTTTGTAGACTTTTTAGTTGACTGACAGCTGAGAAATAGTTATTCTGGAGTTTCTTTACAGGTTTCCAAGGAAGGCCAATCTGATATCTTTCACCGTTGTGACAGATTGAGTTTTCCATTGTTTGGACTGCTAATTGGTCTAGTGAGCTGTCTTCATTCTGTTCGGGTAATGTACCTTCAGCTTCTATTTTCCAGAATCTTTGAACTAATTCGTCCAATGGTTCTTCTTCAGTGTCTTTCCGGCAGACATGGTAAATGAATGGTTGGCGAGGGGGCTTGTTTGAGTTTATTGTTTTAGGAGATAGCTCGTACTCTCCAGCGAGAGTCCAACCAAGCTTTGTTTTTACGCCGAATGGATGCTTTTTGCTACCTTGGATTACCTCGACTGGATATGTGAAGGGAAACGTATTGACACCAAGAAGGGCGCCTATTGCACCGTTGGCTATGTCAGGGAAATAAATGTGACTAAGTTCCTTGAAGGTGTCGCATAATTGATTGAGTTCAAGAACGTTAGCGGGTGATACATTGAGACATGGCGTGCTATAGGCTCTTGCAATGCTGAAGTGTTGACTGATTTTGTCATAAGGCGTTACTGTCACTGTTTCACTAATTTTGGACAGTGGCATTTCATGTTCAGTGTTTAGGTACTGCAGAGTTGTTGATGCTTGTGCTTCGCAGGGAAGCTCAAGAAAGCTAGTAACTTTATCCAGCAGGAAGGTGAACTGGCTTCCGGGGTCAATCAAGGCGTAGGTATCAAACACTTTACTTCCGTTTACAAATGAAACTGGTATTATTTGTAGTTGTTCATACCATTCAGGAGGAGGAATTGTATTTCGGTTGATACTGAAGTTTTGGGTCGGATTCGAAGCACTCAAATGGGCGCGTTGAACATTTTGTTGCTGTGATTGTCTTTTACCAGAAAACGATTGACCGTATCTTGTCTGCTGGCTCTTTGTACTGCTTACAGTGTCAGTACTTTTGTTTTGATTTTGTTGTTGAAAGGATGGCTGTGTTTGGGGGCTTGCTAGATTTTGTGTCGGCTGATTGGGATTGCTTGTTGAGAAGGCAGCGGTGGGCCGCTTAACTTGTTTCGAAGGATCATGCAAAGTTGTGTGGTGAAATCCTTTACATGTTTGGCATCGTTTTGTGGACGGACATGACTGCTTAAAATGTTTGTTGCTTAAACAGTTCGAGCAAAGATTGTTCTTGCTCACAATGTCATACCTTTGGTCTGGCGCGCATTTCTGGTATTCAGGGCATGTTGCGAGTATGTGACTTCCTTTGCATTTCTCGCAAGACCTGTTTGACTGATCAGCATCTTTACGCGGAGGAAAGGGTGGTTGACCATGCTGGTTTGCAGGGCGACTTGAGTGCAATGAATTCGGTTTCCAATTGTTTTGTGAAGTATTAGAAAATTGATTCATAGCATTGCTGTTCCTATTATCATTGTTGTTGTTAATTCTGCTAATGCTATTACTGTTGTGACCGAATGTGTTCCAATTATTAAACGGCTTATGAACATTTTCTCTGTTGATTTTGTCGTATACTTGGGCCTGTACTTCAAGCCACTTCTGAAAATCAGAGACGGTTGGTTGATTTCCAAATGATGTTATTGTATACTCTGTCCATTTTATCAGAATATTATGTGGAATTTTTTCTTTTGCCTTTTTCATCAATGTTGAACTTTGCAAGTCGGCTTTGAAGCCTAAATATTCAAAAGCTTGCACTAATCGTTTGAGAAAAGAAGCAAAAGATACGAAACTCTGTTTGTTGTAGTCATTGTTCGGACGCCAGGCTTCCAGTTGATTGATGAAAGCATTCACAACAATGCTGGGATCTCCAAAGTGATCCATGAGCTCTTTCAAAGCAATTGCGTAGTAAGCTGGGTCACACGAGTAGGCTTGAATTTTTTCTTTGGCTTTTCCTACGACCGAGTTCTGTAAGTATGTTATACGGTGTGTATCCGTAAGGCTAGTATTATTGTGAACTAGGTTGAAAAAATTGTTTATCCACTCATGGTATTTCAGTGGGTTACCATTGAAATTTGATATTGTAATTGGTGGAAGTTTAATGGAATTTTTGTTTGTGGTTTGTAAATTAAAATTATTTTCAAACGGGATTGTTTCTGTTTGTATTTCAGTTCGTGGCTGAAACAGTTGCTTTCCAGAAAAAGACCAATTTGGAATTTGTTTCGAATTTCCCGAAATGTTTGGTTGGCTAATATATTGAGCAAAGGGGGGAAGAATGGCTGTTTGGTAGTTTGTAAAGGCATTTTCCGGAGTAAGCGGACAATTAGGTGGCTGAGATGATGTACAGCAAACAAGGTTGGTACCTTGGTTGTTGAGTGTTGTATTGGAGGGGAAAACAATTCCATTGTTTGGTTCTTCCGTTCGATTTCCATTGCTAAAATGAACTCCAGTTGGGTAAAGTGGGTTCTGAAATTGTTGGGAAACGTTTGTTTGCGCTACTGTTGGTAACGACATTGCTGACGCCAATTTAACGCTGTTCTGGTTTTCACTTATTGGAACAGCTGAAAATTGAGTGTTTGAAACAGTTTGAGCAGTTGCACTTTGATTGTTGTCAAAATGTAGGGGATTGTGTCGACTGTCTTCGTAACAATATGGATTTGGCGTGGTCTCATTTGTCACTCTATTTGTTCCTTTTTCTGAATGAAATTGACGCTGAAGCATTTGCTCATTCAAATTGCATGAACTTGATGTTTGGTATGTTTTGGTTTTGTTAACTGGACAGTTATGTTGAATTGAGTTTTGTAAATCTAATGCAAGACGTTGTATGCTTTGATCTTCACTTTTGTTATTTAAGGGAACAGAAGACTTTTCTTTTGGTCTAACTGTGGGATTTGCTGGTTGATTTATTGGCATTTCGGGCAATGTGATCAGCTTTGAACTAGAGAACTGGTTCAATTCTCCAATTGATGAGTGAATTAATTCCGGCTGGTTATCAATAGATTCAACAGGAAATAAGACTGCAGTTTGATTCATTGGAATGGGGGGTTGTTGAATTGAAGCAAACTGGTTGAAAGTGTTCTCTTGCTCTCTGAGAACAACTTTGTGTTCTGGGGATTGAGGATTACTCAAGACAAATCTGTCCTGAATGTTTGCTCTGGATAATAGGGTTGATGCTGGTGTTGGGGCTGCTAACAACGACATTGATTGATTTATGTGTTCAGCCGTCGTAAAATTTTTTACTGGTTCTTCAGTCAATTCTCTAGTATCCTGCGCAAATTGGCTGTTGCTCTGAAGGAATTTGGAGAGAAGGTTGGGTTTATTTTCTCCTTGCGGAAGGAAAAACGATGGTTTCGCCGGTCTTGGGGGCACTGGAGGGGAGACATCGCTGGCAGGGTTCTTTACTGTCATGTTGTTTTGCTCTGAGTTTTGGGAGACCGGTGTCAATCGATGCAACTCGAGTTGTCTTCTTGAGGACTGTGAGATGCAGCTGATGTCATCGCGCACTCGAGTCGATGATTGACTCAATTGACCATCATCGTCGAGACTGTTGACTTCTAGTTCCAACTTTTCTAGACGAGAGATCAAGTTCGATTGACGCTTCATGACCGAATTTATGCTACTGGAGCTTACTTTTTCAATCATGATGCTGTCAAGGTTTGTCTTCAGCTCTTCAACGCTCTCCTTGATTTTGTTGATCAACAAAGAAAGAGTGCGGAAGCTTTTTCTCTGCTCAACGGATGTCTGTAAGAGATCAAGCTGATTTTTCATGTTGAGCTCAGTCATTTTGAACTTGTTCAATGAGTATTGTAACTTCTGGCTGTTTTCTTTTGTCATCCTGATGAACCGGCTGTAGTCAACTTGTAATGGTTCTGTTGTATTTAAAGTAAAGGTAAAGAACGGCTCGAAATTTACGGAGCGACGACTTTTTTGGTAAATTAAAAACCTCTTAAGTTTTTGTAGGCTAATCAGCCTAGCTCTTTTCGTTCAAAAGTAGCAACGCAAATTTTCACAAAAATAGGAATCCTAAAGGTGTTTTTTGGTGCTAAATCTAGCTAAAAATTTGCTTAAAAAAAAGGAAAAACTAAACGTTCGCGCGTGTGTACCGTTGATTTGTTGAACAGGACCAAATAATTGCTTTCAATTTTTTTACAGATATGACTTCGCAACGATTCGCCTGTAAATTTTAGTTCTCCCTTAAATAACAATCAAAGAAACAGAAAAAATTTTAATGAAGTGTTTTCTTTTTTTTTTCGTGTGGAGTTTTAGGAACAAATAAAACCAAACAATAAAACCTAAAACCAAACTAAATCTATATTGATACTTCTTCAAAGTAAGTTAACTTTTTTTAGAATTTAAAATGCGGTGCGACCAGGCAACGTGAGCTACAGACAAGCAGAGAAAACTGGTTGCTTAAAAGCTGGGTCTACTTTGAAGCTCTTTTCCAAGAAATTCTGTTTTGCGATTCTTATGAAGTTAAGGACAACTGCTACCATTAAACTGCTTGTATTTGTTTCTGGATATTATCTGCCACCTATGAATTGCTCATCTTTACTTTGGTGACTACTGCGACCCAACGGAAACACACTCCTCTTCAGTTGGTGACTACTGAGACCAAAGGGGGAAAAGGGACTTCTTTCGGCAACTTCTGAGACCGCGGACAAAAAAGAAGAGACGTTTGAATTTTGCAACTTCAAGGGACTATATGCGTGAATGAATTTGAGTGGGGAATTATTCGAGAGCTTTTGATTTACTTCTTTTTGAGATCTTATCTTCTCTTTTATTTCTCTTGAGAAGTTATTTTCAGTGTATACTACTCAATTAGCTAGATGCGCGGCTAGTAGTATGCAAAATGAAAACAAAATAAGTGTAAATGTCGGGTGCTCTTAGGAAAGCATACTACCCCATTAACTAGGCTCGCGGCTAGTAGTATGCAATTAAGATCAATTAAGAAAACACAAACCTCTTTGCAGGTTTTTTTTTTTTTTGTCAGAAGCTTTTCAGTAATTTTCTGTCTGTTGTTTTCGGTTTTGCAGAATGGTTATATAGTTTTTCAGCTTGTTTTTTAATGATCTGCGGAGGTATATAAAATAGCTCTTTTTTTGAAAATTGATTGATTTTTTCTTTAATAAGAAAAAAAACGTTAGAAAAACGTTTTTTGATTTTTATATAACAGAGAAACAATTTTGCCAATTTTCTGTTGCTTCTTTGCAGTTTTGAATTAAATGAAATAAATTTTCCGATTATTTTCAAACAAACGGAAGGAGCTATTTCGAACGTGTTCTTGTTATCTACTGAAAATTTCCAATAAACATTAGAAAAATGTTTTTTTTTTTTTGAGTTTTTTGAGTAAAAGAAGCAAATTTGCAAATTTCAAGTTGCCTCTTTATAAGTTTGTATTTTCAATCAACTGATTTTGAGACTTGTTTTCCAACAAAACCAGGGGAGCTAATCAATGGGTTTCAGTGGAACTATTAAATGTTTTATTCAAAACGTTAGGAAAACGTTTTTTGAATTTTTTGATTCAAAGAAGCAATTTTTGTCAAAATTGAGTTGCTTCTTTACAAAATTGCGAAATCGATAAACTGATTTTAAAGCTTATTTTCCAACAAACTCAGGGGGGCTAATCAATGGGTTTTTTGGATTTATTAAAAGGTTTTCCCTAAAACGTTAGAAAAACGTTTTTTGATTTTTTGTAGTCAAGGAAGCAAATTTTGTCAAAATTGAGTTGCTTCTTTACAAAATTGCGAAATCGATAAACTGATTTTGAAGCTTATTTTCCAACAAACCCAGGGGGGCTAATCAATGGGTTTTTTGGATTTATTAAAAGGTTTTCCCTAAAACGTTAGAAAAACGTTTTTTGATTTTTTGTAGTCAAGGAAGCAAATTTTGTCAAAATTGAGTTGCTTCTTTACAAAATTGCGAAATCGATAAACTGATTTTGAAGCTTATTTTCCAACAAACCCAGGGGGGCTAATCAATGGGTTTTTTGGATTTATTAAAAGGTTTTCCCTAAAACGTTAGAAAAACGTTTTTTGATTTTTTGTAGTCAAGGAAGCAAATTTTGTCAAAATTGAGTTGCTTCTTTACAAAATTGCGAAATCGATAAACTGATTTTGAAGCTTATTTTCCAACAAACCCAGGGGGGCTAATCAATGGGTTTTTTGGATTTAATAAAAAGTTTTCATTAAGACGTTAGAAAAACGTTTTTTTGATTTTTGACGCTCAAAAAAGCACTTTTGCGACTTTCTCATTTTTGAGCAAAAATTTTACATAAGGTGTTCAACCAAAATAAAGTTGATTTTAAGTCCAACTGAAGTGTTCCATTCAAATAAAAATTTTACTTTCATGTAGATTTTTTGCGACAAATTGAGAAAATTGCTTTTGAGTTTTTCCGATGCAAAAAACGCTATATCGTTTTTTCGGGCAATTTGTGTTTTTTTTTTTCGTTAATTGCTGACTTGTAGTTGCTCACGGCTATTTCTTTCATAAACCGTCTACCAAAAGCTCGTTGGGGGACAATTTTTGTGTGTTTGAGATTTTTTGTCGCAAAAAAATCACGTTTTTTTTGGATACGTCTAACCGGGGAAAGGACTTCTAAGGTGACGTCTGGAACCTCGGGCGATCATCTCTTGGTGACGTCTGTAACCAAAAAAATGCCAGGCCTTCTTGGTCGGGTGACGTCTGAAAACCCTTGAAAAAAAAACTCTTCGTCTTTGGTTGGCTCGTCTGCAATAAGAAACTGTCGTAGTCTTAGATATTAGTCTTGGGGTGTGCTCATGCCCCCTCTTTGTTTCAAAAAAAAAAATAAATTTAATTCAGAAGGTTTTATGTCCTTATTATCAAGGCGGATGGTCGCCAAAATTATGTTTTAAAACATATCTCTAGTCTAATCATTTCTTAATTTGTTAAAAGAGCACGTCTAAGTTTCACGTTGTTGGACAAAAGAGTCAAGTTTTTTGTTGCAATTTTGGCGGTTTTTGAATCATCTTGAAAGTTGCAATAACATTGGCAACAGGCGGTATTAATGGGTTTTTGTAAGAATTTTGTTTAAATGTACAATTCTATTTAATGACTTGTTAGGAATATTGTGGCAAGTGTAGCGTTTGCAAACAATCATTTTACTCCTGATTGTCGAGATTACTCTTTGAACAGATCCATTTGAGACATTTGCATTGCTGTTTTTCTATTTGGTTCTGAATAGTTTCATACCGTACAGTAATGAAATGAACCTGACATCACATAACTTTTTATAGCTGTAAGCTGAGTTTCTGTTTTTTATTAATAGCCGCACAGCGATAGCTGGGGCTATTATTGGCCTTCTCTTGGTTTTTTTTTATTTCGTCGTCATGATTTTTGTTACGACCATATGACGTCACAGCCACTTTTTGTTCATTCGTTCATGCAATTTCAACTGAATTGCATGTGTGACGTCATTTTTCGCTCTTAGTGGAGCGAGTTTTTTTGTTCATGCGCGTGATTAAATTTTTGGTCACACTTGACTTACCTCACTCTCAAAAATGACTTCCTCACTTTGAAATTGACTTTTATTTACTTTAATTCAAAGAGATAAGGTCAAATGGGTATGTGTCACTCTAAATGAAGGTTATTTGAGATCAGCTAATAGAGGCAGCAATAACTTATACAGATTTTTAATCAAAATATAACAGATCAGCCTTCAAAGAAAAGACGAGTTTTTTTGGTCTGTCTTTTTTACTGTTTTTTAGACTGCCGATCTACGAATCTATTGCGGCTATTTTCTGGCAATCTGCCAGCTATGTTTTTTAATAGCCGCGTCCTCAATTCCAGGTGGCAATTATAGCGCTCCTAATTTTTTTACAATTCAAAAAATTTGAATTGTATTGGGGCGCTGTGTTTTTTTAAGATAAGTTCACACATTTTTCAATGACTTTGATCTTTCAAAACAGGATAAACAGGTAAAGCCCAGCGAGCATTAAGTTTCATTAGAGGCCCAAAGTGCGCTTTAGTTGTCCGCCAAGTGCTTAGAGTGGTGAAGCTACCGGGAAGTAGCTGGGATGGCCTTAATTTAAGGTTAAAAGGTCATTTTTAGGAGTTTTTGGTCTTAAAATAGTGCAATTTTTCATGTTTTTGTTGTGATTTTTATAGCTGCGAAGCTGTAAGCTGAGCGCAGCTATATTGCGGTGCTCTTGGTTTTTTTTGTTTCGTCTGACGCTCTTTTTTCGTTTTACATTTGTTCACACAGCAAAGCTGAAAAGTCAAATTTTCTGAATGACTTCTTCCTCTCACTAACGGCATTTGCGCGCGTGAGGTCATTTCTCACTCGCTTAAGCGAAAGTTTTTAGGTTATTTGCGTGATTAGATTTTGATCATACGTGATCATACGTGACTTACCTCACTCAATAAAATGACTTTTGCACTTTAAAACTTAAGTTTAATTTGAATTTGTTTAAGGTCAAAGGAACCCATATGTGCAGTAAGGGTCCCTAATAAGAGGCTTCTGTGGAATGAATTTTAACAAGCTTGATTAATTTATCGCTGAATGTTTTCTAGCCTAGTTTTTTGAGCGGCGTCTATTTTTTTTCTATTTAGATCTGTATCGGTTTCTATCTCTATTATATGGCACGCAGGTCTATTCTTTCGCAGCTATTCCGGCAATCTGCCGGCTATGTTTTTAAAATCTTTGTTTGATTAGTCCTAGGTTGAAGTTTTTAAAAGTTGATGAAGGCCTTTTGCGAGACGAAATTACTTGTTATGACCATTTTATGAGCTATTTGTCATTTTTGTCATTTTTTAGTTTTTCCAGCTTCAGGGGAAAGTGAATCTCCTTTGAGGTTTGATAATAGAGCACTGCATAGTTTCTAGTTATAATGGATTGGTTTTCAACATTTTAGTGTCTCGAATTTTAGCTTTTTTTTTATAAAATCTGCACTTTTTTTAAGGTTTCTTGTAAATTTCTCATTTTTGCCCATTCTCAAAGGCCAGAAAACATTCCACGGTCTGATAAAAAGTTACTGCATAGTTTTTAGTTTCAATGGGTTTGTTTTCAACAATTTAACCTTTCGAATTTTAGTAATTTTTTGATTAAATTTCAATTTTTTTTCGCGTTTTGACTTTTATTCAGTTTTTTGCCCCAGTAGCCACTTAACCTCATCCAGCGTTTGATAGTACGTCATTAAATAGTTGCTAGGGGCCCATTGAATTGTTTTCAACATTTTAATAGAACGAATTTGTATTTTTTGAAATTCGAAATTTCTAAAAATTATCGCTTATCGACCTTTGAGCCAATGATTTTTTAGGGCTTGGAATTGTGTTACTTTATAGCCTCTAGAGACACAGAAATGATTCTGAAGATATTAGTTTGACGATTTTCAGCAACATTTCATTAAATTGTGCAATTGATTTCATTTTTTAAGGTTTTGGTCTTTTTTGTGAGGTACTCGATCTTCAAGGGCCAATGAATTTTTTTTTCAGGTCATGCAGATATAAAGCTGGACCGATTTCAGAAAGAATTATTGTATTGGCCATATTTTTGAAATTGGTATATTTGAGGGGATCAATTTTTGCCTAAGCTTTAAAATCTTTAAGAGTTTTAGCGATAATTGTTTTTTTGTTAAGTTTGTTTGATTGTTTTAGTTTCTCATTTTTTTTGGATTATTTTGTTTGTGTTTTGGCTGGTATTGTTCAATTGATCTGCTGGTCAGTTAAAGTAGTTATAAGTTTTTCATTCAATTCTTTGAATTGTATTTCAGGACTTGTCCTGCTATGTTTTTACTTCGTCTAACAGATTTTTGTTTCGTCTTCCCTGACTTCTTGGAATTGACTTTTTCAATGACTTACCAAACTTAAAAAAGACTTCTGAACTCACTTATGGAATTTTAAATTTTGTGAACATTTACTTGTTAAAAGTCAATAGTGTGTATTTAAGTAGTACCAAACATATATGCCCTTATTCCTGATTATTAGAGTTTTGAGTTTTTGATTTTTAATATTAGTTTTGGGATCACCGTTTGTGCCCCCAGTGCGTTATGCGCCCCCTGTTACAAAGCACGTGCCATTACATAGTTAGTCATTATGTAAAATATATTGCACGTGCATCTGAGAGATGCAAATAATTTGCGCCCACTAAGCTGAGGGGGCACAAACGGAAGAGATCCTAATTTTTCTAGAGCCCTATTAGGGCTTTCTCCTTATAGAGCTTATGTGTCTCATAACAATTACAGCCCAAAGCTAACCCAAAAAATCTAGTGGTCTATTAAAGGATTGGTGGTCGTTCTGTCTATCTAATCTCTTTATTTGTTTCAATTCATGCAAGGCCCCAAGCGTCTTTCGCGTCTATTTTCCGGCAATCTGCCGGCTATGTTTTGGATTTGATTTTTGTCTAAGTGTTGTTCCCAATCCATTCATAGTTCATTCTAGACCTAGTTTTTTGTTTTGACCAAATTTCAATTTTTCGCTGGTGGCTTTTTGTTCACATGTGGCATTTTGAGATTGGTTTTGTTTGTTTTTAGATTTTTCTCAATTCACTATTAGCCCGTTCTAGGTCTAGTTTTTTGATGAGTCAATGAAAATTCTTTGAATTGTACATCAGGACTTGTCCTGCTATGTTTTTTATTTCGTCGTCTGACGCTCTTTTTTCGTTTTACATTTGTTCACACTGCAAAGCTGAAAAAGTCAAATTTTCTGAATGAGTTCTTCCTCTTCTGACGGCGTTATTGCGCGTGACGTCATATCCCATTCTCTATCTAGCAAAGCTTTTAAGATCATTTGCGTGTTTAGATTTTGATCATCCTTGGCTTATCTCGCTAAAAAATTGACTTTTGCACTTTAAAACTTAGGTTTAATTTGAAATAGATTAAGAGCAAAGGAACTTATATGTGCAGTAAAGTTCCCTAATAAGAGGCTTCTGCGGAATGAATGTTTCCAAGCTTTATTAATTTATCGCTGATTGTTTTTTGCCTAGCGTTTTGAGCGGCGTCGATTTTTTTCAATTTAGATCTGTTTCTATCTCTATTGTACGGCACGCGAGTCTATTCTTTCGCAGCTATTCCGGCAATCTGCTGGCTATGTTAACCAAGTTGATTTCAACATTATCTCGTTTTGATAGCCCCTGATGCCAGTAACAATTGATAGTCTCATGATAATTTTTTGTGAAATAAACTCATACAAGTCATAAATCTCACAAATGTCTTGCGATTTAGTTTTGTTATCTGGAATCTTTTAGATTGCCTTATTGAATGAATGTTAAATTAAATTAAAAGTTCATAAGAGACAATTAACTTGGTTATCATGATTTTAGTCATCAACTTAACAGATTAGCAGTTTAATTAATCTAATATCAGCAGTCCGATTCTCTTCTTCACAACAAGAAGTAGGCGTCTATTGCAATATGCTTTTGTTCTCCCCACTTAGGTCAGGTAAGAACGAAAACTTGTGCTTGGAGGCATTAACATAGCTAGAGGGCTTTCTTCTGGATACATACTGTTGTTTTTCGGTTGATGACCATTTCAAATTGAGCCCATTTTAAATTGCTCGCGCAAGCACCATCGTCGATTTGATTTTTGTTTGATGCCCCCACTCATTGGGTGAATGTTTGCTTTTATGCAATTGTTGCCAAACGTAAAAGCTCAAATGTCCAGTTTACATGGTGAACTGTTTTTCTCTCGTTGAGAATGTTTTTCAGTGCCATTCAGATTTGCCTTTGTTTTGAATTTTATGTGCATATACGATTTTTTTTATTAATAGCCGCACAGCGATAGCTGGGGCTATTATTGGCCTTCTCTTGGTTTTTTTTTATTTCGTCGTCATGATTTTTGTTACGACCATATGACGTCACAGCCACTTTTTGTTCATTCGTTCATGCAATTTCAACTGAATTGCATGTGTGACGTCATTTTTCGCTCTTAGTGGAGCGGGTTTTTTTGTTCATGTGCGTGATTAAATTTTTGGTCACACTTGACTTACCTCACTCTCAAAAATGACTTCCTCACTTTAAAATTGACTTTTATTTACTTTAATTCAAAGAGATAAGGTCAAATGGGTGTGTGTCACTCTAAATGAAGGTTATTTGAGATCAGCTAATAGAGGCAGCAATAACTTATACAGATTTTTAATCAAAATATAACAGGTCAGCCTTCAATGAAAAGACGAATTTTTTGGTCTGTCTTACTGTCTTTTTTAAACTGCCGATCTACGAATCTATTGCGGCTATTTTCTGGCAATCTGCCAGCTATGTTATAGGATTTGAACTAAAATAAAAAAAACGAAAAGACCGTGCTAATTCCTTTGATGAATACTATGAATAATTTTATATGCTTGAGTATTCGTGACCACTATCAAAAATACTTATTGCGATGATAATGATTTGTATAGCCTAGAGGTTTAATAACTATTTCAATTGAAATGTACTATGTTAAGGAGGTAAAACACCAATTATCAATTTTACGGTGTGGATGGTGTTTGACGAATAATTCCTATTGATGCAAGTGGGTTATATAGGCTTCAACTGTCCCGACATTCACTGTGAGCCAAACAAGGAGTGTGTGATTTGTGCATATGAACACAGAGACGAAATTGTAGACGATGAAGAGAGAGGATCAAATACTAATAACACATCTGGCTACCCACAAGAAGGTGAAACAGAAGAGAAGGAAGGAAGAAAAAGAGTGAACTTGACTGACATCGTGGACAGGTTATTGAATCGTTTTATACATTTAAACCTCAGAAATCCTCTGGAGAGGAGTTCATTAAGGGCTGACTGAATGCATCTTTGTTAAACTGCTCTTAAACGGAGCTCGTATCAAATATTCCTGCTCTACACGTCTGTTCAGTATAGATTTTTTTGAGATAGAGTATTCGTACTGTACCAATCTATAAAGGGTGCTTACTGTTTAAGTGAACTTCTCTTCGACTCACTGAATGAGAGAAAGGAATTTTTACGAGAATATTAAACCAAGGTCGTGCATCGTTTTAACCTCTTGATTCTGGTGAAATTCAGTTTCAAGATTTCGATTGTTTTCAATGTAACCTTTCAACGAAAATTTTTCCCGAAACCAGTGCTAGTTATATAATTTAGCTTTTTTTGTTTTCATTGTTTCTCACAAGAGAAATCTGGTGTCAGTATTAGGAAAACTATCATTGTGGGAGACTGAGAAAAATTTAGCCTGGCTTACACAGTTGGGCATTATTTGACAGATTAAATCTTTGTTCCTGGCCTGTTCGATATGATTCTCTAATCAAGCATCAATGATGAAATCGAATGTCTCAAATGATTTTGTGTCAGGACACTGTCATTGGCCGGTGTTTATTTTCCAACCCTGAATAAAATTGTGGATAACAGGGAACAAATTGTGTTAGTAGTTTGAAGTACCCATGTACCGGCTAATAAGATGCCCATGACAGTCCCAATACGACGGTAGTCGTTGATATCAAGTCAGTTTTGGCGGTTTGAGTCGGTTCCGGCTGTTTTTTGTTACAAAACGGGATAAATCGGTAACACCCAGAAGGCATTGTTTGTTCAGAGTCCCTAAGCTCGTTTTAGTAGTCCTTCATGCGCATAGTGTGCTCAATTTACTGGCAAGGCCTAGTTTTTTGCCCACAATTGTGCAGTCTTTTGAGTTCGCTGTTAACTGGGTGTAAAATTGACACTAGAAATAGTTCATAAAGGTCTTTGCGAAACTACTAGTTTTTTGAGGTATACGTATTGAAAAAGCCAACTTAAAAACAAAAAAATTGGTAACTCTTGCGAAGTTTTTATAACTGCGAAGCTGTAAGCTGAGCGGAGCTATATTGTGGTGCTCTTGGTTTTTTACAATTCAAAGAATTTGAATTTTATTGGGGCGCGGTCTTTTTTTAAGATCTGTTCACACATTTTCATGATTTTTGAAGTCAAATTGGAGTAGTGATTTTGGTCACGCCGAAACAAGAAATGGAGCAAAAAAGCGAGTGGTTTTGTGGCGTGAATTTTTTTCGCTCTAATTTTAAAGTAGAGTGAGAAAACGGTGTTTGAACAAAAACTCGGTTTCTCTGTAGTGGTTTTTTGTTCACATGCGACAATTTCACTCTGATTTTTACTGTTTTTTCGATTTTTTGGATCGGTTTTTTTTCTAACTGGTTTTACCAATCCATTCACAGCACATTCTAGGCCTAATTTTTTTTTACTTAAATTTTAATTTCTGGCTAGTGTTTTTTTTTGTTCACATGCGGCATTTTGACATTGACTTTGTTTTTTTTTCTTATTTTTTTGGTCTGATTTTTTTAAAAATGGTTTCTCAATTCACTCATAGTCCACTCTAAGTCTAGTTTTTCTGTTTAGTCAATGAAGATTCTTTGAATTGTACGTCAGGACTTGTCGTACTGTGTTTTTTTGTTTCGTCGTCTGATGCTCTTTTTTCGTTTTGCATTTGTTCACACAGCAAAGCTGAAAAAGTCAAATTTTCGGAATGACTTCTTCCTCTCACTAACGGCATTTGCGCGCGTGACGTCATTTCTCACTCGCTTTAGCAAAAGTTTTTAGGTTATTTGCGTGATTAGATTTTGATCATACGTGACTTGCCTCACTCAATAAAATGACTTTTGCACTTTAAAACTTAAGTTTAATTTGAATGTGTTTAAGGTTAAAGGAACTCATATGTGCAGTAAAGGTCCTTAATAAGAGGCTACTGTGGAATGAAGTTTAACAAGTTTTATTAATTTCTCCCTGGATGTTTTTTACCTAGTTTTTTGAGCGGCGTCGATTTTTTTTTCAATTTAGATCTGTATCTGTTTCTATCTCTTTTATATGGCACGCAGGTCTATTCTTTCGCCGCTATTCCGGCAATCTGCCGTCTATGTTTTGAAAATTTTGTTGTTTTAAAATTTTTTTGCCTTTGGGGGATATTGTAGCTTTTTAAAGCTTTCTCAGGGATTAATGCATTGATTATGGCAATACATATTTGAGGACATTAGCATCAGGAACTTTTTGCTAGTTTTTCCAAATTTATGATTATTTCTGTATTTTTCTCTTTTTTTTCCAACCAGATTGCATAGAAGGGGGTCAAATTTAAATAAGGCGTTCTTGATTCCTTGGAGAAACATGTAGGAATAATTTAGACCAGGTTGCATTGGTTTTTGTAATTTTTTTCAAGTCGCTGATTTTTTTTGTTATTTTCATACCTACTAAGCTCAAGTCGCCATATTTTGTTTACGAATGTCTGATATGGGTTAATGGATAACTTTTATTGACCCAGTTGAGATTTTATGGATATGGACATCACAAATTTCTACAACTTTGTTTTTTTTGCTGGTTTTTTCAAGTTCCTTGTTCTTTCGTAGCCTTTTGTACTTTTTCAATTTGGTTTTAGGGGGCAACGAAACTTTTTTGAATCTCGAAACTTTGTTCGCGAATAGATGTGAGCAGTACGGAAATTATTTTCAAAGCCCTTTGTACAATTTATAGCACCTATATTTAATTTTGAGTGATTTTTCTGTTTGGATCACTTTCAGCCCTCTGTATGGCTTTTTTGTACTTCCGAATAAAACTGACGTTTGTTAAAGTTGATCAAGTGGTTTTGTCAGACCTCATTACTTTTAATGACCTTTTTGTGAGCTATATCGTTTGGTGCTGCGGACATAAACACGCAAAATGGTGCTATTTCTTCGATTTCTAATTTTTTTTGCAATTTTGTTAATTTTATCTTTCGAGCCTTAGGGGCCAGGGAACCTCGTCCCCGTTTGATTAAAGGTTACTACATAGTGTCTAATGGCAGTGGAATGGTTTGCAACATTGAAATTTCACGAGTTTAAATATCATTTTACAAGGTTTTCAATCTTTCTGGGCCAGTGAAACGTTTTTGGGCTTGAAATTGGGCAACTAGATATATTCCGGGACATTGAAATTGGTCTGTAGATATAAATTTCACGTTTTCACAACATTTCAGTAAAGTTTGCAATTTTCAGTTTTATGCACGTTTTTTCATTTTCGATCATTAAGGCGAGTTTATTGATCATTAAGGCCAGTGAAGTTTTTTTTAGGTCTTGCACAAGTGTTAATGGGCAGATTTGAGAGACAAAAAATGGTTTTTACAATAAATTTTGAAATTGTCCATTTTGAAATATTTTTCTTTTATCTCAAGGTTTTCTTTCTTTATTGGACAAACCCCTTCCAAGGAGTGTGCGGATGTTAATGGATATAATTATTTGGATCGAATTTGGTATTCAGGGTGAAAGCTTCAAGAGTTTTAGCGATGATTATATTTATTAGCTTGTGATTG
Source organism: Convolutriloba macropyga (assembly GCF_964194025.1). Taxonomy (NCBI): domain Eukaryota; kingdom Metazoa; phylum Xenacoelomorpha; order Acoela; family Convolutidae; genus Convolutriloba; species Convolutriloba macropyga. The sequence goes on from NC_134471.1 coordinate 43,843,623, forward strand.
TTTTTTCTAATCTTTTGTGACTGTTTGTCTGTTTGGGTTGCATTGTTCAATTGATTGTTGGTCAGATACAGTAGTTCCATTTTTTTCATTGAATTCTTCATATTGTATTTCAGAAGGAGGTTTCCTGCTATGTTTTTCTTCGTTGAACAATTTTTTGCTTTTCCTTAGTTCACAGCTTGTTCCACAACCTTTGACTTTTTTGGTCTAGTTTAATTGTTCGCTCATTCTGCTCAAAAGGCTTTTGAACACCAGTTGCTCAGCAAAGCAATCTATTGTGAACAGAATCAGTATCGAAAAACGAAAACAAAATAGAAACGGGATAAACCCATGAAGCCCAATTTTAGATGCCCGCTGCTTGACGTTCGTTCTTATAAAAGTCTTCGTTAGAATCTCTATGCGTTTTATCATTGATACTAGACCCCGCATCCTCTTATTAGCAAACAGGAGTATGAATAACTAGGAAATCCAATCAAAATGATTTTTGTACAAAAGTTAATTTTTATCATTGTTTTTCTGTTCCTGCAATCCCAATCGGTGTTATGGGAATCAATGGCAGCTATTTTCCGGCAATTTGCGGGCTATGTTTTTAGTTAGGTCCAGTGGGACATTTTTCTCAATGGTTTTCGATAGGTTATTAATTTATTACCTCATTTGTTGATGACTGATTGATATAAAATCCTAACGGATTTTTAACTGATTTGGTTACTCACCAGTGCAATATAAGTTATGATCAATTAATTAATGAACCTGAAGAGTCGGATTTTCAATATTTTGCGAGTGTGGATCACTTACAAGATAAGCGAGACGAACTAGAGGTGTTCTGTGTCCAGGTACTGTCACTTGGAGTGTCGCAATGTGCTAGTGTATATGGTAGAGGAAGAGAGTGAGGGAGAGGGAAGGGAGCAGTGCATTGTAGAAGACGAGAATGAGGATTGTTCCTACCTCTTCTACTACTTCCCACGCTCACCTGACTACGAGGATTCTGTGGTCAACGGATCCATGTCTACCACTCCAACCACGACCACTACTTCAAGCGCCGAACAGGAATATATCTGTTTTCTCTTTCTCCCTTGGGACAAAATTCTTTTCATAAACTTGTTTTGTATTGATTGTTGTGCGTTGGACAGCAGAATGTGTAAATATTCTTAGAGCAATTAATCGATCAATTAGAGTGAATCACTGGATACTTCTACTAATGTTTCTGATATTCGATTAAAATTATACTTAGTTCATTGTGGAAATTAAAGGGACCGGTTTTTAAAAAGGTTGCAATTGGAAACAGACAGTTTACAATGTAAAATTTCGTTTTGACCGCTTTCTTTTAACGAGTGTAAGTGAAATGGTTCTGGGAGTTAAAGAAAACAGTTGCGCAGGACCTGAACGCAACTGACATTGGCTACCCTGTGCGTGTGGCCGTGATCGAGATCAGGAAGAAATATTGCGAAGACGCCCTCCTCCTCATCCTCATAATCCTTGCCATCATAATCGGCATCCTGTTAATTGGGATGTCTGTGTTGATAGTGTGGAAGATAGTAGTCACTATACAAGACAGAAGGGAGTTCGCTGAGTTCCAGTCGGCCTTGAAACAGGCAGATGTGAAGAGGAACGAGAACCCCATGTTTATCAAACCTACTCAGACTGTAAGCAATCCTGCGCATGAACAGGACAGCAGCAGTCGAAGGAGTCTCCGGATTAGGTTACATTTTTTTGGAATCTAAATTTTTGAATTATTTTGCGATCCAGAAGCTCGGACTAGCTTGTCACGGCAATTCGATTAGTCATATAGCATAATATAAAAGCCGAGCAGTGAAACTCTGAATTAGCCCTCAAGAATATCATATCTGCACTGTTATATGCAATATACAGTTTCGGAAAATAACACCCGTTTTTCGGATAGGACCACTGGACAGGACCACGGATAGGACCACTGTAGCTGCGTAGGGACTTGATATGAACTATCACAACCGAACAAATCGCCGCCGAAATTAAATGTTAACTTTGGGGTTTATTTGCGTGGCGATTTATTTTCTATTAGAATCAAACTAGAGGAGATATTTCCGTTGGAGTTGTTTCCCTTGACCTGTAATATAACCAGCAAAATCGTTTCTTCAAGCTGATTTTGGTTTAGGTGAAGCTGCTTCGTGGACACCTACCAACTGTTGCCCAAATAGACAGCTAATGTTTCGTCTCAATGTCTTCTGTCTTTTCACTCATTCACATTATCAATTAAAGCTCATCATTTTCACCTGTTTGTTGCATCCATTAGTACGGACTAATTTCAACGAATAATTACGTCAAAATACAAGCTAGAACCACAACCAATTTAGTGCGGAAATGCTTGTACTCGTGTGTAAGTTGATTCCAAACCCTGCCTTATTTTGGACTTGTCAATTGCTGCAGTGGATTTTACTTATGCGATTTTAATTAAGAAGTACTTGAACGGTTTAATTCCCAGTTATTTGAATACGGGTTTGATTGTGGTACTAGCTGTTAATTAATTTTTATCCATTGATGAACTTGAGACACAAACGTTGATTTGGATACGATAGAGACCAAAACTGGCAACATCTAATTCGCAGATAGAGAAGGAAAACATATGACTAGTCGTAAAGATATTACAATTGAAATTTTGTAATAATTCAGATTTTTGTACATTAGTTTTACTATCATGTTATGATTTTGCTACATTCGTTTTATGTATCATTCAATTTTTAGCATCTCATATTTTGGCTAAGCAGCACATGACTTAAGCAGTGACCTAATTAGGCAAGTGAGACGATTTTGGCATCAAGCGATTTGACCAATTTTGAAAAAGCAATGCTTGTAGCGAATGCTAAAGTTAGCATCATAAAGTCAGTTAATCAGCGTTTGTGATATGCCAACCTTGGGTATTGGAGACCATATCGTGGTTCATTTTTGTACTCCTTCAACGGTTTCAAATTTGCGAAATCTTAATAGAGCTCAAACCTAACTCAACTTAGGCTTAAACGAGTATCTTGGACCAGGCTAGCGGGATCGTCTTTACGTTGGAACGCAGCTAAAACAAGGTACACAAATGATGCTTTAAATTTGCTATGTATGAATAAAGCAGTATGTAAATGTCAATACCGCGTGAAAACAACTGCTCGGGTCACTATGCCGAACAACAGTCAATAGAGACAGTGGTCATTGTCCACGCAGTATTCTGAAAGAACGAGAAAAATGGTCCAGAATAAAATTTTTGCCCAACGATTATTAATCGCTCTCCAACGAAGTTTGAAGCAATTATTGGAAACTTCAATTGCGAGCATTCAGGAAAAGTCCGTTACTAAAATACATTTGATTTTGAGAGCTGCCCGTGTAGCTTGGTGGATACTGTCCAGGACTCTCATCCGGGAGTTCGGTGATTCTAACCCCTCCCTAGCCATAAGTTTTAGCATGATAGTTTCTCTAGCATATGCCCCCTTCTAAATTGAGTGCCTCGCCAGTCATTCGAGAGCATTTCATGCGACAAAAGTCGGCTTATTAAAAGCCACAAGCGATAGCTGAGGCCATTATTGGCCTCTTGTTTTTTTTTAAATATTTACAAGAGCTTTGTTGCGACCATATGACGCCACAATTACTTCAAATCTGCTTTTTGTTCGTTCTTTGATGTATTTTTAACTGAATTGTGTGAGTGACGTCATGTTCAATTCTTAGTATAGAGAGGTTTTTTACAATCCAAAGATTTTGGATTGAATTAGTGCTCTTTTTATGTTTTTACTATTTTTTTCAAGGACTTTGAGCTTCCGAAACTGGATAAACAGGTAATACTTGGCGGGCATTAAGTTGCATTAAAAGACCTTTGCTGGTTTTAGTAGTCTGCAAGGTGCTTAATGTACTGAAGTTGCTGGGAACGTCTAAATTCAAGGTGAACAGATCATTTATTGCTGGTTTTGAGCCCTGAAGAAAGCAATTTGTTGCTTTTTTAATTTGTTTAGCCTAAAGGTCGATCACAGTTTTTGTTAATATCCGCCGTCAGCCTCTCAAACGGCTATTATTTAGGCGCTCTCCCTTTTTTACAATTCAAAAAATTTGAATTGTATTGGGGCGTTGTCCTTTTTTTCTAAGATCTGTTCAAACATTTTCATGATATTTGAAGTCAAATTGGAGTAGTGATTTCGGTCACTCCGAAGCAGGAAGTTGAGCAAAAAAGCGAGTTGTTTTGCGGCATGAATTTTTTTTGCTCTTGTTTTAAAGTAGAGCGAGAAAGTGGAGTTTCAACAAAAATTCGCTCCCGCTACTGGTTCTTTGTTCACAAGCGTCAATTTCACTTTGATTTTTACTGTTTTTTCGATTTTTTGGATCAGATTTATTTCTAACTGACTGGTTGTCCAACTCCATTCATAGTTCACTTTAGGCGTAATTTTTCCCTATTCACTCATAGTCCGATCTGGGTCTAGTTTTTTGTTTAGTCAATGAAAATTCTTTTAATTGTATGTCAGGACTTGTCCTGCTATGTTTTTTACAATTCAAAAACTTTGAATTGTATTGGGGCGCTGTGTTCTTTTTTAAGATGTGTTCACACATTTTTCAATGACTTTGATCTTTCAAAACGGGATAAACAGGTAAATCCCAGCAGGCATTAAGTTTCATTAGAGGCCCAAAGTGCGCTTTAGTAGTCCGCCAAGTGCTTAGAGTGGTGAAGCTACCGGGAAGTAGCTGGGATGGCCTTAATTTAAGGTTAAAAGGTCATTTTTAGTTTTTGGTCTTAAAATAGTGAAATTTTTCATGTTTTTTTTTGTGATTTTTTAAAAATCTTTGTTTGATTAGTCCTAGGTTGAAGTTTTTAAAAGTTGATGAAGGCCTTTTGCGAGACAAAAATACTTGTTATGACCATTTTATGAGCTATTTGTTTTGGTAATACAAACACAAACACGCAAAATGATACTAATTTTTGCAAATTTTAAGTTTTTTTGGAAATTTTTGTCATTTTTTTATTTTTTCTAGCTTCAGGGGAAAGTGAATCTCCTTTGAGGTTTGATAATAGAGCACTGCATAGTTTCTAGTTATAATGGATTGGTATTCAACATTTTAGTGTCTCGAATTTTAGCTTTTTTTAAATAAAATATGCACTTTTTTTAAGGTTTCTTGTAAATTTCTCATTTTTGCCCATTCTCAAAGGCCAGAAAACATATTCCACGGTCTGATAAAAAGTTACTGCGTAGTTTTTAGTTTCAATAGATTTGTTTTCTTTCAACAATTTAACCTTTCGAATGTTAGAAATTTCTTGGTAAAATTTGCATTTTTTTTTAGTTTTTCAAAAACATTTTTCTTTTAGTCAGTTTTTCTGACCTCAGTAGCCAGCTAACCTCATCCAAGGTTTGATAGTATGTTATTAAATAGTTGCTAGGGGGCAAGTGAATGTTTTGCTACATTTTATATGAAATAATTTCTTTTTTTTTGAAATTTGAAAATTTTTCTAAAATTTATTGCCTATCGGTCTTTGAGCCCATTAATTTTTGAAGGCTTGGAATTGGGTTACGGGATGGCGTTTTATAGCCTCTACAGACACAGAAACGATTCTGAAGATTTTAGTATCACAATTTTTCGCAACATTTCATTAAAATTTGCAATTGATTTCTTTTTTTTTTTAATTTTTCGGTCATTTTCGAGTTAATCGATCTTCTAGTGCCGATGAATCTCTTTCAGTTATTGCAGACATAATACTGGATCGATTTCAGAAACAAAAATTGGTTTTGAATTTATGTTTGAAATAGGTATAATAAAAAAGACCAAATTTTGCCTAAAGGGTAAAAGCTTCTAGAGTTTTAGTAATGAGTATGTTTTGTTTAGTTTGTTTGATTGTTTTAGTTTCTCAATTTTTTGAGATGATTTTGTTTGTGTTTTGGATGGTTTTGTTCAATTGATCTGCGTGTCAGGTAGAGTACTTTTAAGTTTTTCATTCAATTTTTTGAATTGTATTTCAGGACTTGTCCTGCTATGTTTTTTTAATTCGCTTTACCTTTCGATCACGTTTTTCGTTTAACATAAGTCACTACTTTCACTTTTGACTTCTGAATTACTTCACTCACTGTTTCAACTGAATGGAATTTAAATTTCCTCAAGCATTGAATTGCGTAATTTAGTAAATGCGGTCAATGTCAAAAGAGCAAATCTAAAAGAAACGGGATAAACCGATAAAGCCCCTTCATTGAGTCAGATTATCATTATCTTTTTGAATTAGATTATCAAAGTTCTTTAGAGCGACTGCTAGCTGATCTTATTGTTAAGTTTAATACCCTTCAGTTCAGAACCTGAAGTAAGTAAAGTTTTAGAATCTAACAAACTGCACACTTAATTAGAACATTTTTTGAAATTAAGGAAAAGTTTTTGGAAATTTTTATATCTTCTTTTCCTTTTTTCTGTTTCAGTCCCGATGTGCGTCTAGCGCGTCACCGGCGGCTATTTTCCGGAAATCTGCCGGCTATGTTTACTCTAATTAGGTCGTTTTATTTGCATGAATAAATTTATGATGACACATGATTTCTCTTGCTCCTTAATGAAGTTTTGCTTACTTTAGTTAGTTGTTTAGGTCTGCTTAGGATATCTCAAGCTCGAAGGTTATTTGGGGGCAGCTTCTATAAAAATTATAATATACACATTATAAACATATAAACATAAATTATAAACATTGATGGATAAGAAACAACATCAATTAGTTTAAAAAAAACAAAACTGGAAGGATAGATATCTTGAGATTCAAGTCTGTGAAGCAAGCGCTGTTATTTTCTGGCTATCTGGCAGCTATGTTCGTACTGTGTAAGAAAAAATTTAACTGACCGGAAATTTTCTACGATTTTTGATTATGCATGACCTACCGGCTAAGCTTTATGTGGCTACTATGCTATGCGAAATGTTTTTATTCTAATGTATTTGGTTTCTTTTTGTTGCTCATGCCAATTTTTAACACTAAAGCCAAAGTTTTTTTTTCATTTTTATAGGCTAAAAAATTTTAAAGGCTGCGAAATGCGTTAACAGATTGACATTATGGTGTAATTCAGTATGGTGTAATTTTTCATCTTTTCTTGTGATTTTTTTTAGTTATTTGTTTGATTAGTCTTAGGTTGAAGTTTTTAAAAGTTGATGAAGGCCTTTTGCGAGACAAAAATACTTGTTATGACCATTTTATGAGCTATTTGTTTTGGTAATACAAACACAAACACGCAAAATGATACTAATTTTTGCAATTTTTAAGCTTTTTCGGAAATTTTTGTCATTTTTTTTAGTTTTTCCAGCTTCAGGGGAAAATGAATCTCCTTTGAGGTTTGATAATAGAGCACTGCATAGTTTCTAGTTATAATGGATTGGTTTTCAACATTTTAGTGTCTCGAATTTTAGCTTTTTTTAAATAAAATATGCACTTTTTTTAAGGTTTCTTGTAAATTTCTCATTTTTGCCCATTCTCAAAGGCCAGAAAACATATTCCACGGTCTGATAAAAAGTTACTGCGTAGTTTTTAGTTTCAATAGATTTGTTTTCTTTCAACAATTTAACCTTTCGAATGTTAGAAATTTCTTGGTAAAATTTGCATTTTTTTTTAGTTTTTCAAAAACATTTTTCTTTTAGTCAGTTTTTCTGACCTCAGTAGCCAGCTAACCTCATCCAAGGTTTGATAGTATGTTATTAAATAGTTGCTAGGGGGCAAGTGAATGTTTTGCTACATTTTATATGAAATAATTTCTTTTTTTTTGAAATTTGAAACTTTTTCTAAAATTTATTGCCTATCGGTCTTTGAGCCCATTAATTTTTGAAGGCTTGGAATTGGGTTACGGGATGGCGTTTTATAGCCTCTACAGACACAGAAACAATTCTGAAGATTTTAGTATCACAATTTTTCGCAACATTTCATTAAAATTTGCAATGGATTTCTTTTTTTTTAATTTTTCGGTCATTTTCGAGTTAATCGATCTTCTAGTGCCGATGAATCTCTTTCAGTTATTGCAGACATAATACTGGATCGATTTCAGAAACAAAAATTGGTTTTGAATTTATGTTTGAAATAGGTATAATAAAAAAGACCAAATTTTGCCGAAAGGGTAAAAGCTTCTAGAGTTTTAGTAATGAGTATGTTTTTGTTTAGTTTGTTTGATTGTTTTAGTTTCTCAACTTTGAGATGATTTTGTTTGTGTTTTGGATGGTTTTGTTCAATTGATCTGCGTGTCAGGTAGAGTACTTTTAAGTTTTTCATTCAATTTTTTGAATTGTATTTCAGGACTTGTCCTGCTATGTTTTTTTAATTCGCTTTACCTTTCGATCACGTTTTTCGTTTAACATAAGTCACTACTTTCACTTTTGACTTCTGAATTACTTCACTCACTGTTTCAACTGAATGGAATTTAAATTCCCTCAAGCATTGAATTGCGTAATTTAGTAAATGCGGTCAATGCCAAAAGAGCAAATCTAAAAGAAACGGGATAAACCGATAAAGCCCCTTCATTGAATCAGATTATCATTATCTTTTTGAATTAGATTATCAAAGTTCTTTAGAGCGACTGCTAGCTGATCTTATTGTTAAGTTTAATACCCTTCAGTTTAGAACCTGAAGTAAGTAAAGTTTTAGAATCTAACAAACTGCACACTTAATTAGAACATTCTTTGAAATTAAGGAAAAGTTTTTGGAAATTTTTATCTCTTCTTTTCCTTTTTTCTGTTTCAGTCCCGATGTGTGTCTAGCGCGTCACCGGCGGCTATTTTCCGGAAATCTGCCGGCTATGTTTACTCTAATTAGGTCGTTTTATTTGCATGAATAAATTTATGATGACACATGATTTCTCTTGCTTCTTAATGAAGTTTTGCTTACTTTAGTTAGTTGTTTAGGTCTGCTTAGGATATCTCAAGCTCGAAGGTTATTTGGGGGCAGCTTCTATAACAATTATAAAATACACATTATAAACATATAAACATAAATTATAAACATTGATGGATAAGAAACAACATCAATTAGTTTAAAAAAAAAACAAAACTGGAAGGATAGATATCTTGAGATTCAAGTCTGTGAAGCAAGCGCTGTTATTTTCTGGCTATCTGGCAGCTATGTTCGTACTGTGTAAGAAAAAATTCAACTGACCGGAAGTTTTCTACGATTTTTGATTATGCATGACCTACCGGCTAAGCTTTATGTGGCTACCATGCTATGCGAAATGTTTTTATTCTAATGTATTTGGTTTCTTTTTGTTGCTCATGCCAATTTTAGCACTAAAGCCAAAGTTTTTTTTTCATTTTTATAGGCCAAAAAAATTTTAAAGGCTGCGAAATGCGTTAACAGATTGACATTATCAACACAGAAATGGTGTTGATCATCTGGATACCATTAATTTTTGCATCGTTTAAATAATGCTTCCTAATTTTTAATGTTTTTGAAGTTTTTAAGGTTTTTTGAGGTTAAATTTATTTTAAGTAACCAAGGAAACAGTTACCAGGCTGAAATTTGGTAATAAGGTTGGTGAATAAATTTATGATGAAGCAGATAAATTTTGCTGCAGAAGCATTAATTTTTGCTAATTTATTAGTTTTCTAATTTTCCAATTTGTTTTAGTTTAAAGTGGCAGAGAGACTTTGTAAAGCTCAATTTTGTGGAAAAGAACAAATATCAGCCTTACCTAAGCTATTTTGATGCACCTTTAGCACCTTTTTTGTAATTTTTTTCCATTTTGGGTCTCGATGAGTTTCTGTCCTCTGTTTGGCTCAAGATTGTGTTCGCTTTTGTTTGCCCCTTGTGGCTGAAAAACTATGTGAATTGCCTGTTAGTATTATGATGTTTTCTTCCAAAATTTGTATACTAATTATCAGTTCTCGTTACCTTAAGAACCAGAGTATTTACTATTCTATTCTGTTTCGATAATTCTCAAGTTGTGTAAACATTTTTTTGTTTAGCTTTTGTTATCCAATTCTTTCGTTAGTTATTTGAGGATATTTCAGGTTTGTCATTCAGTTTTGGATTGTAATTCAATACCTCTCCTGTTGTTTTGTATATTCGCGTGATTAAGCTTTTTTTCACACGTGACGTACCTTGTTCTCAAAAAAGACTTTCTCACACTGAAGTGGGTTTTTTTACTTTTATTCGAAGAGATAAGGTCAAGTGAGCGCGTGTCACTCTGATTGAAGGGTATTTTAAGAGAACTAATGGAAGCAACAGAAAATTAAACAGATTGTTAATCAAAATGTAACATCGCAGCTTGTAAGAAAAGGAAGTTGATTTTTGTCTGTTTCTTTTACTAATTTTTTTAGACGGCCGATCTACGATGCTACTGCGGTTGTTTTTCTTGCAATCTGGGAGCTATGTTAATGATATTTGGATGGTGTGCAGAAATTTATAGTGAGTTTTTGAGATTTGACTCAATGTTTTTAGCCCAAATGAAGTTTTAATATCTAATGATCCCAGTTATATTTTTCAGGCTGCTAATCAGAGCTGTTTTTCAGCTTTTTCCACGTGTTTAAACTTTTAGAAAATTTTGTGGTTTCAATTGCTCTCGAACGACGTTTGAACCAATTATTGTAAACGTGTGATTGTATTCAAAGTTTTTGCTCGACTGTTTTTGCACTTTCGGCACTCTTTGGTTTCTCAAGTGACTTTTTCATGCTTCTCTTCTTGACTGATCACAATTGCTCTCAACCTGAAGCTAAAGTGAAAGACATTGTAGCTTAGACAATAACAGGGGCCTGATAGCCGAGTGGTGAATCAATTTGTTGTGGAATTCGGAGGACGCGGGTTCGAATACTCGCCCTGGTTGGATGTCTTTGCGAACATAAACAACAATTTATCTAGACTACAACACCCCTCTGAGTCAAAATGTCCGGTCACTCGTTCGAGAGCAATTTGTCGAAAAAAATCGTTTTTTTTTTCAAAGTATTTTTCAAAATTGCCCACTAAAAGTAATTTTGTGATTGCTATTAATCTTTCAACGGGTCCGTTTGAATTCAGTAGCAATAATTCTGAAGCTTTCATTACAAAAAAAGATTATTAATTGCTCTCGAACGGAGTTCGAGGCAATTGTTTTAAACGCTTGTTTATTCCTTTATGCAAAATTTACGCTTGACTGTTTTGCCATTTTTCTATGGAACATTCTTTGCTCTCATTTTTTCATTTCTCACACTTGACTGCTTAACTATTTGCGTAATCTAAATTGCACTCAATCCAAAATTAGGTATCTTGCTAACAAAAAAGTGATTGTAAACGATGAATTATTGATGCTGGTATAGGTGTGAGATTGCAATCAGGGAGTTCAAACCTCTCTCTTTTTTTTGCACACATAAAAACATAAAAGGTTTATCCTCTCCGAAACTGCCCCGCCTATCTTTCAAGATAAGTTCAGCCGACATTAGACTGTTAAGGTTCAAAGCCATTAAAGCCGTTCAAACACTTGCTTAGGTTGTCTATTACATGAATTTTTGCCTAAATCTGTTTTGTAATTTGATAAATAAATTTTTGAGCAGATTATAATTGTTTAATTACCTGGAGAAGATAGATGAAAATTTTTTTGGCTCATCGCTATCGAATTTAACGAAATTTTTGTACTTGAAAAAAACACTTCGTACAAATCTTCGTGAAAAAAATGCCAATTATTTTTTTATCAAATAGCATTGTTTTTGTTTTTTTGTTCATTCCGCTATTTGCAATTTTTCTCTATTTCGCGGAACGTTTTGTTCCGGGTTTTCTATATACATCAATTTGATGTAAATAGAAAACAATTAATTAAATTTCTACTTCTGTTTTTATCGAAATTTTATAGAGTTTACTTTTTGATCAACAGGTGTCGCCTAATTTGGCAATTGAGGTCGATTTCAAAAGATGAAAATTAAAAAGTGTTACTTGAAGCAGAGTGGTCACCAACTCTTTGTCCTATAAGTCATCAGATTTCATTAGAGCAACGGTTAACTGGTAATCCCATTAAGACTAAAAGATTTCAATTCAGAAGTTGAGATAAGTTCAGTTGCGCAATCTAACTAAGTCAGTACTAATTAATTCAACTTCTGACAGTTGAAACAAAGGCTCTCAATATGGGTATCACCTTATTCTATTTCTTCTTGTTTCGACGTCAACGGTTTCAATGCTGGTTGTTTTTCGACAACATGTAGGTTCTGTGCTTTATAGGGGTAGACGGAAAAAGTTTTTATACGCTCTAACTGATGAATAAACTGGGCAGAAAAAAATTGAAAATTATGCAATTTTTAAAACGCACGTTTTGTTGCTCAATTTAGCTAAGTATTGTTATTTTGCCATGCGAAATCAAGTGCGCAGAATGACTTAAAAATTCGATCCCCAAATATAATTGAAACTTTAAATCTCGTGTTTTGATACGTCATACAAGTTGATACGTCATCTTAAAACTTCGATTGGTTGATTGGTTTTGAAAGCTATTGGGACATGCCAATGCCTGACTCTTCTTTGGCCATTCCAAGGTCGTGTTGAAACCTCCGAAGTTGTTAACCTTCCCTGTGAAAGTCCTTATGAAGAAACGATAGATGGGTTGTCTCTTCAATCGGAAAGCGAGAGACTCGCGCAAAGTGTCCTAGTCAAAACCAACCGGCCGAATAATAGTAAAAAAAACGACTGATCAAAATGTTCTGCGTGTGTTTAAAAACGTGGATTATTTGTGGTAAACGAAAAGTATCACTACTCCCTTTACCAGTTGGAACCGAAGAACACACAATCGTTTACAGTAAGAAACCGAATTTAGAAATTGATTGTAAAATCATAAGTTGGTACTCATGAACTCAGTGAATTTAACTGAAACTGCCTGTGTTAGACTGCGAAGCATCAGTATTATAAGGACGCACAAGATATAAAAACTCAACTTCCTTATTTCGGCAGTAATTTTTTAGACACTGCGGTAAAAGTTCGAGTTCAGCTTACCGTAACGTTTGCCCCAAAAATGTAAAACATTTCAAAACTGTGAATTGTTGTATCACTTTTCAAGACTCTGCAGAAAAGCTAAGATTCAGAACACCACTCAGAGGAGTCAACAAAATGTAAATGTTATATCAGCGGAGAGACCTCCAAGTTATGAAGATTCTGTCGATATCATAATTAAATGAATTGAGGAGCTCCATTCAAATTATTCAAGCTCAGAGGACAACTAGGTTGAAACACTTTCTGATTCTTTTGTTTACGGTGTTGAATCACACAGTTTCATTTTCTGTATCGACAACACAAATATTTTCTTGATGGTCGACCCCGATAAGGGGTGTTAAACTGTGAATTGCTCATTAGCTTCCGCTTTAGCGAAAAACTGTTCCAAAGTTGTGTAAATGGAAGCACGGCCCCAGCGATAGAAGTTTCAAAACGTTCTATAGTCGTTCAATTGAAGTTTTAGGACAAATTTGAGCAAGCGCTATTTCAATGTATTTATTGGAAGTTTGATCAGGCAACCTTCACACTTGTTTCTGTTCGCCTTTGCCATTTTCGACGAGAACTTCTTCGTGCCCTGGGATATACACGGAAGAACGTGCCATTAAAAGGCAGTAAATCAATCATGAAAAAACTTGTACCATCAAAGAAGGAGTTGAGAGATACAGAAATCAGTCGCATCAACGAATCCAAAACTAATGTGGTAAAAGCAAACTTCATTCAAAAAAATTACTGCGAGGCATCAAAAAGAAATCGATAAATTTACAAGAAAATTTAAAGTCCGAAAACTAAAAATCATTCAAAAACCACACATTGAAAAACTGTTCTGATCAAGATTGAAATCTTGATCTGGCAAACTTTACAATTGTTTTTGATGGCCTTTGCCATTTTCGACAAGAAGTTTTTCTTGAGATATATAAGGAGAGACGTGCCATCAAATGGCAGTACATTCGATAATGTAAAAACCTGTACCATATGTTAACCCATCAAGGTTACCCATCAAAGAACTAGTTAAAAGAGTCTCCCTGAAATCAGTCGCATCAAGGAATCCAAAACAAACGGGGTAAAATCAAAATTCATTCGAAAAATTACTGCGAGGCAGAAAAAAGAAGTAGATAAATTTACAAGAAAATTTAAAGTCCGGAAATCAAAAACCGTTCAAAAGCCACATATTGAAAAATTTCAAACTGTTCTGATCAAGAAAATTTTATCTCACATTCGTGATAACTGGGATGAACCTTCAGTACGTAAACTAAGCGCTGTATTCGAATATTAAGAGCAAAACAATTTAAAAAATAGATATCTGAAGACCAAATTAGAAATTTTTATCCATCTCACAACTCCATCTCAAAAAAAACAAAAAACTAAACAGTTATGCATCGCCAAACACAGTTTATCTAACCAGTTTGGACCTTAAGTATGCCTTAAGTCTACTTAACCTGCACCCTGAGACCAAAAACATCGTAATTTTTTGATGTCTGTTGCGAGAAAACAGTAACATGTCCATAAAGAACTGGTGTTTGATTTGATTGATATGACGCCTGAGTTCTAAAAAACTTCTTCATTGTGCGCTGAAGTTCAGAAAGCAAACATTTAAAATTAGTGTAAGACTGCTGAAAAAGTTTAGAACCAGATTATCTTAGAAGAAACTGTCCCATATGTCAGTTTGGAAAATCAGTAAAAGAATTGCTCGGATTCAGAGTAACACAACAAAGTTTTCGCCCCATGAGTCTAAACTAGCCTCGATTTTAATATTTTATGCACCGAACTCACTCATAGTTTTATATTGAATTTTAAGATCTGTCCACCTTTTCATTCAACTTTCCGGATTGACCGTCTTTTGGTACATATTTTTGTTACTGAAGATCTTCGAGTTGCGAAAATGGTTTTAATTTACTATATATCTAATTATTCATACCAAAAGAAAAACTAATTGTTTATGTCAAAATGTTCGTGGTAGTCACTTTCTTAAAGGTTTGCAATCTTAAACGAAAAATATTATAAACAGTCAAAATCTTCAATTGTCTGAACTCAAATCTATTTCAAATCATTCTGAAACAAATATGGTGTCAGCCGGACTTCGAAGTCTGAATTCATTCACCGAAAAATACTCAATCGAAACTAATCAGTTCAGACCTGCAATGGGTAGGCGAATTCCAGACAAAAATAAATAAGCAATGTAGTAAATATAATCGACGTGAATCGCAAATTAACCTTCCAATTAAAGCCTCAAATTGGCGCGATCGTGCAAATACAGCAAACTGTTTTTGACTCGCCGTAGCTAGAAAAAACAAGTTGCTTTTTGACCAATTTCAATTCATCCTCGAATACATTCAAAATGCTAACAAATTTTGCAATTTCTATAAATTAAATAGAAATTTTGAGCCCAACAAAAAGTTGCACTAGAATGGAATTCGAATCACCGGACGACCAAACATCACAGTCAATCCCCCTTTGAATCACTATCGACATCCATGCCACAGCAACGGTACTCGGATGAAGCAGCCATTGATGAAATGGTATCAAGAGTATTCAACGAGAAGTTTTTAGCAGCAATAACTGAACGATACATGCCTTAGACAAATCAATCTTTATTGCGTTCTTTGTTTTTAGTAGGGTCTCAGATCCAAGAAAGGATACGTCTGAATAAACGAACGTAATGCTCCACCTAATTGAAGAGGGAGGAATCCTTCCTCGCTAACTGATCACGATTTTTTTTGGTAAGTTCAGAGTCATTGTTCAAGAAATAATGGCCTCAACTTCCAGTTGGAAAGATCGACATTTGCATCTTGTGCTTCTTTCACTGAGGTTTGTTTGGCAACGATCTCCCTATCTTCAAGGAAAATTAAGCTTTCTCGGGCCATCAAGCCATCAAAACCGAACCCAAGGGGAGTAAACGAGATAATCTTCTCTTTAAAAAGCTTGCATACTTCTTTCAGGGGGCTCCCAAATCCTCTCGTTAAAAGATCGCCCCTTAATTCCTGAGTTTTTTGCGGCGGCTGGTTTTTTTAGTGTTGTGCCCTTTTAGCCCTAACACATCTGTTTTTTATGCATATATGTAATGAGGCCAGGTATTCTATAAATGAGCGGCTGTTAGACATTGAAATGTTCGTCAAGTTCATTTTTTTTCTGTGAAGATTTTTTGAGCCAATATCATTAAGTCTTAGCGCAAATAAACTGGTGGGTTGACACCCAAAAGTTATCTCTTTCAGAATTTCTTTCTGTCAACCAACACCAAGAACGAGTTCCAAAGTTTGCTCGCTCCGTGTTCTCTTATTTTTGGTTAACTGCTTTGACAGTTCAAGATATAGTCGACTTTGATCTGCTTCTATTTTTAAATAAATTATTTCCTTGTTCTGGGGACCTGTGGCATGTGTTCTTCGACTTTCAGCTCGGATGGAATCACAATTGAATCTGCCATCAAGTTGTTGATTTTCTGGATGCGTCAAATTACTCTTTGAATTTGTAAGTGGAGTTGCCTCTACCCAAACCAGCGTCCCTAATGATGGGCCGAACAATTTACGCATCAAGTCATGCACAATGCTATTATTTGTGGTAGCTGATAAACTTAGGCTTCGTTTTGTGTTATCTACGGCTTGTGATAAAGCCTCAAATTTACAGGAAGCTCCAATGAAAAAATTTTATTCCGCTTGAACTGATTTTGTTAGGGCTTGAATAACTTCATTGGTAAATTAGTAAAGAGTGTTACAGAAATCTGACTTTTCTCTCACCAAATTTTATCTAACTATTTTATAAAAAATCTCTAACTGTTTTTGTCGCCGATAAAACCTGCCAATCACTATACTCCTGTAACGACTGTTAATACAGATCTTTAAAAAACAAAAAAGGTTGATGTCAGTTTCAGTTTAAATGAATTTAATGATGTCCTTCTGGTTACAGTATCCTAAAAGTACCAAGTTCAGATTTTCTTTGTCTGTTGTTAGCTGTTTTTCCCACAACTGTACAACTCACTAGCAAACAGAATGAAACTGAACAATGTAAGACATACTGATGGAAACTGAGCAAAATAGGACTTGAAACAGGCTAACTCTAATTGAAGAAAAATAGAAGTATCAATTTCCGTAAAGGAAAAGCTACCAACTGTCAATTGCATTGAATTCAAAATTCACACACTGAAAACAAGTAATGAATGCAATTAACTTGGCGTAATTATTGATAATTACTTTTTATACCAAAGCAACTGAATAAGTTCATAAACAAAATGGCATCAATCATCCGATTAAATTATTTGCTACTCCAAAAAATACATTTAAGGGTAGAGAAAATCTCTTTAAATCAATTGATTGTGGCATTTAGAATTTAGCGCTATTTATTTTTTCTAAATTTGTCATCTTACTCAAGTGCCTGAAAAAAAACAATCAAATGCGATTTGTCATTAGAGTTTGCTTTTTTTCTAACTAAGTATGAGACTGCTCATAATCTACTTCTTGAAAAATCAAATTCTTCCTGCAGAACTTCATATAGCAAACACTTCGTTATCTAGATTTTTCGATTTTGTCCAACAATTAAAGAAACTTGAAGACAAAAGTTCAAAAATAAGCGAAAACATTGAAATCTTTGTAAATAAGCATGCATATGTTTTTTTCCTCTCCAAACAGATTGTAAATCAGAATGGATTCACATTTCAATTATAAGTAATTTTGTTCGTAATTGGAATAAATTTTCAAGAGTTCTGAGAAAGCAAAAATAAAAAAGAAACATTTACAACATTTGACGTCATCATCGTAGTTATTGTACTTTAAATGTTTAAAAATTTCCCTGAAATCTTAATATTTTGTTTATTACAATAGGCAAAATAAAAAATGTAGAACACTAGTTTTCTGCCTCATTGATTATTTTCGCGCTTTGTTTTTACTCGTTTTCAACTCTGCCGGGTACTCTTTTTGATTTTTTTTAGATGGAACTAAAAATTTAAATTAGCAATTAACTTGGATATAATAACCATGGTCAACGACAAACAGTTGCCATTTAACTAACTCATCAGCAGTCAATCTCTTTTTCAATTCATAATTGATGTTCTTGCACAGGAGATCTCAACTTTTAGCACAGCTTTGATTAGCATAACATTTTTGCTTGTGTTATGGATAGATCGGTTTTCTCTTAATATTTGGTTGTAAAAAAGCGAATGGATTACCCTTAAGTGTATGGTACATTTCTATGTACACTATATTGGTACCATCAGATGATGTGTGTATAAAGAGGATGTGTGGAAATATGCTCTTTCCTGTCTTCTGTTTAGTAGTATTCACTTCAGTCTCTGCTTTCCTCGAAATAGCACAACTCTATTTGAATTCAATCAACCTTCACTCATTCAGCGTCTGTTCCACAATTAACTGTACAGTTGTCCTTGAAGCGTGAGTGTGTATCGGATCTCTCACAAAACTAAAGCTAATTACCAAACATCAGCTTACAGGGTGCTGGTTTTAAAATTTAAAATTTAGTGATCTATGGCGAAAATTTTTAAAACTAAGTTTTGTTCATATTTCAAAATGTGATTGAATTGAAAAATGTTTCGATACTGTTGCCACAAATTGCGTCTCAGATATCAGTATGGCCTTTTTGTCATTTTACAAAATTCGTTTTGAGTTTTAGAAAATCAAATTTTAACCAATTTTATACAAGTATGTGCGTGCGTGCGTGCGTGTGTGTGTGTGTGTGTGTGTGTGTGTGTGTGTGTGTGTGTGTGTGTGTCTGTGTGCGTGTGTGTTTGTGAGTGAGTGAGTGAGGGTGTGTGTTTGTGTGCTCATTTAAATCCTTCTATAATCCCTAAAATCTAACCATAGTCTCATCTTGTATCTTAGACAAAAGTTTCATTGCACCCCTAAAGTTGAGTTTAATATACGATGAAGTTAAAACCTTAACGAAAAAGTTTTAAAAATATCTAAATTTTATTTTATTAAAACTAGTTTTACCAAAGTCTATATCTCAAATATTTTCCTGGAAATAATTTTTAAGCATGCATCATCTTCATAAAGTGCGACTCACATTCAGCTTAAAAACTGATTAGAACATTGCCTTCTTTGCATTTTTAGCACATTTAACACTCATAACCCTACTACAGTTAGTGACTTTAATCCAACTTAATGCCCTAAGGATTTATCAGAGGATTTATATATTAATGCCCTAGGGATTTATCTGCATACGGATTTATCTCTAATACAATACAAATATTTTAGATTGAAAAAAGAAACAAACAAAATTTTATCAACAAACTTAGAATTGTTGGTAGAAGTCAAAAAATAAAGCGACCTTAAAATTTGTTTGCTACTTCAAAGATTCCCTCGACGTTTTTTTCTATGAATTAACAATGAATTTTAAGTACTCAATTAATTCGGATTAGTTGAAAAAGTATGATGCAGAAAACAGTTTCTTCATTTGCTCGAATGAAAACGTCAAGAGCTCGGCAAAAATGTGCTTCAAAATAAACGTTAACGTTCCAAATAAAAAAATGTTATTATGTGCTCTGTATGCGCAATTTGGTAAAAAATTCAGAGGAAATAATTAAACTGCTCTTTTCTTCATTTTTGCTTCTATATAAAATTGTTTTGGTAAATATGATATAATTTTCGACAAAAGCAACATTTACGGCTGGCAAATTTTAGACGAAGAGTTATTTGAAATACAAAACAAGTTTTTCTATGGCTACGAGTGCCTTATTTATATAATTTATTTCTCATCAATTGTATCATTCTGTTTGTTACAATTGACTATTTCTCGCTGAATTTTATAAAAATTGCAGTTTGGTTCTTGATTTTTGTAGCTTTGCTCGTTTTAAATAGTGTTTTACATTACGTAAATATTAAATTGAGCGCCTGCGGAGGAAACAGTCCCAGATAAAACAGTTCCAAACAAAACAGTCTGAAATTGCTAATTACTCCCGGACAAAAGACTCCCAGATAAAGTAGTCCCAGACAAAAAGTCCCGAATATATATTGAAACATATGTTTCCCATATGTGTCTCTATGTTTAACTCTAAGTGTAGTTGTTACTGTATAGTATGGGCGGTTTTGTCTGCTTTTTGGCGACTATTTTGTCTAGGACTGTTTTGCCTGGGAATATTTTGCAATTCGGTACTTTTATGTGGGACTATTTTGTCTGTGACTGTTTTGTCTGTTCACCTATTTTGAGAATGATATTAGCAAAGATGTTCCTCATACCAATCTTCACAAGCAGATCAGAATTAGTTCAGAGTTTTCTTTAATCATTGATACGATTTATTACAAAGCTTTCTGTTTGTAAGACTATGATTCCAACCTTGTTAATTCTATTGTCTAAAACAAAATTTTGTTCTTTTTTGGGAAATTGGCAAAACCTATTATTTTGGTCAACAATTTCTTTTGCCATGGATCGTCGTAACTTTCAGAATTGATGATTAAGGTTTGCTTCAAAAAAAACCTCTCTGATAAATTTTTGAGGTGAGTACATCTGTCTATCGGATTAATACAATTTCATATTTACGCTTTCAATACTTGATATTTTTCGCAACAATTTTTTTCTGTTTTTGACATAAAATCTCCAAGTGAATTTCACTGATATTTTGAAAAAAAAAATCATATTATGAAAGGACCACGTTTTGAAAAAAATTGTACTAAATCCACAATGGTCACAGCACCATAAAATTTTGAAAGCGTACATGTAATAATATTTTTAACATTGGGAAGCTCTTCAATAATAATCACATCCCTAAATGACGTTTTCAGTATTTTTGTTCGTCTAAAAAACAATGCTGATCATTTTTCAAATTTGCCGTTTGAGTTCCCCTTTTATAGATGAAATTAATAACAAGGAGGCTCGGTAACGTGCGTCCGAACATTTTGATCCGTTCCCGCTTATCCATTATACTGGCTTATTTGTCTACCAATTGAGGAAGAGATAGAAAAATTTTAAAACATCTAACAAACTGATCAAAAATAATTAGTCCATGAATTTAAAAACATGCTTCTGACTTACATTGCTTAGAAATGTAAACAATACCACATTAGTGGCAGATTAGACCTGCAATTATCACGACTACAAGACCAGATAAAGAAATCAAACAGCAACAACAAACAGTTACATTCAGAACTCAACATCTATTTTTGTTAACAAATTATAAAATAACAAAGCCAAAATGTTGTCAATAAAAAATTTCTTTAACAAATTAATTTGTACTTCACTAGAAAAAACATGGGAGCACTCCATGATGAGACTCAGTAACAGGTAGACAAAATTGATCCAAAACTTCAAAGTTAGAAAAATACGTTTATTTTTTTTCAATTAATTAATTTCAAATAAAGAAAACTATTAAATATTAATTGAAAATTTAAATAGTCTTAGATTAAGTTTTTTCAATAAGAAGACATTGAGACCTATCCTTATCAAAAACAAACGACAAAATCAGACGAAAAACACAAAAATTCCAATAAAATCTGCAAGAAAAACCATAATTCATTCCATAAAAGCTAGGATGTATGCAGTTGCGCCTTCTTTGAACACCAGTAAGAGATAGGTACCTGAAAAAATGAGACTAGTGAACAAATATTAAAAAAGGTACTTTTATATTTTACGAAAACAATCAATTTCAAAGACATAAAAACATTACCCATCGAATGAAATAATTAAAGGTTTTTTTCCAAAGTCATTGAGATCTGTTTTTATTCTGAATTTGGCATACGAATACATAAAGAACGATATTAGACAAAAATCAAAAATAAAATTAATTTTTTTGGTGACTAACGGTAAGTAGCAAGTAGACAAAAAAGTACAGAAAAAAGCAAATATGAATAATACGTCAAAATAGTTTTTAAAAATTTTGGAATCACAAAAAACTTCAGCTATCAACTGAAATTAGTAAACAGTTTCCCTTGTTCTTCCGTAGGAAGCCGCTAAGACTTGAAATTATCCAGAAATTTGATTACGACTACAAAAAGAACGACAAATCAAGACAAAGCAAAGACTTTTCGGCCAAATTCTGCTAGAAGACGGTTTGGAAGCAGTTAAAAGCATAATCTAATCACTGATTAGCTCATGTGTTCAATTGTGCGCCTTTCTGAACACTAGTAAAGTAATATCTGGCCTGTCAAAATGTAACAAGACGAGAGAAAGACACTCAGGACGGGAAAATGTCCATTTTTTTTAAATTTTAGTATCACAGCAGAAATACCATATACCTAAAACGTAAGACCGCTAAAGAAATCACTTTTTAATCCATTAGAAAAACGATGCGACTTGTTATTTTTTAACCACACGCTGAATGTTGACAAATAATTGAGAAGGAGTCTCTAAGATCAAATAACCCTTGTTTATTTTGAAAATATTCAATATTAAAGTAAAAACGACCATAAGCTTTTGACTAAAAACTAGACAGGTTTCTTTGAACTCTTTTGGCTGCCAGTTAGTTGTGTCATTACGCTTTGATTTGAATTGTTGTTTTCTTTAGTTAACGTACAAAATAGCAAAAGATGTGAAATTATTAAAAAAAACATCGCTTGATTACAAAAAGAATTTTTTTCGGGCTTTTTAAGATCAGCACTTACACCAAATCTCTACTTGATGTTGCCGTTTGTCCTTTAGGATCACGTAATTCTTCCCAATACTATGGATATGGATAACTTGGCCGGAAAAATCATTATGTCAATATTAAATGATGCAATTTTCTTAAATTATCGAGCTAAATTTGCATAAAACCCGCAAAATTCAAGGACCTTCTCATATAATGCACAAGTAAAATTTGCCTTCTTTGGATTGAACGAAGATTTTGTTAGCAGTTTCAGATATGCTAATCAGCAAATTTAAACAAAGTGGCCTAAAAAGCTCCATTATTGAAGGTAATATAGCAACAGTTTTAGGCAAAAAGTGAATCAAACTGTTCAACAACACTCTTCTGTTTTTAGAGGTAAACCTAACAGTACAAAGTTTACAAATTTTAACAGATTTTAAACATACTATGCACAAACACGGAAAATTTGAGATATAATAATGAAAATCAGACAAATGCTCACAAAATTTTAAACTCCGTTCAAAAAAATGCAACTCGAAAAAAATCTACTCTGGATGGAACTTCTAATGATACCACTCACAATCCACTACGATGAACACATCGATCGGTCAAAATTCTCTGAACAAAAAACCCCCGAACACCCGTTTGAGTATATAGCTCCTCCCCCTCTAAAGTGGGTCGGAAC
Source organism: Convolutriloba macropyga (assembly GCF_964194025.1). Classification (NCBI taxonomy): domain Eukaryota; kingdom Metazoa; phylum Xenacoelomorpha; order Acoela; family Convolutidae; genus Convolutriloba; species Convolutriloba macropyga. Next base: position 43,866,675 of record NC_134471.1, read on the forward strand.
AAGAACTATTTGCTTTTTGTTTCTGTGTTTACTACCTCAATAAATCAAATAAATGTTTCTCTCATGGAATTTAACACCAAATTGGTTGATCTGACACTCTTATTGTTTTGCTCTTTTTCTGTTCATGCAAAAACTTTTTAAATTAATTACCAGGAGCTAATTTTTTGTTCTGCCATTTTGGTCTTTTTTTTCATTTTGGCCGTTTTTGGTTTTCTTACCGTTATAACTTTTTTGTTCTCTCTGTATTTAGGAAGTCTCCCCTTCGGCCAAAGTTCTGTTCGTAAAAAAACTCCCTTTATTACTGTGTGTGGCTTAAGTGAGGAAATTCGAATTTTTTTGGACAGCTGGATTGATATCGGCAGAATAATCAACATACAATTTTTAATTCTGCATGTCAGCATGTAATCATTTGAGAATGTGACAAGAGAAATTTCAACTTTGACCATCGACAGCTGATTTGTACTTTTGTTCTCAAATTATAATTCAAGATACCCAAATTTATTTGTATTTAAAATTCATCAGCTTAACTTTTTTGCTTTTCTCTGCTAATTAACATATTTTTCTGAAAAATGACACTTCGATAAAGCATGATTAAAATAAATTATATGTTTAAATTTTTTTTGATTAGTCTAGACCAGAATCTGCGTCATTGAATTAAGTTGAATGTGAATTGAATGTGCTAGGAATGTTTTGATATTTTTGCTGGTATTTTTGGTTTTGGTACTGCTGTTAAAATGGCGGGAAAATGTCCAATTTTTTTTTCAAATTTTTAGTATCAAAGCAGAAAAACCCTATACTTAAAACGTAAGGCCACTAAATAAATCTTTTTTTAATCCATTAGAAAAGCAATTCGACCTGTTATTTTTTACCACACGCTGAAAGTTGACAAAAAATTGAGGAGGAGTCACAAAGATGAAATAAACCCTCGTTTATTTTGAAAATATTCAATTTTAAAGTAAAAACGATCATAAGCTTTTGACTAAAAAACTAGATAGCTTTTTTGAAACTCTTTTGGCAGCCAGTTAGTCGTGACATTGGTACGCTTTGATTTGAATTGTTGTTTTCCGTAGTTAACGTATAAAATAGCAAAAAATGTGAAATTAATGAAAAACTGTTCGACAACACTCTTCTGTTATTAGAGGTAAACCCAACAGTACTAAGTTTACAAATTTTAACAGATTTTAAACATACTATGCACAAACACGGAATATGTGAGATATAATTTTGAAAATCAGACAAATGCTCACAAAATTTTAAACATCGATAACTCGTTGAAAAAATGAACCTCGAAAAAAATCTACTCTGGATGGGCTTTCTATTGATACCACTCACAATCCTCTACGATGATCACATCGATCGGCCAAAATTGTCTGAACAAAAAAAATCCCGAAAACCCATTTGAGTATATAGCTCCTCCCCTCTAAAGTGGGTCGGAACAAGAACTATTTGCTTTTTGTTTCTGTGTTTACTACCTCAATAAATCAAATAATTGTTTCTCTCATGGAATTTAACACCAAATTGGTTGATCTGACACTCTTATTGCTTTGCTCTTTTTCTGTTCATGCAAAAACTTTTTAAATTAATTACCAGGAGCTAATTTTTTGTTCTGCCATTTTGGTCTTTTTTTTTCATTTTGGCCGTTTTTGGTTTTCTTACCGTTATAATTTTTTTGTTCTCTCTGTATTTAGGAAGTCTCCCCTTCGGCCAAAGTTCTGTTCGTAAAAAAACTCCCTTTATTACTGTGTGTGGCTTAAGTGAGGAAATTCGAATTTTTTTGGACAGCTGGATTGATATCGGCAGAATAATCAACATACGCCTTTTAATTCTGCATGACAGTATGTAATCATTTGAGAATGTGACAAGAGAAATTTCAACTTTGATCAACGACAGCTGATTTGTACTTTTGTTCTCAAATTATAATTCAGGATGCCCAATTTTAATTGCATTTAAATTTCATCAGCTTAACTTTTTGCTTCTTTCTGCTAATTAACATATTGTTCTGAAAAATGACACTTCGATAAAGCATGATTAAAATAAATTATATGTTTAATTATTTTTTTGATTAGTCTACACAAGAGTCTGCGTCATTGAATTAAGTTGAATGTGAATTGAATGAGCTAGGGTTGTTGGGATATTTTTGCTGGGTTTTTGGGTTTCGGTACTGCTGTTAAAATGGCAATAAACTAAGATCGTCGAATTGGCCGACAAGGGGGGGATTGCGGATTACCAAAACTGAGAGTTTAAGCCCACGCCAGCAACTCGACAGCACACCAATTGAAATGTTTGGACAAACTAGTGATATTTTGACTTGGTAGACGATTTGTCGATTCTAATCAGAATTAAGTAGCCTGCTAAGTTTTCCATTTTTCCTTGTCGGCTAAATAACCAGTTGTCCAATTTTTCTACCGCGATGGCAAGAAGGGCGTTAATAAGTAGCACGTAACTTCAATTTTGCCTCTCCTAATGACTTATTTAAAAATAGGGGGTGTAACAGGGGCCTTATTTACTCCTGGCTGTCCTCGTGGGCTAAAGATGTAATTATAAACATATGGTTGTTTGATGTGCGATTTGCGGTTTGATGAGGCGACTAATTTGCGTCTGCCGTGACGCCTGTAAGATCTGCATGACATCTAGCTTCGGGTGCAGGCGAGGAGGGGCAAGAATTGGGGTAGATGGGGAGGGGGGGGGGGGGGGGGGGTTGGAGAGAAGGAGAAATAAGGGTAACAAAGACTACGGTGTGTGATAGATGATTGGTAGGAAGTTTTCTTGACTGATAATGATGATGGATTAGTTATGATCGGATACTTGACTTTTCTACTATCAGTAGAGATGTAAATTGAGATTTTAGGTAATGTGTGTGTGTGTGCGTGTGTGTGTGTGTGTGTGTGGGGGGGGGGGGGGGGTTTGGGGTGAGGTGGGATGGTGTGCGTGTTCTTTATATCATAAACACCACGATTCATAGTCAATTCTATGCAGGCAAATTTACAGCTTTTGTGTCACTGAAGTTCACTGTTGCAGGTTAACCCGCTAGATTCGGATTCCTGTTTTTTCAGTTTATCCTTTTACTTTATGCTCAGCGCCCGTGTTCTCTTTCAAAAGATAGGCATAGCCTCTCGAAATAACAGCCGCAGTGTCTTTTGGTATAGTAATATATTATAACTTGGTTATATTACAACCTTGTGCTGCAGAGTTTTACCACCAAATTTAAATTACTCCTCCTTAGATGACTGAGTGTGAACAGAAAGGGAGTTTTAATAAGTAACTTGGTAAATTGAGATAGTTAGTTGAGGAGATACTGATAACTATATAGATATTCACAAGTATTTAATATAAACGAGAATGGCCTCAGCAAGTATAAACTTCATATTTTTGTGAATCGTTCAACGAACACTTTTTCATTCTTTCTTGGCACACACAAGTCATAAAGCAAAAGCAGGCATGACTTTATTCACTGTTGTGTTCACTCTGTGCATGTGGTGTCCCACGTCAATATATACACACTTAAAGATAGACACGAAAGATTTGCTGAAAAAAAAGTAAATTAAAACTGACTATATAGAATTTTTGTGTAGTTATTTTCATTCACTCTTGCTTTGGCTCATTTTCTCTTTCTTATCGCCATACAAAATAAACCAGCCACTAACTATTTTCTGTTTGCTTTTTCATACATACACACATACATACAGACTGTCTTTTTATTACAAAGCAAAGCATCAAAAATAAATATATTTGTCCAGCAGTATTTGATGTGTAAAAGTGTTGTCTTTTCTTAGAGTAGCAATTCAATACAAATATATTGTGAAACTTGCTGCTCTATCGACTGCTGTCCCTACCTTAATACCTGTTGTGTATCTGCTTTTATAGCATATCTACTCCAGTTTATGGTAGTTAGTTAGTTATTTAGTTACCAAATTCTTGTCTCTCTCTCTCTCTCTCCAGTTTATCCCGCTACCCACTACTACTTCCAACTGGTGGTCTAGTTGGTATAGTGGTCTTTGTGGATATTTTACGTCTTATACCACCTATAGACCCCCTTTCAGACCCCCTTGCGAAGTCACGCGAAACTGCAGAATTTGTCAGGTTATTCAGGTGAGTTGGTAATTATGTCAAAACACCCACTCCTATTTGATGCTATGTCGTGTGTGATCTATGGTCTGTCTATTCCTATATAGAGCAGAGGGTTAATTAGACCCCAGAGCAATAGGCAGTTGCCATCATAAAATTGGTCATTTCTATAATCTTTATGAAGGTCCGGGAACACAAACAGATCAAAAAATCACTGACTACTTGCCAGGATCTTTTCCGCTAGCGCCCCCCCAGTCCTATATAGCCGAAATTTAGGCACCCCCCAAAAATTAATGTTTTGCTCCCTTCTGAAAAGTTTATTTATTTTCATAATATCGTTCCTAGTATAGTACATCAACAACCATATATGTAGCAGTTTTCAAGAAAGTTATAGTTTTTAACCCCTTTACAAAGCTCGTAATTACTAAAAATGCAATAACAACAAGTTTTTGGTTGATACTTACATTATATGCAGTGACTTATTGCTATACACATATTATTTTCAAACCTCCGCTCTAATAGTATTTTCTAAATGCCTATTCATACGTATACATAGGTAATAACTCAAATGTATACATAATGTTTAAACATATACAAATGGGGGGTGCCTAATTTACTGGGGGGGCGCTAGCGGAAAAGATCCACTTGCCAAGTAATATGTTAATTTAAAATAATTTTTCAAAAACAAGGTTAAAATGTAAAATATAGGCAATAACACATTTTTCTCATACCTATGTGATGACCTACATAATAGACTTGATCTATATACCACAAAGAGCAGCCAAATATACATGGAACAAAAGGTATAATATACATTATAAACAAAGAATAAGTTGAACTTCTGATAATTTAAAAATTAAGGATAGATAGGAGCTGAATGCTATAGCATAAACTCCAACAAAAGTTGGTTGGCACCGAGAATTTAACATTCCACATTAAACAGCTCAAACTTAAATATCTTGATAATTTTAGAAAACCAAAAACGCCAAACTTGAAGGCCTCGGTCTCCCTTTTCATATGAAAACAAAAACAAGAAGCAAGGCTAAGTTTAAGGGAACTCAGAATCTGCTAAGTGGGCAACAAAGAGTCTCCTACGACTTTGACCAAAAAAATTTTGTGAGTCATTGCGGAAAAAATTAAGAAATTTGTTTTGAGATTTCAATTCGACCTCTATGCGATATCCGCATCCAATCTGATAAAAAATTGAATACAAGTGAAACAAAGGTTTGAAATTATGCTTTCTATTCTAATACACTACTACCCAAAGTTATCAACCGACTAGGCGTAAAAGCCTTTTGATGTCATTTAAAGTGTGTATGTAAATTAGTTCTATCAATTAATTGTTTTGTATACATTCTTGAGAAAAATTTATTATTTGCTCATTCTCTTTGCCCATATTTTTTGGTCCTGTTTTATACCTTTCCTCACATTTTCAGTTTTGTTAGTTCCTTAAAACAATTAAAAAAAGCTGCTTAAACAATCCGCAAGATGCTTTAAAAAAATCTCAAAAATTTTTTAAAATGTGAATCCAGTTTCAATTTATTTGAATTTTTCTGCGTTGTAAATATAGGTTCTTTTAACACGAAAAAGAATTTTTCAAATTGAATACTTTAACAATAAAATTTCAATAATCATTGCGAAGCAATTACTTGCCAAATACCTTTATAAATAATCACGAAAAATAATTTCTTGGTGAAATTTTGAAGCTAAATTTTGAAACTTTGAATAATCAATTTGAAGCAAAATGCGCAACACATAGCTGTCTTTTGAAAACCAAAACTACAGGCAATAAACAAACAGACTCAAAATAACATAAACTACAAAATGACGTCAGAGCCAATTACATTTTCAGCTCTCCAGCAACAACTATACTTCTTTGCAATATATGTGAAACCAAAAGTATCGCATTCAATTGATTAACGTATCTCGAAAAAAGTTCATATCGTAAATAAAGGCTGCTATAAACTACGGCACCGAAAGTTACCTGTTCTATCTGGTTATGAACCAAATAACCAATTTCAAGTAACATAAAACAGTGTTTTTGCGTTTGACAATGAACTCCTCTAGCTTTTTGTAGAAATGTTTGCCAGGATTGTGAAAACGTCAGAAACAAAATAAAATGCAAAAGAAATATAATGAAATGGTTCTTAAATTGCATATCTAAAGGTTATCGTAAGGTTTTGTGTAGTGTCAAGCTTTATTATATACCACGATTTGGCTCATACAAACACATACACACACACATACACACACACACACATATATATATATATATATATATATATATATATATATATATATATATATATACATATATATACATATATACTCTAGATTTAATGCTAATTTATCACAATTAAGTTTGAACAAATTAATTACGAAATATCAAGATGTTAATTCGGAATCGCAATTTTGTCATAAGCTGCTTGACACTTGAGTCATTTTCTTGTCGCTTTCTTTCAAAACGGTTTCACGAGTGAGACGAAAGTTGTCTGAAATTAGAACTATATGGTAAATTAGGATGTTGTCACGAGACTTGAAACTACTCTTCCAGTGTTTGTTTTTTTTAATGAGTTTGTTGCATATAATCTATGTGTGTCCTTTCAAGCTTCGATCAGCTGTAGAAAAAAATCTACAGAAAGAAACTGATATCTTTCATAATTAGTTCATAATTTCTCAATGTGGAAGATCACAGCTGCAAAGAAAATTTTGCGTTCAATTTTGGGATTCGATTTATTTGATAGGCCGCGATGTTGGATGCAAAAATGCTCTTAAAACTGACAGCCTTTTATTATTTTTCAGTGGGCGCATTTGCAACCAAAGAACTTATCTATTTCGATGGAAATCAACTTTGGAGACAAATTATTTTGTCCCTCATAAAGATTGAGTTTCAACTTCACATTGTTGATTATATTACTAATAAAATTTCTTGAAAAAAATTTCATTTACTTTGAACAGATCCCTTCAAATGGAACTTATTATTTCTTAACAGTCTACTCGCAGGAGACCAGTCGTATCTCAGAAG
>NC_134471.1:43873964-44027095 GCF_964194025.1 Convolutriloba macropyga
TACCGAACCCGCGCTCCGAATAGCACTTAGCAAAAACTTGCAATTAAAAGCCTTTATTAGAAAGGATATTGCAACGATAACTCGAGTACTTGGCACTAGCACCTACACAGCCGCCTCTAAAAAGATAGAAAAGGTAGAAGCAAACTAAGAAGAGAGTTATCATATGGCGACAGAGATGTTGAACGCTTACTTCTGTTAAAAAGAAAGAAAAATTTGAAACTCATGGAATTAGCCATTAACGGAAAAACTTACAATCTTCGAATCATTAGAAAAACAAACAGCGGAATTAGCCTTTATTTTATCGCACAAGAAGACAATCAAACCGATATCAAACGGATCCGTATTACAAAAAACTCAGAACTTTACAATTTTTTTCAAAACTACCGAATTCGAGAAATTAACCAAACCACAAGCACAAACCAACTTTACCCATTCAAAATCATTTGAGCATCAACCTCTTTGTTTTGCTAGCAAAGAGAAAATACAACGCAAGCCACAACAGTACTTCTATGACACTACTGGAAGGCTATCATCCTAGAAACCCGTTCGTATTCTTCAACGACAAAACAATCGACAGAAAAGTAAGTCAAAAATTTGCAGCGAAGAACAAAAAAGACCAACCAAATAGCCTAAACTGCAAACTCTGTGACACAGCTAAATTGGAGAAGCGCACAAATTGCTCTTTCCACAAAAACACTTCAAAAACGAACTGACTAAAAGAAAAAGGCAGATCCAAGTCCGCCTCACGTACATCTGAAAAGATTCTCAGGACTACCAAACGAAAACTGGCCTGAATTTGAAGGACTACTGAGAGCAAGCATTGCTGTATCTAGAATTCCTGAAGCGAACCACCAACGTGCAAGATATCTCCACCTACACTTAGCCGGTAATGCACTCAACTATTACCTTCGACTCGCCGAAAACACAAGAAACGATCTAGACGATTCGCTCGAACAACTACGCAACCGATATGCAGGAGCAGACCAAAGAAGAAACTTTGAACTCGATCTGCAATCGAAAGTTTGATCCAGTGAAAGAACAACCAGATGACTTCCTCACAGATCTGCAACGCCTCGCCAACCTCGCAATTGTGGACGATCCTGCAGCTCACATAGACCGCACTGACGAAAGAACAAGACGAATAAGAGAACAATTCATTCAAGGCATGCCCTTCAAGTAAAAGAAAGTGTTGCTGAAAGAGAATGACAACATCACTGTAAACGAACTATGCGCTATCATCAAACGACGAGTCAGAATTGATCAGATAAACCCCGAACCACAATACACCACGGCATTCAATGCACTAAACGCATCAGGAAACCCTGCTGTGGCCCAAGCCATAGAAAGCATAATGGCCGCCGGCATAGCATCAATGCAAGTAGCACAGCCACCGCATCAGCGCGTGGAGAGTACTCAGTACCCTAGCTACAGAAGAGGAAATAACTACAGAGGCTACAACCACAACAGACAAACATACCAGTATAATGGAAACCAAAATGGCCGAGGATACAGTAACAACTACAACAGCAGAGGACGTAACCGTGGAAGCTTTCAGAGAGCCCGAGGAAATTATCCGAGAGGAAGGTCAAACTTCCAACGAAACGACCGAAGTAATGGACGTACCGAAAGATCTCCTACACCAATGAGAACATTTTGCAGAACATGTGCTAGCAATGAGCACACTGCCCGAGATTGTCCAGAACGTCAACCAGCATACCGCGATGGAAACATGCCATTCAATCAGCAATCAAAAAACTAAATAACCTGCATGTTTTTCTACAACATATACCAGATAGCATGACAAACTATAGCGAAAATGTATTCATAATACCTCTGCAGTTCGAAACATTAATAATGAAAGCAGTAGCAGACACTGGAGCATTCAGCAGCGCCATGTCAAAGAAACATTTTGATAAAAATAAGCAGAAACCTCTACCAAAAACCAGAAAAAACAAATCCTCCTGAAATAAACGTTTCTACAGCTTTCCTACACCAATCACCCATTTTATTTACAGTCCAACTGACATTCAAAATTGGCCATTTACAATTTGAGGAACAGTTCATGGTGTTTGAAACACTTTCCGCTATCCTTCTTGGCTTTCCCTTCTTTGATAAAAATAAGATTATTATTGATGCCCACAACAGACTACTCCAAACACCAGAATTTACTTTTCAGCTAAATCTAATGCACATAAAAGGCAACAACAAACAAAAACGTCTCAACAGCCGAAAAAAAATCATGCTCAAAACCAAAACAACCTATACGCTATCACCCGGGGAACAAAAATTTCTGGAACTAATCCCATCGGAGGAAACTGATGCACAAGAACAAATTGGACTCGTAGAGCCTACTGTCAAATTTGAAAAACTGGGCCTTGGTCTAACAAGCACGCTTGACAAACTTACAAAAACAAAACTACCACCCTACCTGCAATCAATACAACAGAAGTTCCACTGCACATTAGACAAGACTCTCCAGTAGCAACATTCGAAATCATCACACCAGAGCAAGCACGCTACCTGATACCACTTGAGCCAAAACTTCTCCCATCAAGCGACGCAAAGAAAACAATAAAGCAAATAGAAAAATCTATTGAGAGAACAGCAAAAGGCGAAATAAATCATATAACAATAAAACACGAAAACGGATTCTGGTTTCCGACCCCAGAAACCAATCCCGACACATCGAAGATGAGTGAAGTTGAAAAACGCATATATGACGAACTTGTTAAATTTAAAAATCTTGAAGCAATTCAACCACTCTCGAAAAACGAAGACAGGAAAACTTTTCTTAACGCATTCAAATGGAGCGACAGCGTACTCTCTGACAAAGATAAAGAAAGAACAGAACAGCTTCTAGTCGAATTCAATGACATATTCACAAGGCACCGCCTTGACATTGGCTACACTCACAAATTCTCAGTCAAATTGACACCAGACACAAACAGACCTGTATACTCAAAAACTCAAAGAATTTCAATCCATCTCAAAGACGATTTGCTTGTTGAACTAGCCCTTCTCCAGTACTACGGAGTCATAACAACGCTCCCCTTCAGCCGCTACTCATCTCCAATATTTGCAAAACGGAAGCCAAACGGGAAGCTCAGAATATTAGTAGATCTAAGAAAAATAAACCATCTCATTAGAAACGACTACAACAATAACAATTTCCCGATAGCTACACTAGCAGATGCGGGCACCCACTTAGCCGGCAAGAAACTCTTTTGCAAGATGGATGGCAGCCACGGCTACTTCTCTGTACCAATGGCAGATGAACAATCAGTACAGTTACTGGCCTTCAACTTCGCATCGAGAACATATGCTTTTCAAAGACTAGCCCAAGGACTAAGCAGAAGTGTCAGCGCCTTTAGCTCATTAATGCGTCAAAACCTGGACCCCGTGATAACAGCGGATAAATGCTTTCAGTACGTCGACGACATTGGCATCGGAGCACATGACATAAACGACATGTTGGAAAAACTTCGAGCAGTCTTTACATGCATCCGAGAATCAGGAATGAAACTCGCAACAGACAAATGCGAATTTGGACTCAGAGAAATACAATTCCTTGGTAATACGATAACCTCTGAGGGTCTCACACCAATTACACAGAAGATTACCACCTTTCTGAAAACATTCAGAATGCCGCGAAACCCAAAACAAGTCAAGCGAATGATCGGATTTTTTCAATTTTACAAAGCCTTTATCCCTGAACTTGCTGAAAAACTTTTACCGTTCTATCGTCTACTTAAGAAAGACACCAATTTCGTGATAGAAGAAGAACACCAAGTTATGCTGGAAAAGCTCACAAATGATCTAAGAACAGCCTGTGACCTTTCACTCAGATTACCCAAAGTTGACCAGCAATATGTAATAATGGCTGATGCATCCTTTTACGCAGCCGGATACGTACTAATGATAGAAGACTACACAACAAATGATGATAATCAGGAACTGAAAATTTATGCACCCGTCAGTTTTGGATCTAGAATTTTCCACCCAAACAAACTGAAACTTTCGATATATGCGAAAGAATTCCTCGCAGTTCACTTTGCCCTAGATACCTTTGCAAATATTATATGGGGATGTAAAAAACCAATTCTCATTTTGACAGAAAACAGATCAGTAACCAGGTTCTTTCAAACAAAAATCATACCGCCAACACTTTGGAATGCTCTCGATCATGTACTCAGCTTCGACATCATACTGGGACACATACCCGGAAAAGCCAATTTAGCAGCGGACTATCTGTCGAGAATACACATAAACCCGAAAGAGAAGCTCGAGCTACGCATCAGCTCACGCATACCGATGCACGAAATCGAAATCAACACAGCAGCAGATACACCTGACAATTCAATCAGTTATCTGAGCAGCTCAGAAAATGACGATACCCCCAAAATCATGAAAACATACTTACTTGAGAGAAAACAAACCAGCGGAGAAGATCCTATGAATGTTCGAGCTCACGTTCAACTGCAAATTCTTTCACCTGCAACGCAACAAATAAACGCCATGCATGAACAAAACCCATTGGATGAATTCATCACTCATGGGCACGGACCTTTAGACCTGCGTGCCGAACAACAACAAGACAAAGATATCAAACGGGTACTGCTCTGGTTTGAGAGAGGTTCACCGAATACAGGACAATATCTATCCAGTGACCTAAAAAAGTATCTCAAGCAGTTCCCAAGACTATCGATAACAGAAGGCGTCCTTCATCGCAAGTTCTATAACCACACTGGAAACCAATTTATTAAACAATATTGCGTCCCGTCGCACTTACAGAAGGAAGTACTCTACAGAATTCATAACAGTGTTTGGAGTGGGCACAAAGGAGTCTCACTGACAATAGCAGAATTTAGAAAACGGTTTTACTTCCCGAACTTCACTGAACGCCTAACAGAATATATCAGAAACTGTCTCACATGCTTGCAAACAAAACCAGCACCAACATCTGCATTGAAACCTCCATTACAACCACTTTCGTCTCTGCAAAACTTCCCAGCAGACCTTTTACTAATAGATCTGGTGGGAAAGATGCACCCTTCTCCCTACACGTACATTCTCTCAGGTATTGACGTGTTCTCGAAGTACCTTTTCGCCACACCTCTTATGAAAGGCGACGCAGACATCGTAGCACGAGCCCTTGTCTCAATTTTTCTGAGACACTCCTACATTCCCTCAAGAATCATATGTGACCTTGGAACTGCGTTTACATCCGAATTAATGAGCGAACTAGCAAACCTATTGGAGGTAGAGCTCAAACATTGCACACTGAAACATGCGCAAACCATTGGCTTACTTGAAAGAAACCACGCACCGCTCAAACAAATCTTGAGAATTAACGAAAACCAAACTTCCTCGGACTGGCATAGATACGTTGACATTGCAGTATTCATACACAACACAACATTTGCACCAGCTCTTGGGTGCACGCCATCTGACGTCTTTCACGGCAGAACACCGATAAATCCTTTGGACCTCAGATTTCAGAACACAAAATTATGGGACTCTCACCCAAAATACGACTGCATTAAAGAGCTGCAAGACAAAACTACGGAGCTTTTCTCCAGCGTAAAAGACAACCTTATCTCGTCTTATCTGAAATATAAAAAGTACTATGACAGAAAATCCAACGCCACACCACTAAAACCCAAATCATACTGCCTGATCCTTGACCCAAAAAGCACAACACAAGTAGCAGTGATGAATAAACAGCAAAGCAGGTGGATACCATTATACAGAGTAGAAAAATTGCTCACGAATGCAAACTACATTGTACGCAAAACCAACACAAATTACACGCAATGTATCCATCGAATGAGACTTCGACCTGTGAAACCTCAATATCAAGTAGAAGACCTCGAACATGTAGACCCCGAAAAATTTGAGGCAGATCCAACCATACCAGAAGAAGAGAGAGAACCACAGCTGTTCGACAACCAAGTCAGGCACCACATTAACGAAGATAACATGCAGCTACCCATAACAACACCAGATGTCCAGTCAGTTTCTTTCAACTCAAACATCCAAACAGCTAATTTTTCTTCTGAAGACCCGCCAATACAATTTCATGATATGACACACGAACCGACGTTTGACCAAGATGCATTCTTCGTGGAAGGCTCAGTTCCAAGCGCAAACACGCAACAAACACCAGAATCAATTGATACAGGAGACTACGTCTTCTCAAATAACTCAAACTTCTTACCGTCCGACAGTCGTTTTGGCTCAAATCGACGATACAACCTTCGCAGAAATGATCATCTGGCATTGGCCCGAGAAAACTCGCTATATAACCTCTTGCAACCATCAGAAAAAGCAAAGGAAGAACAGGTCAAAGTAATAACTTACTTCCCACTTGACCACATCCCAGACCCAAACCTGACAATTCATACAACAGAAACTGATCACGATGAGAGCATTGCAGACTCACAAGCAACAAGCTCACAGTCGCGAAACCAGAGTCTCAATGACTTCACGTTCGATTCATCTGAAAATCTTGGCGATCTATTTGATGACGTTAATAGCCCCGTCTACACGCCCCCAATATTAGACACTACAGGCGAAACCTTCTACCGGACCAACTCGATCAACGATATTTACAACAATACAACCTCAAGCGATGATGTCCAACAACCGAGATCCGACGAGAACAATGAGCACTCCCTTATAGGAGGCACCATTTCACAAATTGAAAATAACGAGAGCAATAGCGCTATTGCTCAACACGACAACCCAAGAACATCTTCACCACTTCCTCAAAGAGTATCCAACAGAGAACTAGCGGACCTCGGCCCAACGCTTCAAAACAGACGAAGAATTGTTCCGCTAACACTCCACCGTCGGGAGATCAACGGAAACCTTCACCAAACTTTTGGCTTCGAAGATGAAAGCCAATAGGAATTGAGCACCAATTCTCTATTATACATACACATTAGATACGTCACCAACCAATGAAAACACTCCAAAAAAATCCTAATTTAAAAGGAAAAAAGACACAGCTCAAATCATTTTCCAAAATTTTGTACCTCAAAATCGGTCGCACAAAGACTCTGATTCAATTTCACAAACAAGCCTAGTTAGCAAAATGCTCAATATCGTACTATTTTTACTACAACTTTTACCTTTGATGAAAACGAACCAACCATCGGTGGCAACAAAAGATGGAGTATTATTCAACCTTCATCAGAAAATTCTATTGACAGAAAAATTTGTCAAAACTGAAATCCTGGTCCCTTACCCAATATATAACAAAACAGTGGAAGACAAACTGATCAACCTGACAAAAGAGATAGACAAAATGTGGACTTCAGAAAATTATGGATGCCCATTGAACTTCACAAATATGACTGACTCGACAGCAGGCCTCCACTGGATAGCTCAACAAACAATGATAGAAAACCAACAGGCCCAACACGACATTGTAAACCTCAAATTGGAAATGAACACACTACTAAGAGCAAACAGTCAAACTTCTACAACACTGCAAAGACAACCCCGCGGTGCGGCTGCCGCAGCAGCAGCAGCCGCAGTGCTGGGAATTGGAATAGGAACAGGCGACAAATTACTATGCTTCATCAAATCAGTGTTTGGAGGATGCGACAAAAGAGTGGCTAGAAACCAGAAAAACATCAGACAAGCAATGGCTTATCTTCAATACCTAACCGATCATGTCGAACAAATAACCATCCAAAACAATGAAAAATTCTATGTTGTATCAGGTGAACTGAAAGCCATCAAAGAAGCCCAGAACGAAATAATAGAGACACAAAACAGGAACTGGGAACTTGCTGAAGGACAATTCAAGGCGTTACGACAAAACGTGCACCACATGAGAAACTGCATCCAATACTTATACGTAAGAGAACAAATCAATCAACATAGTCTTGTACTTAGCAATATTTTTCAAGCAATACTTGCTAACATCAAAACATACCGATCGGCCCTTTATACGTTTCGAATCAACATACTGAATGCCTTGACGCCTCTCATGAATCAACTATTACCAATGTCACTAGTCCCAAGGGAGCAGTTGCATGAAATTCTTACGATTGTTCATTTGCAACAAAATGGACAACAGGATCGATTATCTCTAGCCGTACCAATCCAAGAGATTCTCTCGTACTATGAAACGAAATTAGTCACACAAGTCGAGGCAATTGACTCAGGTCTTATACTTACACTTGCAATTCCAATGGCTTCAAAAAGTACAGTTATGAACGTATTGCATGCCATTCCGATCCCAGTGCCGGACGGGGATACGGGTAAAGCTTTAGTTTGGCGACTTGAAGCCAAATACATGGCCGTCTCAGACGACGGAGAAGAACTAGCGTTTATCGATGAAGACGAGCTCGCAAATTGTATCGGATCCCAAAAATACGCAATATGCACCAAAGCCATTCCAACAGAACAGACTTATCAGTCCTGTATGGCTACTTTACTTTACCACGATGACGAGCTACTTGCATTGCAACGCTGTCAACTGGATGTAGTAGAATTGCCGTTGACTGAAAAAGCACGCAATCTCGGCTTCGGTCGTTGGTTAATAACATCGTCCAAAGACGATTATACACTCATCGAAAGCGCTGGTAATGGCAGCAATCCATTAGCAAGAATTGAGCATCCTGGGTGCAGAGTGTGTATCATCACACTGGGATGTGGAAAACAGCTTAGAGGACCAAATGTTCATCTTCGCTCAGACCTCACTGCTTGTGACACAGTACCGGCAATACGGTTAGATTTTCAATTACCAGATCCAATAAGTACACTCTTCAAACTACTGCCCCCATTGGATGAACTACCAAACTTCTCATCAAGATCTGAGGCACAAATTCAAATTCTTCAGCAAATTCAACCAGAGTTTAAACAAATGGAAACACGACGAACAAACAGCAAATCAATAGAACAAATGGCCGAACCAATTTTAGAAAGAATAAGAGCATTCAAGCCCGAACTCGAACACCGATTCGAACAGTACATACCATGGAAAATGTCTCTTCTTTTCGGATTTTTATCCTTCTTGATTAGCGTATTACTACATCTAACTTATTCGCATCTTTTACACAAATGGGCAAAACTTCACCGACGTTTCCCTTTCCGAATAACACACGAAGGACGGCGAATAAAAACAAAACCAGTACAAGTTGTCGCATTAAATGACTATGAATACCTACAAGAACATCCAGAACATCCCCTGCACAAATGCTCACAAGTACTACCACTCGAAATTAAAACTGAGTTCCAAAACCAAAACGAAGAAAACATAAATAAACCTCGCACTCCTTACACATTCCTAAGAGACTACATCAGGAGACTAAAACGTAACGAAGAACCAACCATCAAAATTGATCATGTCAACAGGCCTGCCGCACCGAGTCAGCCCATCTATACACATATACCGGAACACCCACCGATATCCCATTACGGAGCGTACCCTCTCAGAACAATCAATACAGGAAACGTTAAAAAAAAAACCTGACCGAGACTCGAACCCTCAACTTCAGCATGAGAGTGCAGCGCGCTACCAACTGCGCTAAGTGGGACGGCCGCGTGGTCCGTAAAAACAGCTTATAAATTAAAAAAAGGAAAAAAAAGTTAAATTTTTTTACCCTTCCCCTCTTCTCTACCCCCTTACCCTTACCCTAGCTTACCCTTACACCCCTTTGCCCTTTCCCAGATTTTCCCACATTATGGAATCACCGGGAACCCGCCGGGATTCGAACCCCGAACCCCAGCTCAACGGCCAGAGATACTAACCACTGAACTAAGTCACTTGTTAAAAGTTATCAATTACACTCACTTCTACTCTGCCGCAAATTAGAAATTTTGTGTTAGCAGTGAGCAAGGAAAACAAAACTTAAAAATAAAAATTTTTTAAAAAAAAATTAATTAACAACATTTATAATAGCCCTAAATAAACCAGAGAGACCCATCCTCCATCTGGAAAGTACCTACCATTATATTTGCGAAAACTTAATTCAAAATTTTGATATTACTCGAGTATTAAACCGAAATTTTCATTACTTGCAATTATTCTTTGAGAAAAATCAACAAGGAAAAATTACAGAGCAATTCCCCTTAAACCTCCATTGTTAAAGGCGGGGATTTGCTCCCTACCTTTTTATCCAGCGACGAATTTATTTTTAAAAAGAATTTATACTGACGCACTAAACAACGGAGTAATAAGATGCAACTCCTAAAGGAAACTTATCAATTATCTGTCAAAGCGAGAAAAAGAAGGAAATCCATTAACCCGGAAGGCGAACTGTCAATCAATCACAATGACAGCCTATAATGGAACACTAATCAATCCAACCAGGGATAATTCCCCACAATCCCAATTAATCAAAATGTCAAATTTCCCCCACTTCCCCCGCAACACTATCAATCATTCAAACTACCTTCTGCCTGCTAACTACCAGTAACACTCTTCATTGCTAACTGTTCATTCTCTCAACCTATTACAATTTCTTCGCGGATAGAAACTTGGAATTTATTTCAAACAACTTAAACAATTTTCCTACAACTAAAATTTTACCTTTTGCACTATTTCAAACATTTTATAATGAATCCAGTATATCACTTCAGAATTAAAGTTGAGCCGCGCATTAACACTACATTCAACGGCCAGCCAGCTTATATTACTGAATACAGCATTGCCTTTTTTACAGATCGTGAAGCAATAATTAGTATTAACATGCAACAGGACAATATTGTCAACAATATTTATTCAATTTCTTTTATCCCCCTTACAGTGAATGAGACATCAGCCGTATGGCAAACAATTCTACAATGCATACAATTGGGAAATAATTATATTAATGTGAATTTCTATCTTAATTCAGAAGGAGAACCAGTTGCAGTAGAACCATCGCAACCAACCATTTCTGAAAGTCCCGAAAGCCCTGACCCTACATCAGACCACAATTCAACTGAATTAAATTATATTCCAATTTCTCCCCCATCACCCATTCCATTCTCAGATGACTCCATGTAAATT
Organism: Convolutriloba macropyga; assembly: GCF_964194025.1. Classification (NCBI taxonomy): domain Eukaryota; kingdom Metazoa; phylum Xenacoelomorpha; order Acoela; family Convolutidae; genus Convolutriloba; species Convolutriloba macropyga. The sequence continues at coordinate 43,884,973 of NC_134471.1, forward strand.
TCCTCAAACATTTGCATTTATATTCCATTAAAAATCTTATCTTATGTCTTATCCACCAACCCCAACTTTCACCACAATTGACCAATCAGAAGACACCATTCCTTACATCTCTCCAATTCCAACCCAATTTCCACTTTATGCATACTTTCTCACTGATTTTGATATAAAACTTGCAGTCTTTTCTGAATACTTCATATTCCCCTGCAATACCTTATGCTTCTGGATTAACTTCTTGGACAATAATCAAGACAAAAAAATCACTTTGGAACCAGATCATCCAAATTTTCTTACCTTTTTGAATTTCTTACAGAACACCGAAGAAGAATTTTTAGAAGGCGAATTTGACCTGTAATTTTTTTTTTAAAAAAACCATATTTACTTATTCTTTCCCTGATATTTACAAATCTCAAAACCTAGCACCTCAACAATTTTGAATTTTCTTAAAAATCATGACAAGCATTTGGGACCAAATCCGAAATTACGTCGGCCCAGAAGACATCGCCCCAAAATTACACACCAGCCACAACATCAACGTTTGCGTAAAAGTCGGAATCCAATATAGGGAATGTTTTTTCAACGAATACGCAATATTACAAAATGGAACCATCGTGATCTGGGCACACTCCCATACAGGCCTTCTCACGAAAAAATGTTTTTTCTACACAACCTGGGAATATTACACCTACGTTTACCATTTCATTACTTCATCCCAAGGTACCCAACTAGCCCACCAATTCTGGGATTTTATTCAAATGGACAATGACGACCCCATTGAGTTCGACCCTGTTGGCATCCGTGTATTCACTTAGACTTGCATAATTTTCTCTAATTTTTATCCGAAATACTTTCTTAAAATCTTTTTTCATGAGTCGCAATTAATTTAATGTAGTACTTATTTTATAAACACCGCAAATTATTCAAATGTAACGCCTCCTCTTCTTATTTTTAATTTCTTACCAATTTAATTTTTTACTTCTGTCCAAAAAAAAATTTTTTTTTACTCGTGAGTCACAACTCGTGAGCACAATGAGCAAGCACCCCTAACATAGCAAACTATTATTAACCAATCTATTCCCAACCATTATCAACAAAAATTAACATCCCACCTTGTTATCACTTCGAAGGGCACGCGATTGAAAGTCAAAATATTAATTGCTTACACTACATACGACTGTGCAAAATAACGACCCAAAAAACTCACGAAACATCATTTTTTTTTCCAAAACAAAACCAAACTAACACAGACAGGACCCTTACCGATTGCTCAGTATCAACAAAAAAAGATCCTTTCAAAACACGTTGAAAGGGCACGGGCTTGAAATAAAAAAATCTCAAAAAATTTGAAAAAAAACCCTGGCAGTATAGTTCCAACCCAAAAAAAAAAATGTAAATTAAAGTTGAACAACTCACTTATTCCATTGAAGGATCCTTTGGAGGAAGAAACGAATACACAAAATTCTCGTTATCGTTCGATTGCGTTTTCGTTTCCCGTTTCCCACCCCATTTTCTTCGATTACCTCGTTTGTTATTTGTTTTTAAAATTAGACCACTATTAGCAAAACTTTGCACATGCTCAGTCACATCACTAGCACCACCAGTTGATACTTCTCTTTCTTTCGCCCAGTCTAACACTGCCTTTTTATTTTTATTTGATATTACAATTCTTTTTACCACACCTTTACGTACACCATAAGCAAACGATCCCAAAGTCCGATCAACAACAACTTGATTCGATTGATCACGCGCCTCCCAGCCAGTCACCAACGACAAACCTCTTGTAAAAGTTAAAACAGCATGCGCACACAACGAAGGCTGGCACAACACATTATCTTTCGTCGGAATGAAAAACCAAACATCCTTTCCCAAACCACTTGCAGAAGGACCCCTCTTAATTAAATCCATAAAATATTGCGGAGTACCCATAACATTATTAAAATCCCTTGATGTCTGATAACTTCCACAAATCAGAAACAATTTCTCACCACACGGCATTTTCGAAACACTATCATTACCCCCAATTTCAACATGTGCCGCCGTTCACCACTCATTCCATTGTACCATGGCATCTCTCCTTACACCAGTAAAACCATCAGGCAAAACCACTCATCAAACCATCCACACAAAACGTCCAACCTATTGAATTACACAAACCAGCATACGACCCAACTTCTTGATACAACCTGCTATCACCACTCTCCAACTTTAATTTACTAACATAATTATACACATCGCCCTGATTTCTACAGCCCCGGAACCCTTCCACTAAACTTTCTTGCAATCCCACAATTTCTTCATTATTTATTGCCAATGGTACCTTTGGCCAACCATTCTCTCCAACCAGTCCCCCTTTACCTTCTATAGTTAATTTATTCTTTAAGGAGTTCCAACTATTTATACCCCGCCCATCGACTGTTTCCACTTCTTTCCATCCGAGACTTATTAATTTTTTCCGATCGTAGTACTGATGTTTGAACTCGTTCATTTCGATTAGCAAATCTTGTCTGCCTCGTGTCGTTCTAAACACGATAATTCTGTTTAAAAAAAATATTAATGCTAGCCTATGAAATCCTAAATTGTTATAAGTAATTAACGAACCTTTTAGTGTCCATACTTTGATAAAATAGAATATTCCGTTTCTTCGTTATTACAATCGTTTTTGCAAAGCTTCGATAAAAGATCCAATAGTCGATGAGTAACGCCGCTATTAAAGTTTGACCTCTCCGCAGTAAACGTATTCTGAATAACTTGATCAATAGAGCAGTCAATCACACTGTTCTCAATTTACTTTCCTCCAAAACTTCCATTAGTGACTGTCAATTACTGACATACCGAGGGAATTACTTCCGAAAACTCCATTAGTGACTGTCATTTACTGCCATGCCGAGGGATTTACTTCATTACTTTACTCCCCTCACAACGTGGAGCAAATGGAACTGCCACACTTGACAGATCACTACTACATTAATCTTCCTGGGAAAAATGCAAATAAACCCGAAGAGATTATCAAACAACTGTCATACTGATACAAAATCTAATGAACGGCCTCCCACTCTAACCTTACTCAGAAAAAAAAGAAACTATTCATCACTTTATCTATTCAGTCCCACTTTCATTGTTAACAGCGAAGAAAACAGTAGCAGAGAAAATGAACTATCAGCCTGACCCCCCACAACTCTTCTCCTTCGACGGGAGGCTCGCCCTGCTTATAAAAATGGGCATACCACAGACGCCCATTTACCGCACTTACGTGCAAATTACCTACGTGTGGCAGGGCGAGCCCACGAACCTGGACGTACTCAGAAAAACAGCCCTCATTCCTAGACGAAGCAGCCTTATGCCTCATTTAAGGAGAGTTGTGGGCGGTCAGGAGGCCCTTAATTTACGAATCGAGCCTCATCACTACGTCATCCGACATTTTTAATCTATTTTTATACAACACTGCACGTCTCTATTTTTCTACTGCATGCTTACTACGCCTGCCACGACCAACACGAACATCATTGAAACACTTGGCAAGAATCGAGGACACAAATCTTCAATCCCACCATCACCAACTGGACACATATGGCTCCGATATGGCACGAAACTCACATCCACTTGGCCAACGCGGAATGTAGTATTCTTTTCACAACATACAGCGGTCGCGTTCCCCAGCTCAATTTCTTCGCATACATCAGACGACAAAACAAGAGGCCACAAAAGAGCAAACAGACAGTAAACTTTCAGCATTTTGATCTGGAATACTCAATAAAAACTTAGAACAAACCACTATTGATGTTGCTTTCCATTTATACTTAATTAGCCCAGTAAATCCCTTGACTTTGACAATACCACTAATCAAGACCCACTTGGCACAGCACACTAGGCAACCCTGTTTATAATCATAAGATTAAAGGTTCGAAACCCATCGCCTCCGCTTTTTCTAAAGAGCCGTAATATGACGATGCTAAATTTTGATTGGTTGAAAAAGACTTTTATAAATTCATACAGCACGCATTTTATTATCTTGAAATTCAGACAGACGATTGTGCTCAGTACAGTTCAGTTGCTTTCCATATTACTTGAATTGAAAAACTTGTAGCAGAAAAAGAGCGTTTTTACCGAACCCGCGCTTCGAATAGCACTTAGCAAAAACTTGCAATTAAAAGCCTTTATTAGAAAGGATATTGCAACGATAACTCTGTCTTCATACAATATAGTACTTGGCACTAGCACCTACACAGCCGCCTCTAAAAAGATATAAAAGGTAGAAGCAATACAACAGAAGAGAGTTATCATAATTTCCGGCCAGAAAAAGTTTCTTGCACAGTAAGAACATAGCTGCCAGATAGCCAGAAAATAACTGCACTTGCTTCACAGACTTGAATCTCAAGATATCTGTTCTTCTAGTTTTGTTTTTTTTTACTAATTGATGTTGTTTCTTACCCATCAATGTTTGTGTATTTAATAATTTTTATAAAAGCTGCCCTCAAATAACCTTCGAGCCTGAGATATCCTAAGCAGACCTAATCAACTCTAACTAAAGTAAGCAAAATTCCATTGCGAAGCAAGAGAAATCATGTGTGAAATTAGAGTAAAAAAATGATATGCAACTTTCGACATTGCTCAGCTAATAACAAACATACCCGGCAGATTGCCGGAAAATAGCCGCCGTTGATTCCAATCAGCATGATTGGGATTGAACGAATAGAATATATTGAAAAAAAAAGATTTTTGTACAAAAATACTTTTTAAGTCCGATTTATTTTGATGGCATTTCGTAGTTGAACATACTTCTGTTTCTTAGAGAGAGGCTACAGGGGCTACTATCAACACCAATAAGCATTAGAGGTGGTAACTAAGACTTATAGGAACGACGTTCAAATAGCGGGCATCTAAAATTGGGCTTTATGGGTTTATCCCGTTTCTATTTCTGACTTCAATTTTTTATACCGACTCTGTTCATTTTGAATTGCTTTGCTTAGCAACTGATGTTCAAATTCACTTTTAGCAGAATGAGAGAAGAGAAAAACTAGCCTAGAGAAGTCAAAAAGATTTCACGCAAAATGTCGAAAAAGCGGCAAAATGGTAAAGCGAAAAAAAGTTTGACGAAGTAAAAAAAAATACGAGCGCAATAATAGCCGGCTGAGAAGATGAGGGCGGCTATTAATAAAAAAACATGTTTACAAAATTAAACGTTCGAAATCAATTAAACACAAACATACACGTCAGATTGCCGAACGAGCTACGAAACACAGCCGAATATCATAGAATATAGATTGTAATAGTCACTAATTTAAATTAAATTGATGGAGTTTTCGGTGTAATCCATCATTACAAGTACTATAAGCATCCTTTAAAATCAGAACAAAAATTGCTAAAACTGATCAAGTTCCGTTCGTCATTCCACTCCCAAAGAAGCCAAAATTATACCAGTCTTAATCAAGAAGTTGTCCTATATTGACCTTCGAAAGGATTATCATAAACTCAATTGGCCTTAGCAATGTGGTTAGAAGTCCGGTAGAGATGGAGGTACGAAAATCGTGATCAAAACCTATGAACCGATAACGTCTAATGAATTGCTGTTGAGCGACAGTCGGGGCAATTTAATTTAGAGAGGGCGCGTAGCTTAGAAAGTTTTCATAAGTGCAAAAACGCCCTCAGAGGGATTTGAACCCGCCACATCCATGATAGCAGAGTGAGGCCTTAACCACGAAGCTGAACCGGCTTCGCTAACCCCTCGCTTACAATCACCTTTATGTTAGCAGAATTTACAGACTTAATTACGCAAGGAGAGCAAATGAGAACATAGCCGCCATATTGTCGGAAAATAGCCGCCGTTGACGCGCTTTATGCACATCGGGATTGAAACAGAAAAAAAAGAGACAAATTGACTGAATTTTTTTCTGTTTTTTAGGTGTCAAAAAGTGTTCCAATTTGGCGTGCAGTTTCAGTTAGATTCTAAAACTATACATAATTCGGACTCTAAGCCTAATACCGATATCAGCTAGCAAACACTAATGAACTTTGATAACCTAAATCTCAATGACTTAATGACCGCGCTTTATCGGTTTATCCAGTCTCTTTTGATTTTGCTCTTTTGACTTTGACCGTATTAACTATATTTCGTAATTCAATGCATGAAAGAATTAAAAATCCAATCAGTTGAAAGAGTGAAGTAAGTCAGAAGTCAACCGTGGAATTCGTGACTTATGTAAAACGAAAAATGTAATCAAAAGGTAAAGCAAATTTAAAAAAGGAGAGCGCCTAAACAATAGCCGTTTGAGAGGCTGACGACGGCTATTAATCAGGCAAACGTTTAGGCGAGACGAGCGTGAAAGTCACATGAGAGCGAAGAATTTTTAAGAACCAAAGCGGAATAACGGTCAAGCAAAAAGTTTGCATTAAAAAAGTTTACAATAACTGCTTCAAACTTCGCTCGAGAGCAATTAAAAACGCAAGTAAGACAATTTACAATCAATGGGCAAACAAACGACGTCTGGCATGTAAATACAGCTGAGGAGCGGATATAAACGTGAAAAATTGCAAAACAAAAAAGAGCCAGACGGTAAAAACAGAAAGCAAAACGAAGAGTACTGCATTGTAGCTAGTCTCAGGTGAACTCTTCGTAGCTTTCACAAGCTACCAGTTTTTGAGGAACATTTTCATTTACGTTTAACATCAAATTCTCAGAACTATTTCAATTCTCATATGTTATAGGGCATAGGCTAGATAAAAATCTATTGAGCAAAAACTGGGGAGGAGTTCGAGCCCGCGACATTAACCACAGCGCTATAAGTGCTATGTACGGTATTCGTTCACAATCCGTTTAATATTAGCAATTGACTGAATGCGCACAAATCGAAAGGTCAAGCGTGAAAAACTCAAGACGTGACGTGACATCTAAAGAATTTTCTAGAAGAAAACGGTCAAGCAAAAATTTTGCAAAAAAACGCACGTTTCTAAAAACTGCTTCAATTTTCGAGCGAGAATAATTAATAAACATAGCTGGCAGATTGCCAGAAAATAGCCGCAATAGTTTTGTAGATCTGCTCTAAAAAAACAGTAAAGACAGACCAAAAAAATTCGTCTTTTCATTGAAGGCTGATATGTTATATTTTGATTAAAAATCTGTATAGGTTTTTCCTGCCTCTAATAGCTGCTTTCAAATAACCTTCGTTTAGAGTGACACACTAGAATTGACAGTTTCACAGAATTCACAGAAGTCAATTTCAAAGTGAGGAAGTCATTTTTGAGAGTGAGGAAAGTCAAGTGTGACCAAAAATTTAATCACACGAATGAACAAAAAAAACTCGCTCCACTAAGAGCGAAAAATGACGTCACGCACGCACTTAAGTTGAAATTGCATGAACGAATGAACAAAAAGCAGATTTGAAGTGGTTGTGACGTCATATGGTCGTAACAAAAATCTTGACGACGAAAAAAACCAAGAGAAACCCAATAATAGCCCCAGTAAACAAAATAAAACTCATCTTAAAATAAAACTATTAGTAAACAAAATAAAACTCATCTTTTTGTTATTTCTATATGGAGCAACGCATAATTATCAACTGAAAGGCCCTAATTTAAAGAAAACTGACAAGCATTTGAATTTATAGTACAGACAGTGTGATCAATTTGAAAAAATTTCACAGGACTACCTTTACTACTGCTCATGGAAAATTGACGATGTTCTATCTGGATCTTCAGAGTTAGTACTGCTGTCGGTTTACTGGAAATAAGGGATGTTAAAGTTCTAATATTAATCGTCATTCCGTACAAAAACCAGGAAAAAAACGTTGAATTGAATGAAATAACATAGCCAGTAGATTGCCGGAATAGCTGCGAAATAGACTTGCGTGCCACATAATACAAATGGAAACAGATACAGCTGACGTGCAGAGATAAAAGTGAAGATTGACAAAATTCATTCGCAGAAGGGACCTTTATTTGTATTAGGGATCTTTATTACACGTATGAGTTCCTTTGACCTTAAATTTAAATAGTGCACAATTCATTTTATTGAATGGGGTAAGTCAGATCTGCTCAAAATCTAATCACACAAATGACCGAGAAACCTTTGCTAGAGAGAATGAGAAATGAAAAAATAACCGACTAAACGTGGGAAGAATTGCTCTCGAACGACTAGTGGGAACTCTAATCAATTGCAGCCTGCTTCAGTCGGGGGGGGGGGAAGGGGAGTCTAAATGGGACTAAGAAGTTCAATAGTGGGCTTCAAATAACCACGTTAGAGGTTAACATATACCACTACTGAGATTTAAAGTGATATATGGCACCAGTTTCGGCGCACTTTTCAGTTGACTTTTTGTATTAAATTGCCGCCAATTGAGTTCAGCTGCTTGAAATTGTGATTGAGAGCAAAATTTAGATCACGCGAAACGCAAAAAGTCAAAAAGTCACTCGAAATGTCAAAACCTTCAAGGGAAAATTTTGCATAAAAAAAGATACACACGTTTACAATAATTGCTATGAACTTCGTTCAAGAGCAATTAATCACGCGCACAAACGCTGTTAATGAGGGGACGTCGTTAAGAAAATTTGACTGCTTAAGATTTCCTGTGTGAACAAATTTAAAACAAAAAAGAGCGTCAGGCGACTAAACAAAAAACAAAACAAAGCAGAGGAAGTCCTGACCTACAATTCAAAAAAAATTTCATTGACTTAACAGTGAAAAACTAGACCAAGATTGGACCACTAATGGACTGTGAAACTACTTAATACAAAAACCCGATAAAAAATCGAAGTTACTGTAAAAATCAATATCAAATTGCCGCATGTGAACAAAAAAAAATAACGATGTGAACAAAACAAACACCTTTTTCTCACTACTTAAAAATTGGATTGAAACAATTTCACGCATTAAAATCACTCGTTTTTTGCTCCTTTTCCTGTTTCGGCGTGACAAAAATCACTTCTCCAATTTCACTTTAAAAAACACGAATGTGTGAACAGATCATAAAAACGGCACCCCAATAAAATTCAAATTTTTTGAAATGTAAAACATAGCCCAAAGCGACTCGAAGTAGAAAATTGATACTGACACCATCAAAATTGACACACATTCTACATCATCATACTAAGCATTTCGAAACAACAACAGGAAAAATAACATGAAAAATCAATCTGAAAAAAAATGATATGGCATCTGATAATTTAAATTTAGATGCGACTCCAAAAAAGCTATCTGCAGAAGACCCGGAAATCTGTAAAAATCATTACAGTGACTAGCCTTCAAATGTCACCTCATAGTAGCCAAACCTATCAAAAAGATGAACCAGAAAACCAAAAGTGCGAAGGGTAAAATCAGAAGAAATAGGCAAAATTTTGATTCGCAAAAAATTGATAGGCAAAAAAATCGGCAAAAATTTGATTTAGTTTACTCAATATTTTTCAACAAAAACAAACCAAAATAACAATAAATCAATTTGGAAAGGCCACCAAAACTGCTAGAAAAAAAATTAAACCAACAACTAAATGTTCCGAAAAATTGAACAAAAATACAAAAACCGCAAGAAAAGCTTGAAACAAGGCGAAATGGTTAAAATAGATGAAACTTGAAGTAAAACAATTGCTTCAGATGGCCAAAAATGTTTCCAAACACACTATTACTAGTTTAGATAATTTAAATAAACGGCTTGGACTGGAAAAATTGGAGCTAAAACTAAAAAACTTTTCCTCGCTTAGCGAAGATTTTTTTTCACACCTAATTTTCTCGCGCTCTCAAAAAATGACATCAAAAGAAAAACGCTCTCTCTTCAATCCCTTCAGCAGTTTGACCACTTAGTTTTCACATGCTCCATTAACTTTTACATCCTGCTTTAAATACACTCCAACAAATTATCGATCAAAAAATCAATACTACAAGACGCTCCAACAATACTTCTCTTCAAGTCAAAAAAAACCACGAACAACGCACTATAGCTAGGCTCAGCTTTGAGCTATAATAAAATGGAATAAAATACTCCTCAAAACATAGCTAACCGTTTAAAACAGTAATTTAACATTCATTTGTTAACGCGTGTACCAACGCTCAACTCCAAGCTGTAATAACATTCTCATTATTATTTCATGGCTACTAATAGCAACAAAAAGAAACGAAAATAGTTACATGGAGAGCCTATGTTCTTCATCCTGCGGTTGTACCCGAACTCTGAAAGAAGGGCAGAGCTCTCACAAGAGGCTGGTTGATTGGGCTTCTGGCAACAGATATCACAGAGGTAATCCTCACCGGAACACAAACAGTCCTCCATGTCATACTTTAGACACACTGAGCCAGCACATACTCCGTCTAGACACACCTACAACACACAACGAAAGCAGTTATATAAATTGCAGGAAAAAAGCCGCCGTTGGCCTCCTTGACGCACATCGGAATTGAAACTGAAAAAGAAAAAAAGAGACAAAAACAGACAGAATTTGTTTTAACTATTTTTCCAATACTCAGCGTTTCGAGAATCTGCACGCATTAGAATGAGTACACATTATAACAATATTCTGGGAATCAATGAACAAAAAGCAGAAAATAAAAACTAAAAAATTGGCAAAAGCCAGAAACTCCAGTCATAATAGGCTAAGAAAATTGTCTATAACTATAAAAACGAAGCTGCAAAAAATTAGAAAATAGTGAAAAAAAAAATTGATACTTCATATTTCTCAACAAAAAATGTTTAAAACCAACGAAAAACTACTCAATTGGTATCATAAAACTCCGAAAGTATTAGGCGTATATTCAAACCCTGCCTAATGGATTATAACAAACATAGCCGGCAGATTGCCGGAATAGCTGCGAAAGAATAGACCTGCGTGCCATATAATAGAGATAGAAACAGATACAGATCTAAATTGAAAAAAAAAAAAATCGACGCCGCTCAAAAAACTAGGCTAAAAAACATTCAGCCATAAATTAATAAAGCTTGTTAAAATACATTCCACAGAAGCCTCTTATTAGGGACCTTTACTGCACATATGAGTTCATTTGACCTTAAACAAATTCAAATTAAACTTAAGTTTTAAAGTGCAAAAGTCATTTTATTGAGTGAGGTAAGTCACGTATGATCAAAATCCAATCACGCAAATAACCTGAAAACTTTCGCTAAAGCGAGTGAGAAATGACGTCACGCGCGCAAATGCCGTTAGAGAGAGGAAGAAGTCATTCAGAAAATTTGACTTTTTCAGCTTTGCTGTGTGAACAAATGTAAAACGAAAAAAGAGCGTCAGACGACGAAACAAAAAAAAACAAAGAGCACCGCAATATAGCTACGCTCAGCTTACAGCTTCGCAGCTATAAAAAACAAGCGAAAAAGGCGTAATTTGCCTGAAAACCAGCAAAATAGCTGAAGAACATCCAACATCCAGATTAGCATAAAACTCATTAAATAACATACCAGGAAGATTGCCGGAAAATAGCCGTTATTGGTTCCCATAAACACGATTGGAATTGAAAGAACAGAAAAAATGGAAAGACTGATTGATGTAACAAAACGTCTTTGAAGTGCGAACTATTTTGTTCTCATTTTGCTGTTAGACATACTTCTGTTACACATTGAGAGGCTATAGGGGCCAGTATCAACACCAATAAGCATTTGAGATGGTAACTAAGACTCGGAGGGAAAAAATCAAGTAGCGAGCATCTAAAATTGGGCTTTCTGGGTTTATTCATTTTCCATTATTAATTCTGTGTTTTGATACTGATTCGGTTCATTTTGGATTGTTTTGTTGATTAACTGCTCTTTAAAAGCACTTTGAGTAGAATGAGAGAAGAATGAAACAAGCCTAGAGAAATCAAAGATTTAAAGCGAAAAAAAATGTCGAAAAAGCAGCAAAATGAGGTAAAGCTAGACAAACTGTTATTGGACAAAACAGGTGCCTGCTGAGAAGCTGCAGCTGGCAATTAACCAGAACCGTCAAACCAATATTGAAAAAACCCAAACATTAACACAATATCATGATCAAACCTCAAAAATATTTGAAAAAAACAACTGCATAACAAAGCCGAACAGAAAATTTTTGGAGCTCAGATATTCTCTTCATCCCTCAATTTCTCGAAAAATAATTTACTGTATAAACAAAAGATCGCTCTCTTTTGGCTCCACTTTTCAACTTTGTTCAGCAACCAAACCATACCAATTTTTGTACCATTCATATCCTGCCATACCATACCATACCATACCATACCATTCATTTCCTTCAAAATTCATTCCAATAAAATATATTCGACTAACGTCGGGAGAATTGTTCTCGAAAAACTAGTCTGAGCTCTTATCAACAGCTGATCCTCAATAACATCATATTCCCTGATTGTTAAAAAAACTGTCTTCCACTTTTCTCTCTTTCGCATTTGTAGAACTTCCGGATTCATATTTGCAAATAATCTGAACAAAAAAATAAAAGACACAGCCGGTAGAATGCCGGAAAATAGCCGGGATAGACGCTTGTGGCCTTCCATGAATTGAAAAAACTAAAGAAAATATAAGATAGACAGATCGACCACCAGTCCTTCACTAGACTTTCTGGGTTAGATTCGGACTGTCAATTTTATGACACATACGGTCTATAAGGAAAAACCCTAAAAGAGCGTTTTCAAAATTGACATTCGAAATCAGAAACTCAAGATTAATACTCAAGAATTAGGGCATATAAGCTAGGCACTACTTAGATGCACACTATTGATCTTTAACTAGTAAATGTTCATAAAAATTAAAGTTCCATGTGAATTCAGAAGTCATTTTTTTGAGTGAGGTAAGTCAGGCAATTGACCTAAAAGCAGAATTGACGTCACGCACATGAAATTTTACCACAAAGCAGTAGAAGTCACTGAAGTCATTGAAAAAAACAATTCCAAGAAGTCCGGTCGCAAGAATCATCGATGAAGACGACGAATTAAAAGAAAACATAGCAGGACAAGTCCTGGCGTACAATTCAAAGAATTTTCATTGACCAAACAATAAACTGGACCTGGAAAGGACTATGAGTGAAATTAGAAAATAAATCAGATAAAAATTTAAAAAAAAACCCAGAAAATCAATGTCAAAATGCCGCATGTGAACAAAAAACCACAAGCGAGAAAGCGAATTTTTATTCGAACACCGTTTTCTCACTCTTCTTTACAATTAGAGCAAAAAAGTTCATGCCGTAAATCTATCTTTTTCGCTCTACTTTCTGCTTCGGCGTGACCAAAATAACTACTACAATTTGAATTCAAAAATTATGAAAATGAGTGAACAGATCTTTCTTGAAGCATTTATTTTCATCTTTCCAAACAACTCGAAGGAAGAACTTACGCCCCTAACTAACATAAAGCTTATTCTACTGAGTGACCACAATAACTAACATTTTGCCTATCCTACTGAATAACACTAATCACTTTGAAACAAGAAAATGCAAAAGAACAATGAAGAAGTATCTGATCAGAAAAGACGATATAGCATGTGATCAGAATTTCAGATTGAGTAGCAAGTTTTAAAAAAAAATTGACGAAAACGCATACGATACGTTTAATTTCAATTCTTTGCACCACATCAATTTGAGAGAAAAACAACAAAACATTTTCATGTAGAGAAAACGCAGGTAAGAAAGGAATTGAAGAACAAAATCAAAAATATTCTGTAAAATTGCACCAAATTTTAGCAACAATTTATAGATCAACTGCCACTATGCTGAATCGAGATCATTACTTTAAACCAGTTAATACTACTTCTGGTCAAGCATCCACCAATCCAAAACACTGTCGATTTAAAAAAGTAAAAATGAAGAACGAAAAACGAAAAACGTAAGAAATTTGTAATATCTGCCATTGAAAAGTGCACTAAATGGATTCCAGACCACCTCTAAAAAAATTCCTATTTAAAACTAGAACAATAGAAAGTAGCAAAAAGCACACAATCAGAAAGTATCAGCAAAAATAAGCAAAATAAACACGAAAATTCTCAAATCTTCATAAAATTACTCAATTATCGTTACCAAAATGACCCACGAATAAAATCAAAACATCAACATGCATCAAAAACAACTAAATTGGACTATAGGCATCCCCAAATACTATAAAAACTTGAATAACACAAAGGGCATTTAAAATCAACTTGAAAATCTAAGCAAAAAAAATAGAGCCAAAACACGTTCATTGGAGCAAATAGCGAGTTGGAGCGAATTAAAAAAAATAACAGGACAAGTCCTGGCTTACAATTTCAAGAATTTCTATTGACAAAACAAAACATAGCTGGCAGATTGCCAGTAAATAGCCGCAATAGCTTCGTAGATCTGCAGTCTAAAAAACAGTAAAAAAGACAGACCAAAAAATTCGTCTTTTCATTGAAGGCTGATACGTTATATTTTGAACAAAAATCTGTATAAGTTTTTGCTGCCTCTATTACCTGCTCTCAAATAACCTTCATTTAGAGTGACACCCATTTGACCTTATTTCTTTGATTTAAAGTAAACAAAAGTTAATTTAAAGTGAGGAACTCATTTTTGAGAGTGAGGTAAGTCAAGTGTGACCAAAAATTTATTCACGCGAATGAACAAAAAAACTCGCTCCACTAAGAGCAAAAAATGACGTCACGCAAGCACTTCAGTTGAAATTGCATGAACGAATGAACAAAAAGCAGATTTGAAGTGTTTGTGACGTCATATGGTCGTAACAAAAATCGTGACGACAAAATAAAAAAAAAAACCAAGAGAAGGCCAATAATAGCCCCAGCTATTGCTGTGCGGCTAATAAAAACTAAACCTAGAAAGGACTATGAGTGAATTTGGAAAACCATTTCTAAAAAGATCAGATAAAAAAAACAGAAAATCAAAGCTAAAATGCCCATGTGAACAAAACCACTAGCGAGAAAAGGACATTTGGTTCAAATAAAAAACTAGGCCTAGAATGAACTATGAACGGATTGGGAAAACGCTTCAGAAAAATATTCGATCCACAAAAACGAAAAACATACCCGGCAGATTGCCGGAAAATAGCCGCCGTTGATTCCAATAAGCATGATTGGGATTGAACGAATAGAATATATTGAAAAAAAAAGATTTTTGTACAAAAATATTTTTTAAGTCCGATTTATTTTGATGGCATTTCGTAGTTGAACATACTTCTGTTTCTTAGAGAGAGGCTACAGGGGCTACTAGCAAAACCAATAAGCATTAGAGGTGGTAACTAAGACTTATAGGAACGACGTTCAAATAGCGGGCATCTAAAATTGGGCTTTATGGGTTTATCCCGTTTCTATTTCTGACTTCAATTTTTTATACAGACTCTGTTCATTTTGAATTGCTTTGCTGAGCAACTGATGTTCAAATTCACTTTAAGCAGAATGAGAGAAGAGAGAAACTAGCCTAGAGAAGTCAAAAAGATTTCACGCAAAATGTCGAAAAAGCGGCAAAATGGTAAAGCGAAAAAAAGTTTGACGAAGTAAAAACATAGCAGGACAAGTCCTGACGTACAATTCAAAGAATTTTCATTGACTAAACAGAAAAACTAGACCTAGAATGGACTATGAGTGAATTGAGAAAACCATTTAAAAAAAATCGGATCAAAAAATAAGAAAAAAAAAACAAAAAATCGATGTCAAAATGCCGCATGTGAACAAAAAAACCACTACCGAGAAATGAAAATTTAATTCAAACAAAAAACTATGCCTAGAATGAGCTGTGAATGGATTGGGAAAACCATTTAGAAAAAAATCCGATCCAAAAAATCGAAAAATCAGTAAAAATCAGAGTGAAATTGCCGCATGTGAACAAAAAACCACTACCGAGAAACCGAATTTTTGTTCAAACACCATTTTCGCACTCTACTTTAAAATTAGAGCGAAAAAAATTCACGCCGCAAAACCACTCGCTTTTTCGCACCATTTCCTGTTTCGGCGTGACCAAAATCACTACTCCAATTTGACTTCAAAAATCATGAAAATGTGTGAACAGATCTTAAAAAGACAGCTCCCCAATACAATTCAAATTCTTTGAATTGTAAAAAACCACGATGTCCCCAATAATAGCCGCTATCGTTTCGCGGCTAGTAATTAAAAAACACACCGATGAGGGACTTTTAATCAAGGAAGAACTGTAAACAGACATATTCAATTATGATTAAAAAGACACCAATTCCTTGAATGGAACTTTAAAATGTTATGCGCTATCTTTCATAAATGACATCGTAAGATTCAGACTCTAAATTCATCTTATTTTAGTCTTAAAATCGTTAGCTATAGCTTCCACAAGTTCTAGAGCCTTGCTGTTCGTCGTAATTGTTAACCTGAGATGCCCCGTTACAGTCAGTGAGGTTGGGCTTCTTCACTGGCGTACATGAGACAGAGGTTCCATCGCAGTAGCTCGCTTCTACACACTCTGTGGCTTCCTGACACAACTGCCTCTCACTCATCTCCACCAGCTGGCACTCTGCTGTGCAACAGGGACCCTGAGAGGGCGAACAACGCAGACCAGGCTTCAGAGTACATCTACACACAACAGAACAATCCAAACTCAGTATGTATCCACATGATAGAGAGTTATACAAACAAATAAGTTATATTTAAAATCCAAAATTGAATGGCACCTAAATTTTGTATAATCAAGGCACCGGCGAATTCATAAACACAACAGATTTTTCAACTAATTGCCTGCTTGTTTACGAATCGTTAAAAAGAAAAATCAGTTTGCGATGGTTGTGATGTTTCAATTGAGTGACATTTTGAGTCACGGAAGAATATTCACGCAAATGAACCAACAACCTGCTCCAATAAGATTAAATACGGGGGAATCGGTAATGTGCGTTTGCACATAATTTTCCAACCCCTAAAAATTGAAACTTAACTTCACCCTCGATGCTAATCTCAGTAAAAACGGGATCATAATTCGTGGGATTGTTGACGATTACATGTGTACAATATTGACGTTCTACTTGTTTTCAGAAAAACTGAAGAGCCATGTTTTTATTAAAAAACGACAACATATGTCAAATAATTTGCTATCGATCTTGAATTATCCTTTGCTGCCGATTATATAATAAGACCTCCTTTCCTATTATATAAGAAATAGAAAAAAAAAGAAAAAACAATTTAAATAATAACATTTAATTAATTTAGACCAAATAAAAAGACAACTAAAAAAACAAAATTTTGTGAAGACAAATTTCTCAATTTCTCCCACAAAACATACAATTGATTACAGAACATTTCCCGAATTTCTGCAGTTAACTAGACATGAAAATAATAGATAGACAGATGAGAAGGAGGAAATTAATTTTAGAATGAAGGAATAAAGAAAGAACGAAAGAAAGATTAAAATAACTAATAAAAGGAAAGAAAAGAACGGAAAAAAAGACTACCAAATCCACATTTTTACCTATGAACCCTTTTCCGCCCCTACTCGGGCTTGCACCCATGCCCCTCGCATCACAGCCATAGGTCTAATCCCTTGCGATAGAGGCCTGTTGCTATTGTTTTCAACTGAATACATACGCAAATTTTTGGTCATTAGCTTTTTGTCTCGTTTGTTTTTGTTAAGCTGCATTCTTAATGAGCACAAAAATATGAGCACATTGGGAGTTTAAGCATGGTGGAGTAGGCTGCATAATGAAGGATTGTTAAAGAGTGTGAAGATAGGAGCGCTGTTAACCATTGCGCTCAAGTGCGACTTAAATTTAAAATAATAGATAGATTTAGTTGAAACAGTGAGTGAAGTAAGTCAGAAGTCACGCGTGAAAATCGTGACTTGTGTAAAACGAAAAACGTGATCAAAAGGTAAATAATCTAAAAAGCAATCTAAAAATAATCTAAAATAATCTAATAAAAGCCGTTGAGAGGCTGACAGCGGCTATTAATAAAAATCAACAACGGCCAATAATAGCTCCTTGCTTAGCTATCAATATCGCAACCATTAAAAACGTTAATATTCTCAGAAACAAGAGAACCACTTTTCCCAAAGGGGCTCCCATCGGCTAGTAGCGCGGTATATTCACTTAGTTGTAGTTTTCTTTATTAATCTGCCCTTCCTGCCTTAACTGCGAGCTAACAATTGTTCAAAAACTATAGCATTAGCTCCACTAGAAGGCGCACAATCAAAAATCCAGGACAACGTTTCGTCGAGCAATTTTTTGTAGTAATTTACAAAATAATGCAATTAGACGTATAAAAATGAACCCCATTGAAAAAATTCGGAAGTTGATTATGTAGACATTGTTTTTGAAAATAATTCGAATTTAGTTGATGCGTTTTAACTTGGCGAGGCTTTATTAGTAACATCCGTTATTATATATAAGCATAACCTTATATCACCTTAATATTGCCGTTGAATGTTACTCAGAGCGAGGTAACTCATTTATGATCAAAGAACTCAAATAGGCTAAAGTTGGACGTAATGCTTAACCTTAGGCGAGAGTTTGGCTTCGGTTGGGAGGCTCACACTCAGGGAAGCGAGCCGCACGTGGTTGGTGCGTAGTAGAAAATTGGGGAGTAAAAAACAGGAGGGAGTCCATGACTACTAAATTTTAAAATTAACCTTTCACGCCTTGAAGTTCACGCTTCATCTGTTTATCGCTCAAGCAGGAGCGCAAAAACTTTGCATAAAAAGTCACGCTTTTACCATTGCTTCAAATTTCGTTAGAGAGCAATGAATCCCGCAATTCTACCACAATTTTGCAACAAATGAGCATAACAAATGACGGTATGCACAAAAGCAGGTGAAGAGCGGCATTAGCGTATGATCAAAACCACTCTTTTGAGCTTTTCGGTGCAAGAAACGAGCAACAGAAAACGAAACAGAGAAAAAATAACTGACTAACCTCAGGCGAACTGCTCTTAAACGACCGTCGAGTGGTTGGCTTCGGTAACCAGCTGAGGCTTAGGGATGTTGGCATTAGGGACGGTAATTGAGCAGAGTGCGGGGGTTACGAGACCGATAACTAGGGGAGCTCGAATCACCAGGTGGAGGAAGGTGGTTGGGGGAGTGTTAGGGGAGGGAGCGGGGTTGATGAGTGACGGGGGGGGGTAGCTGAAGGAGGTCAAACTCCCACGATTAAGAACCGCCCTTTACAGCATGAAATTCTCTACTCAACTTGGCGAGGCTTTAATTAACTGTTTCGACAAATCCAGATTTTTTTCCAGATAGGGCTCACGGGCAGTGCTGCCCTTATCCCGCCACATTTTGGTCCCGAATAAGACCTCTCCATTGCTTTCTGTTCTGGGCTGTTTCCTTGCACAGGTCGAACCATTCAGTCTCCCATTTCTTCGCTGACATTTTCGGTGGTTTGATATGCTTCTTTACTTCGTCACGAACGATTCTTCGCCAGGTCTTGCGTATGCCGCCTGGGGGTCTCTTCCAGTTATCGCCCTTTTCGAATTCGAGCGCTGCGTTTGGAATTTCGGACGGATTCATTCGGAGGACATGCCCTAGCCATCGCAAGCGTCTTGTTTGGATCGTCGTGGCAAGGGAATCACATTTTGCAATGGTGGTGATACTTTCAGCGGGGAGGTCCTGTCCTTTGTGGAGAATACGTCGAAGACATCGATTTTCGAAGGATTGCAAACTGTTTATATCAGAATTTTTTGCTGGCCAGCTCTCGCAACCATACAAGAGTACACTTCGTACGCATGCCTTGTAAATCTTCACTTTTACAAGCTGAGGGATGCTTCTCTGGTTCCAGATGTTCTTAAGGTTTTTGAAACTACCTGCAGCTTTGCCTATCCTGGCCTTGATTTCAGATGTTACGTTGCCGTCGAGACTAGTATGGCGTAAGGTTTTAAAAGAGCTCCTCAGCCACTTAATGCCCTCTGGGCTTTACATGTTTATCTTACTTTTCAGAACGAAAAGCTGAAGCGCCAGCCGATAAATCGGTCAAGCAAAAAAAATTAAAACAGCCGGCAAATAAACGCCATTGACGCGCTTGATGAACATAGGGATTGAAACAGAAAAAGAAGAGATAGAAACTGAACGAACGTTTTCTGTTTTTTTTTGTGTAGAAAACTGCTGTAATTTGGCGTGCAGTCTCAGTTAGATTCTTAAAACATACTTAATTCAGCTTCTGAACTGAAAGCTATTAAGCTTAATATTGATGTCAGCTAGCAATCACTCTAATGAACTTTGATAACCTATGCACTATGACTAAATGACCGGGCTTTATCGGTTTATCCCGTTATTGATTGGTTTTTTGTCATTGACAGTGTTCACTACATTGCGTAATTCAATGCGTGAAAGAATTTAGAATCCATTCCGTCGAAACAGTGAGTGAGGTAAGTGAGAAGTCAAGCGTGAAAATCGTGACTTATGTAAAACGAAAAACGTGATCAAAAGGTAAAGGCAATTTAAAAGAAGGAGAGCGCCTAAACAATAGCCGTTGAGAGGCGGACAGCGGCTATTAATAAAGACCACAGGACTAATATAATTGCTATAGAGAACAATTAATAAAGATTACCACAAAACAGCTTCGCTGAGATTACAGACATTACAGCTATGAAAAACAAACCATTAATTGCCTTGGAATTATTTAAAAAGCAATCACAAAAATCACATAAAAATACGAAAGGTTGATAGAAAAATAACTTTTCAAAACTAAAAAATGAGTTGACTATATCTCCTACCAATAAAGCAAGCCCAAATCAATTTGATAGTGAGGTAAGTCTTGTGACCAGAAACTTAATCATGCAAAAGAAAGAAACTTGCTCAAAAAAATTGAAAATGACATCACCCACGCAATTCAGTCAAAATTGCTTGAATGAATGAACCAAAAACAGATCTGAAGTCAGCTTGACAGCATATGGTAGTAACAAATCACAACCATTAAAATATAGCCGGCAAATTGAAGGAAAATAGCCACCGCTGACTCCATTGACCTACGTTGAGATTGAACCAGTCAGAGGAAAACTAAGAGAAAGATTGACGACAGCAAAAGTGTTCTAATCTGGCCTGAGTTTCATTATACAGAGACGGAGACCTTGGTCTCTAAAGTTGAGGGTAACAACTTGATATTAATAGCCGTTGAGCGACTTCAGGCGGCTATTAAACATAATCGAAGCTTCCGCACGAAATGCTCGTGAACAACAGGCGAGGAATATACTATTATGTATACTATAATGAATTTTGATACCTATTGCACTAAATGTTAAAATATCAATGCGTAGTACTGCCCGCGCTCTATTTGTTTATCCCGTTTCTTTTGATTTCGCCTTTTGGCTTTGAACGTATTCAAGTAAATGATCTGAATAAATATTAAATTTTATACCGCTAAATAATGAGTGAAAGTCGTGACTTTAAAACAAAAGAAGTGATCAAAAGGTAAAATCAATTTTGAAAAAAGAGAGCGTCTAAATAATAGCCGTTGAGAGGCCGCAGGCGGCTATTAAACATAGCCGTCACCTTTCGCACAAATTGCTCGCGAATAACAGGCGAGATGTCTGCGTCTGTGAAGTAGCTAGCTTATGAGAAAGGACGCCAAATCCAATGGTTGGGGCACTCAGAGTCATACACAAAACATAACGCCCCAAGGCTTTAGCAGTTATTTCATATTTAAAAAATGACAGGCCAACTCAGAAGAGCTAACGAACATTTTAGAACATACCCGGTAGATTGTCGGAAAATAGTCGCCATTGATTCTCATGACCCCTATTGGTATTGAGACAAGAAAAAAATTGTATTAAAACATGGCCATCTGACGACCGGCGAAATGCTCTCAAACGAAAGGGGGCGATTGGCTTCAGTAGTAACCAGCTTGGGCTTAGGAAGACTAGCAGTATGGGGCACATTAGGAGGGGTTTGGTGCGTGGGCGGTTGGATTTAGATGGGGGAGGGTCCGTACTTCAAAAAAAACTGCCTATACACGATGATTTTATGTCTTCGCATCATCTTCGGCGAATTGCACTCTTAGGGGACTATGACTTGAAGCCTTCCAAGCTTTACCTCTTTATACCACTTTTGAGGACAAAAGTTGAAAGCGTCCGAAGAAAAATGAATATAGCAAAAAATTTTGATGAAAAACCACAGGACTAATATAATCAATTAATGATAAAAATGCGCGCCATTTTATAGTACTTCGTAGTTAGGCACATTCATGTTTCTTAATGAGAGAATACAGTCATTAGTATCATTTGCAATAAGCATACTACATGATAGATAAGAATTTGAACAAGTTCAAATACTGGGCGTCTAAGACTGGGCCTTATGGGTTTATCCCGCCCTTTCATGTGCAAAGAAGGTTACTAGTCTAGACAAGTCAAAAAGATTTTACGGAACATACTGAACGAGCTGCAAAATAAAGATCAGCAAAACAAATTTTTGTCAAAAATAGCAGGACAAATGTTCTATTTTCGCTTTCTTACACTACTTTCAAATTGGAATGAAAATTTTCACGCCGCAAAACCACTTGTTTTGCTCCTCTTCCTGTTTAGGCGTGACCAAGATCATTATTTCAATTTGACTTCAAACATTATGAAAATGAGTGAAGATATCATTAAAAAAGGCGGAAAGAATTCCAGAAACGAATAAAAAAAGCAACCCATCGCCAAAAAACAACCCCTCCAGACAACTAGCAGCCACGTAAACCACTCACGAAATTTAAAAATTTGAAGTAAATTAAGGAAAACAAACGACTAACGTCGGGCGAATTGCTCTCAAATGACCGGCGAGCGGTTGGCTTCCTCAGTAGCTAGCTACGGTTTAGTGAGGCTAGCTTCAGCTTAATTGAAGGGGAGTGAGTTGAGGGTAATAGATGACATCATGCCACAACAGAATAAGTGCGGCATCAACAAGGAGTCAGGGAAAGAGAGAGAGAGAGAGAGTGTGTTCGAGTTATAAAACGTGAACGAGAAAGAAATACACCCCAACCAACAGAGAGAGAGAGAGAGAGAGAGAGAGAGAGAGGGAGGGAGAGCTAGGAATATTTTCCATGATGAGATTCGACTCTGCAACTTCTAGTTTTCTCAAATAGAAAAACTGAAAGAACGAAATTCAAAAAAAATTACATTTCGCAGTCAAAAAAAATTAATTTAAACGTAATATTTAAACGTTGAATCCTATTGCATGGCAAATGAAAAATATTCAGCAACTTATTATCAAACCCTTAAGGAGGTTTTCTAACCCCTGAGGTTGAAAAAACCTAAATAATGACAACGTCAAAATAACTGAAAAAAGTTTTGTGATAAAAATGTTAAAATTCGTGATGTTGAATAAACTCGAATAACGAGAATAAATTCTATTTACACTAGAAACTGTGCAGTAATCTATTATAACAGCCTAGAGGAGATTCATTGACACCTATGGCTGAAAAAACTCAAAAAGAAATGACAAACATTTTCAAAAAGCTTGAAAAAATTGTATAAACTAGTGAAAATTTGCGTGTTTGTTTGGATTAACAAAACATATAGCTCTTAAAATGGTCATAAATAGTATTTATGTCTTGCAAAAGACCTTTATCATTTTCAGCCTCAGTTTTAGACTTCTCCAACAAAATTCGAAAACGGACGAAAAACACGAAAAATTCTGGGCTCAAAAACTCCTAGCCTTTTAACCTTAAACTACGGCCTTCCCGGTAGCTTCATCACACTAAGCACTTGAAAGAGTACTAAACGCGGTTAAAGGCCTCTGATGAAACTTAATGCCCACTAGGCGCTACCTGTTTATCCTGTTTTCAAGGGCGTAAAGTCAAATGAAAGCGAGTCAGACGAAAAATCGCATAAAAAAGACCAGCAGGACTAATATAACTGCTAAGTAGTTTCTTTGAGAGCAATTAAAAACAGCTTTTTTTAGAAAAGGCTTGAAATATGAAAAAACTAGAAAAACATAGCTGGCAGATTATCACAAAAAAACCACTCTGCAGTAACAAAAAGATAGTAAAGGAAACAAACCAAAAAAACTTTAAATTAAATGCTGATATGTTATATTTTGACTAAGAATCAGCTTAACTGATAGCTGCGTCCATTGGCTGCTCACAAATAACCTCCAATGAGAGTGACACGCACTCACTTGACATTATCTCTTTCAATTAAAGTAAAAAAGACAATTTGCTGAGGATGTCATTTTCTAAGTCATGTGTCACCAAATACTTAATCGCTCGATTTAACAGAAAAACCCTTTAAAAAGGAAAACGTCGAATAAATGTGCAAAAAGCAGATTTGAAGTGATTGTGACGTCATATTGCCGTAACAAAAATTTTGATAACGAAATAAAAACATAGCAGGACAAGTTCTGAATTACAATCCAAACAATTGAATAGAAAACTTGAAAACTCCTCAGTTGAATAACAGAAAAATGGATAAACTAATTTGAGGATTATCAAAACAGAATTGTTCTTGTAGATACTCTAGTTGTCAAGGTGAAGAGAACCGATAAAAAAGCAAAAAATCCAAAAAAACAAAACAAAAAATAGCATTTGACAGACCATTTTTTGGACACAAACGAGCAGCAGAGGCAGTACTTACCCAGCAGCAAGATAGGCTAATAATAAACTGGCAGTTTTCGCTAAAAAACACGTTAAATAGTTGCAGTTGAGAACCGAAAAAAATACATTAAAACTTGAAACTAATTAGTACTTTAGTTACGTTCAAAGACACTAATTACATCAAAACTGGCAATTTCCGGTCAGGATTTACAAAAAGTCAAACCTGCAGGCTACAACGAAATTTCGGGTTACATACGAGCCATGTAGGGAGCAGATAGTGATCATAACTGAGAAAAATAATTCAAAATAAGAAAGGCTAAACTGAAACAACCGGAAAAGGGACTGAAATTTTTGATGTTTATGTCTCAAAAATTTATCTGGGTCGTGAAAAGTTATCCAGTAACCCAAATTGAAGCCAAAAAACTGTTTAATTGGCCACCAGAGGTAAATCAACGTGAAAAAAGTTTAAAATAGCAAAAATTATTTAAGTTGCAAAAACTAATGATATCCAGATCATCGAAATCATTTGTGCTGATAAAAAAACTCCAGTAGTAGTAGCAGTAGCAGTATAAGACTTCAATTACCTTCTGAGGGTATAAACAAGGATGATGATACCAATGGTATCACAAAGATAAAAAATGATATAAACTATGTAACAGCTAGAAAAACATTAATTGAACAGAAAGTCATGCTATACAGAAACTACATCTACACCTAAGGTACCACGTGCAAGATAAGTCAAAATCATATTCATCAATTTTCATCGCCATTAGTAGATTTTGAGTTGCGGTTTTGGATTTGCAAGTATCCTTGAGAAAACTGATGCTGACATTAAGTAAATCCGCGGCGTCATTTATAATACGTTCAACTCTGAAGAAAAACGATTTTTCTGTACAACTTTTCTTAGCTCGTCTGAGTGCCAGACGTTCACGATCAGGAGTTCGTAGGTTTAAGACCTTTGAGTCCAACTTGAAAAATTTGTCAAAAAAATATGCAATTCTCGTTGTTTAGGATTGTCGTAAAAACACGAATGTAACGCTCGATGCTCTATAAAATAGGGCCGACCAAATAGGACCGATTAAAGTAACCAAATTATTTAATACAATTTGTTGCATTCAGGGCTCTGACCTTTTCAGCGAAAACTGACATTTTTGCCTTGAATTTAGTCCTCCGTGCAGCAGTCTCAGGACACTAATCACCTAAAAGGCTAATAAAGCCAGCTGAGATCCAGTATTGCAACTGAATGACCCCGAGCTTTACCTGTTTATCCCGTTTCAAAAGCTCAAAGTGATGGAAAAAGGTGTGTAAAAAGGTGCGAAAACCTTCATGCAAAATCTTACACACAAAAAAGACAGACCACCAATGCAACCCACATTCTGTGGATTGTAAAAACTAAGAGAAGGCCAGGAATAGCCCAGCTATCGCTTTCCGGCTATTAAAATACTTCGAAAAATTCCTTTCAGCAAATGAGTAGTTAATAGCAAACCAATAGGCAAAGTCGTAATAGATGATGCTGATGAAGGAGGCTTTAGCACTTTGTGATCTCAAAAGTGCATCAATAAGAATCAGTAGGCTTGTTTTTAGCATCTGCTTGAACACTTTGTAATTTAGTTCAATTCTAAGATAAATCGGCAGGCCATTCCAAAAAAGGCCACCACTGTTCTCGAAAGCAGCTTTTTGGATATTTGTTCTACCAGTAGGCACCTGAAACATTTCACGCCTATTTGGGTTAGCAGAGTTCACATTAAGTCGAAACAGACTTTGCAGATACGCTGGAGCATTTTTGTTTTTCACCTTGTGCATAGGACAGCCTACTTTAAACTGAATTCGCTGTTTAATTGGTAACCAATGCAGCTCTTTCATCAGCTGTGTTGTTCTTGTTGAACGAGGTTTTCCAAAATAAAGCGTATTGCGGCATTCTGGACTTATTGAAGCTTCTTCAGTTTTTTTCAGGTAGGCAGTAATAAAATAATGCATTAAAATAGTGAGGTCGCGATAGAATGTAGCATCTGACAAATAAATAACGTTGATCTTGATCAAGGAATTGTCGAAAAATGTAAAGTTGTCGGAGATAGTAATACCAATTTTTGGTAACGAAACGTATTTGGTCGTTCAAATTCATATCTGCAACGATCCAAAAACCCAGTACTTTGATTGAAGGTTTTTTCGATGACAGGTTCTCCGAAAAATGCAAAACTTTTTTAGATGTTCTTGTCAAATATGTTGGGTTTGAAGACTATTAGCTCAGTTTTGTCTTTGTTGAGCTTCAACTTTAAGGAGTCAAAACACCCCAATATATTTTAGTACTTCTTCACATTTCGATGTTAATCGTCCTTCATGTATTTCAATGAAGAATTGAGAATCGTCAGCGTAAAAATGATAGAGGCACCCAATCGCGTCAAGTGCTTCAAATAGAGGATTAAGATAAAGTATGAAGACCAAAGGCCCTAGAATACTCCCTTGCGGAAAACCGGTTGGTTGCTCGATAGAATCAGTCTGTTCTGTGTCGAAGATACTATTCAAAAAAGTTTGCAACAGCGCCGCCGAGACCATGAGACTTCTTCAAGATGTCAATCAGGAGGTCGTGCTGAACTGTATCAAAGGCGCTGCTGCAGTCAAGCGACACCATCAACAAGGATTTGTTTCTGGATGTCATTTGCGTATCACATTTGAGCACCCAAATTAGGCCAGTTTCTGTAGAGTGACTTTTATGGTATGCTGATTGCATGACGTGCCATTTGCCAATGGCGTCAAGATGTGTCGTTAATTGATTGTGTGCAATACCTTCTAGCAGTTTTCCTAACCATTTCAGATTTGTTACAGGGCGATAGCTACCAAGTCTCTGTCTTTGCCTGGTTTCAGGAGAGGTTTAATAATACCTTCCTTTAAGGTACTCGGAAATATCCCACTCGTGAGCGCACTGTTTATCATATCAACAAAATCGACGATGTAAGATCTGCAAAAACTTCTGAAGAACTCAGCTCGCATAGGGTCATTAAACGAAGATGCTGACGAGACTTCGGCCATGTGCCGTTCAACCATCTCACTGTCAACCAGTTTGAAATCTTCCCAGATACACTCAAATCGAGACACTCACATCAAGCTGCTTGTCTTAAATGCTCTTTTTTAAGTCATCAACTTTGTGTTTGTAAAACAGATTGAAATCGTTAGCACGTTTTTTTTGGTAAATTCGTGCTTTGGAAGTGTTTACGGCGTATGCTTCAGTAGCGACTTCAATGTTCTAAACTTAGTTCTAACATTTATCGACGAGAGACTGATCGCAAAATACTCGTTTCGATTCTTGATCATAGTACTTGAATAAATGAGCTTCATAGTTTACTTCATTGTATTTACTGGGAAAACTCCTTAGTTTCCGTTCCAGTTGTCTTTTTGTTCGTTTTGCAGCATTACATTCAGCATATAGTATCGCGGTCGTCCATTGCGTGAACGTAATAGGCTATGAAACTTGACTAAGTTAATGATAAACGATAGACTGCAAAATGCAAAACATAGCTGGCAGATTGCCAGAATATAGCCGCAATAGATTCGTAGATCGGCATAAAAAAAACAGTAAAAAAAGACAGACCAAAAAATTCGTTTTTTCATTGAAGGCTGATCTGTTATATTTTGATTAAAAATCTGTATAAGTTATTGCTGCCTCTATTAGCTGATCTCAAATAACCTTCATTTAGAGTGACACACACCCATTTGACCTTATCTCTTTGAATTAAAGTAAATAAAAGTCAATTTCAAAGTGAGGAAGTCATTTTTGAGAGTGAGGTAAGTCAAGTGTGACCAAAAATTTAATCACACGCATGAACAAAAAAGCTCGCTCCACTAAGAGCGAAAAATGACGTCACACATGCAATTCAGTTCAAATTGCATGAACGAAACATACCCGGCAGATTGCCGGAAAATAGCCGCCGTTGATTCCAATAAGCATGATTGGGATTGAAATAATAGAAGATATTGAAAGAAAAAAAGATTTTTGTACAAAAACATTTTTTAAGTCCTATTTATTTTGATGGCATTTCGTAGTTGAAGATAACGTACTTCTGTTTCTTAGAGAGAGGCTACAGGGGCTACTATCAATACCAATAAGCATTAGATATGGTAACTAAGACTTATAGGAACGACGTTCAAATAGCGGGCATCTAAAATTGGGCTTTATGGGTTTATCCCATTTCTACTTCTGACTTCAATTTTTTATACTGACTCTGTTCATTTTGAATTGCTTTGCTGAGCAACTGATGTTCAAAATCACTTTTAGCAGAATGAGAGAAGAGAGAAACTAGTCTAGAGAAGTCAAAAAGATATCACGCAAAATGTTGAAAAAGCGGCAAAATGAGGTAAAGCGAAAAATTTTTTTATTCGACGAAAAAAAAAATAGGAGCGCTATAATAGCCGGCTGAGAAGATGAGGCGGCTATTAATGAACAAAAAGCGGCTGTGACGTCATATGGTCGTAACAAAAATCATGACGACGAAATAAAAAAAAACCAAGAGAAGGCCAATAATAGCCCCAGCTATCGCTTTGCGGCTATTAAAAATAAGAATAAATAAAAATTTCAATTTTTGTCATGGTCCTCAATAAATGTTTTATACCAACAAAACTGTACTTACGTGGTATTCAAAACCTCCGTAAGTAATAAGCGTCCTTTCAAATCCCACTGAAGCCAGTAAAAGAAAACAGTAAGCGAAAAATGCCGAATACGCAAAAAATATGACGGCAATAATAGCCTAAAAAGAAGATAACGGCTACTATTAGACAATAACGGTCAAAATTTTTGCCAAAAGAAACACACGAATGTAATAATTGCTTCAAATTTTGTTCGAGAGCAATTGAAAAAAATAACCAAAATCAAACACCGTGATGCACATTCCCTGCACAGGAAGATACCGCACTGTAGCGTACACCTACTTTTGCTTTCGGTATACTATCAAAATGAAATGAGCGAGATCGAGTACTCAGAATTCAAGCACAAATGGAAGAAATCACGCCTCAATACAGATCAAACAGACGTCAAAAGTTGCAGAGTAAATCACGACTTAGAATCTGAGATAACTCCTCGTGAAACAGAACAAAAGCAATAAACGATTATCAACAGTTAGAAACCTCTCGGTGCATCTTAACTAGCTTTAGCAGATAATTTCCCTAAGAGTTTTGTACCCGAGAGAGCTGCCTCCCGAGGCAGCCGCTGCTTCGGCGGGCGAAGAGGGTGTAGTGCCAGCGGGATGACAGCACTGATCTCCACTTGCGAGACAGTTGGGTTCAAAACCACAGTCACACTCCTCTCCCTCATCTAGCACCATATTACCACAGATAGCACGCCCAGCTTCTACACAAAACAACAGAACCTCATTATGATCATAATTGGCAACTCACCTTAGCATTAAAGTAGAAATTGTAGTTGAAGTAACTGCTATCCCACAAAAATTTGATTGGATCATTTACTCGGTATGTCATATGATCATCTGTTAACAACAGAGCGTCTAAAATTTATGAGATTATCCAATAATAATCTATCTAATAAGAGTCGTTTCAAAAACATCATCTCAGCCTGCGGGAATATCTATTTTTAGTTTCGGCATCTGATTATTGATTAAAATGAACTTTGCGTTTGGGAAAATCATGGCCAGGAAAAACGAGACTTCAGCAGTTTAGGATTTCAACCTATAACTTGATGACATACCCCGCAAATGTGCCGATGAAAAGGACTATTCGGAAGGAAACTGCTAGACTGTGCGGATCTCTGTTGATTTTCAATTATAGCGTTTAATTTCTCAATTTAGCTTTTGATAAGACTGCAGAATGAGAGCCTAATTGTGATAAACTTATTAAAGAGCAATTCGTTGCTGTTTAATAAGTTCTTTTCAGTTGTAGTTGCCGACGAATCGGATAAGACTTGGGGCCCAAATAACAGGGATTTTAGAGATCCGATTAGTGTATAACCCCTATGGTTCTAATTATTGGTGCGAGTTGCGTTAACAGAGCAGTCACACGAACCCCTTACATTCTTCTCAAACAGTACAGCATTCTAGGACATACTTATTCAAAACCAGGTCCGAACCTAAATCGTAGAAGTGGCGCTGGCCTCCATCTGCAACAGGTGGTCGAAAACTCGCCATTGAAACAACGAAAGGACCTAATAATCTGGCATGATCTCCTGAATAATTCAGTGAGACCGCACAAGAGCAATAGAAACAATCCTAATCCTTTATCAGTCAAAGAATTGAAACATATCCTGACAAAATACAGCGATCAAATATTAGGCCCCGTTTGCTGAAACCATTTTGGGGCTCCCGATCTTTTCAAAAGTCTGTGCAATCTGAAAATTGCTCCTGTTATTAGTGTGAGACGTCATTTGATTTCCACAAGAAAGAAGAAGTCGCAGTATTATAAAGCAGAACTAGAGCGAATTCATCCGGCGTCACGAATTGAAGTGAAATTGCTTAGAACAGTTATTCAGCAACAAGGTACATTGAACAAATTAACCTTGAAGAAAAGATCAAAAACCAGAGAGGAAAAATAAGAAAAAATCAAAAAAAGATAACATTTAGTAAGTCAATATTTCTGTATGCTTTTCTGTTAAATTGTCAATAATCTTTGCTAGTCAATTTCGGTTTCTTAGCTTTGATCTCTGGGGCAAGTTTTGAGATTTCGTTATCATGGAGCTGCCGTCTGAGATCGTTGCTGAGGGATTGACTCTGTGGTGCTAAAAGTGCAGTGGACTAGTTGCTTGCTTATACTTTGGATGAAACGCTCAACAGTAATGAATGCTTCCTTAGTAATTTGATATTTTGCTTATCCAGCACAGGCAGTTTTTGAGATTTTGATATCTTGAAACTGCTAAAAGCAATAAAAATTAAACTATTCGACTGAAGTGTAAATAGTAAAAACTACTGATCTGCATACTCTTCGTGTTTATCCTGCATACATTTTTTTTTATTTTGGTTTTTGTAAATTTATGTAATCTGTCCTTAAATTTTAACTTCTGTAGTCGACTAGAATTCCTTAAATGATGTCAGAAGCTAAAAATTCTGTTGGAAATGAAATTCAAATGGATAGGACCGCAATCAACGATATAGCGAACTCGACAGTCCTGGAAAGCAAAATTGCGCGTAATGTCTTTGAAGCAATACCCGAACTCAGATTTCACGGAGAGACACCAATTAGAAATGGTAAAGACCATGATACTCCCGTTGCAAAAAGTGTTAAAAGGAGCTGTACTGTTCTTAGTCCGGTGGAAGAGTCAAATTCAGATGTGAATTTAGAGAAGACAGTAGAATCTAGCATTATAAGATCAATTGATAAATTAGTTCCGTGTATACTTGAAAACATTAGGACAGGACTGCGCAATACTATCAATGAAATTGTCGACGCCAAAATTAGTGACCTAAGAAATGGACTCGATGGTAAAGTCAACTTGGAAGCTGCCAAATCTAAGCTCAAAACTCTTTCTGAATCGGAGCTCTTAGAAACGTATAACAGAAGAGATAATATCAAACTGCTTGGGTTATCTTCATCTTCAACTAAGGTAAAGAAAATTATCAACAGATAAAAATTAGTTGTTGATGTTGCAGCGGACATCGGTATGAATTTGGAGGACATCTCAATTGCGCACCGACTGCCGTCAAATTCCGAAAGAAAACCAATAAGAGCAAAATTTGGTCGCAGAATAACAAAACTTGACTTCACGAAAAAAAAAAGAAATTTGGCTCAATCGGACACTTACAAAAACGTCAAAATATTTGAAGATTTGAGTAAAGTGTGAGTTAATTTTATCAACTTGATGAAGGCAGATGATAGAATTAATTTAGTATGGTCAAGGGAGGGCACTTTGTTCTATGATTGGATACAAAAATCATGGTTTGAATGAAGGAGGAATTGATCTCAATTACATTATAGAAAGTGTACTAAATTGTTTCAACTCCTTTATTCCACCACCTCGCGCAAATATGAATAATCAAACTTTTCGTCAGCCAACTTTTCCACACGACATACAGAAAACCCAACATCATTCAGCGATGCCCTCGAGTTCTTCGATTTTCAGATTTCTGGACCAAGGTTCTGGACAGATCTTTTATTCGTCCCCAATGCTGAAGGTTCAATACATAAAAAACACAAAATCTGTAACTATCCTCAATGTAAATATTAGATATCTTAGAAAAAAATTGTTGAACCTAGAAGCTTTTATTTATAGTTTGGATGGATGTACAACCTGATGTAATTTGTTTAACTGAAACCTGGCTTTCTGAAACAAAGGAAATCTCCAACTATCCTGTTACTGGATACAATAGTTTTGTAGCGACGAATAGGAATTCTAAAGGGTGTGGAGTCATGTTGCAATGTAACAAATTTTGCAGTATTACAACGGAAAGCAAGACTGATTTTCAGGGAACTCTGTGTAGATATCTGCAAAAAGAAACAAACGTTTAAAACAGTAGTTGTATATAACCCACCACGCTAAAGCAGAATTTGTCAATATGATGGATGAAATTTTAGAAAATCTAAGCTGGCGCAACAAGTCGGTCATTATTTGTGGTATGAAATTGGATATCATGAAAAATAATTTGCTGAACAAAAATTACTTGAACAGCATTACAGAAAATGGTTTCTATATTTCCTCTCCCGAACCAACACGTTCAACTTATGAGTACAGTTCTTGCTTGGACCATTTCATTTATCAAAATTTGAATAAGCATGTTTCTGTAGAAGTTCTAGAACATCAAAACTTTACTGATCTTAATCCAGTTATTCTAACGTTGCGAACAAGTGAAGAAACCACGCTTATTATAAATATAAAGAAACCACGCTTATTATAAATATAAAGAAAACAAAAATTAGAATGACCTGCTGCAAAAATTTAAAGAATGTAGAATAAGGCTGGAAAAGCAATTAAAAATGCGCAAAAAAAAAACAATTCTATCAAAATTCTTTCCAAAAATGTTTAGGAAACTCTAGACAGACTTTCAAACTACTCAATGAGCTTACAGGCAAATCATATAAATCACAGAATTTTCCTATCCTAAGCAGCTGTTATCAGTTTGATGAACCTTCGAATAACAAAAATGCAAACGAGTTCAACAATTTTTTTGCTTCCATAGATATCAAGTCAGTAGGCACCAAAATAAAAGTTTCCAACCTTTGTTCCTAGACACCAATGCTCCATGTATCTTGAAAAAGCTACTGCAAGAGAGGCGGGGGAAATTTTAACCAATCTTGACAACACATCATCCTCAGGTGTTGCTGATATAACATTCTGATAAAATTATCTTCAGATGTCATCAACCCCCACCTGGTGTTTCTGATAAATTTTTCATTTGACAAAGGTATTATTCCTAAAGAACTGGCTCGAGCAAGAGTTCTCTCACTACACAAAGAGGGGTCTAAACTTGACCAATATAATTATAGGCCAAATTTACTTCTTGTTTTCAGTAAAAAATTTTGAAAGAGGAATGAACAATCGCGTGTACCAATACTTTGAGAAATATTCTATTTTTATAAGAAACAGTTTGGTTTTAGATCTAAGCATAGTACAATTGATGCACTAATTGAGCTAACCCAAACTATTCGCATGAGACAACAGCATTCGACCATAGTTAGTTTCTTTTTGGATTTAAAAAAGGCTTTTGATACTATCAATCATATATTTCTTTCGGAAAAACTAGAGAGATATGGAATTATAGGCAATTGCTGGAAATGGTTTAACTCTTATCTGAGTAATAGAATGCAGCAAATTGTAATGAATGGTACTTCTTCTAATTGGTGCGAAATCAAAAACGGTGTTCCTCAAGGATCGATTTTGGGCCCTCTTCTGTTTTTAACTTGTGCTTAATTCAACTTATCTTTAAAAAAGGGCCAGCCAATCTTAGTTTCCAATTGAACGAAACTGACATCAAAGTTGAGCATTACTGTAAAAATCTTGGGATAAAATTAGATAATAAGTTCTCCTTTCGAGCTCATATCAATCATCTGCAAATTAAATTAAGAAAACAATGTGGTATACTCGCCAAAAAATGACATTATGTTCCTCGGAATCAACTAATTTCTTACTACAATTCAAAAGTGACACCACTAATTCAATATGGTGCCTTGGTTTATGGCTGCTGTACATACTCAGCAATTCTACAGATCTACCTACGGCAGAAAAAAGTTTAAAAGTAATGTATTTTAGAAAAAAAGGCGATCACCGCAATGAAATTTTTATGAGGCGCTCGTGGTTGACTATCTATGAGCTATACATATACGAATTATTAAATTTGCTCTGAAATCAATCAATGGTCTACACCAGCAATATTTTTGCAACAATTTGTTTCAATTTAAATCGAACGATCGGAAAATTAGAAGTGGGATTCTTAACTTGCTAAAGGAACCGTTTTGTAGAAAAAAAGTTGGAGCGCAATTCAATACGTTTTAGAGGTGCTAAACTATATAATAAATTAAAGATAATGCAGATAATTCCCGCTAATTTAGAGAATGGTAGTCAAGGTGAAATGACAAGTTTCTGTCATAAATTGAAAAACTCACATCTGGTGTCGAACTATGAGCTAATTAGATCCGCTTTTAACTGAAGTGAACAATAATGTTAAACATGTGCTACTCTAGTTTATTGATTTGGTATCCTATTTGAATAATTTGTTTGCTATATTATGCATGTATTTAACGAACGTATATCAAGTCATCGTTGTCAATAATTTATTGGGCAAATTGAAAAAGACGATCGCTCTGATCTCGTTATTTGTCCACGTTGCTTGTTTATTTACATCTATTCAACAACAAAATTAATTCTTTCTTTCTTTCTTATTAGAAGTAATTTTTGGAGTGAGATATCAAGTATGATAAAGATGGATTCATCACACGACTGACCACTATGGTGTTGGCTGTTGCAAAAAATTAGAAACTTCGGAATAACCTTTCGAACTGAGCGTTCGCCAATTATAAATGAAGTCGAAGACCAAGTTTCAATTGTTACCCGATCTTACTGAACATGGCACTGTTTGTGATGGCGCATTGCTCAATAAGTCATACAGAAATACAGAACAAACTTTCCAGAAAACATTCACATTCCAGCTATATAGTTATAGCTTTACATTTATATCACGATAAGTTAATGACAAAGAAGAAAGATCAGGGCGTTACTTTAAAGCCGGAAAATTCACACCACAGAAGAATAACTGCTTATAAGCACACAAATTCAGTTTTTGAGTGAAAAAATGGTCTTTTTCACTTCATACAATTGCAAAAATAGGCGAATAACGTCGGACGAATTGCTCTCAAACGACCGAAGAGCGGTTGGCTTCGGCAGCCGTCAACTTGTGGGAGGCTAGCGTTAGAGGGATTATTTTAGGGGAGTTGGGGAACAGACTAGTAGAGCTCTAAGGAAGCTGCTGACCGAATTGATGCCCTTCGGGCTTTTCCTGTTTATACCGTTTTTGAGGAATAAAAGTCCAAAGCATCCGATAAAAAATCAACCAAGCAAAAAATCGCATATCAGAAGACTACATGATTAATATAATTGCCTCAAACTTCGTTTGAGAGGAATTTAAAAATGCTAAGACATAGCCTGATTAGCCATAACCATAGATTTGCTGAAACAATTTGCAGCGTAAGAAAAAAGCAGTGAAAGATACAAATTGCACTTTTGAGGTTTACCGCATGGAAACATATAACGTAAAAGAACGCCAGACGAAGAAACAAAAATAACCAAGAGCACAGCAATATAGCTTTTCTCAGCTTACAGCTTTTCAGCTATACAAGTCCATTACACGAGACAATTATAAGAAAGGTCCGATGTTATAACTTTAAAACAAGGGAAGATGCGCATGAAGTGAAAAACAAAAGAGAAAAACAGACGTCCTCGATGACAATAAAACCAGAGATGCAGGGTTAATCAAATCCGAAGAGAAAAGTGCAGAATAGTAACTAACGCATATTATACATTAACCACATCAGCCTTAAAAAGATTCGAATTATAGTAGCAGAAATTAGTTGTTACTAGCAGGTCCGTAAAGGCTATCTGAAGGCATCTTATCTTGAAACGCTAACAATTGATATTCTCATTGAAAACTTATTCGTGATAACTGGCGTACATGCGATCGTTTCAATGATTTTTTTTGCAAAACTACATTGGACACACCAACAAAAAATGAAGAGCCAGCTATGTCAAAGAAAGGTTTTATGCGAGTTAAGAGTAATAGACGTTCTCACAGAGCATTAAAAAATCAAAATAGATAGAATGAGTTATAAAGAGGGAGAGTAAGAGAGATCGATAGCAGCATACATAATACATAATGAGTCGGAGAGCAAATAGATATAAAAATACGATAAAAACACAAAATACAGAGAACAAAAGAAGGTTGAAAGCAGAGAAGGAAAACCGAAAAAACGAGTCCGGGAGAAAGCCAACGGAAGCAAAAACCGAAAGGAAATTAACGAAAAAAAAGCAAAATCGAAATTGATGAGAGAGGAAAAACAAAGAAAACAATGCTACAGAAACCAAAAAAAAAACATCAGGAAACCCCCGTATGAAAAACGATAGGAAACAAAAAACTGAAACAAAAACAGACAAATAAGAAGAAAAGAAGAAGTTAGTGAACAACAGAGAAGAGAGAGAGAGAGAGAGAGAGAGAGAGAGAGAGAGAAAGGAGGAAAAAGGAAAGCGCGCGAGAGAAAGAACGGAAGAAAAAATGAAAGCGATAGAATGAAGTAAAATGGGATAGACAAAATAAAGAAGCCAAAATCATGAGAGAGAAAGTACAGGAACAGCGAGATAGTGAGCAAGCGCAAAAAGCAAAAATTTGAGTGCAAAAAGAAAGAATCACAGTTAGAGAAAACACTTGATGAGCAGATATAGAAGATCGCACAACAGAGAAAAACGAAAGATAAAGAAACTGAAGAAAGGGAGAGATACAACAGTTCAAAAGAAGAGAAAACAGATCCTGGGTGAGACAATGAATTCCGGTTCTCATATAAAGAATGAATGTGCTAATGAGAACACGATTGATGTGCCCAAGACGAGGAAGGTGCTGATAAAAAGCAATCGTTGGTAAAAACTTTTACGAAGTCAACAAACACAACTTAGTTAAAGGGCTGGCTAATGCCACCAACAAAAACTTCCTCGAAAAAATTAAAGAAAAAAAATTATATGACTATCAAGTTTTGTATGCAATAATTTATTAGTAACAGCCCTTAATATATATTAAAAAGTCCACTATTAAGCGCTAAAAGACCTCAGTGTTGTCATATACAATTTTAGGCACCTAACTTTGGCTTTTGCATCGGCACCTTTTGGGTCCTTTACACTTCACAGATTTCGCCCGCCGAATTCTTCTGTATTAAAAATTTTCGCACAGTGTAACTTTGTCAAAACAAATTTCCATCATCCACCCTTTAATCCTTGACTTTCTTGGTGAACTTTCCTTCACAAATTTTCAACACAATCTTTCAACAATTTTTTGACAATGAATTACAAAAAAAAATGTTCTTTTTTCGGTCATAAACCCTCTTTGTCTTGACACAATTTCGATCAATTACCTTTTCAGTATCAGAAGCTTTTCGGTCATAGACCATTTTCTGAAGAAATTTTTGATCACAGACTGGTTTCCGAACAACTAATCGGCCAATGATTTTTTCAACACTTGGCAACAGGCTTTTTTGCAAAGCATTTTTCGATAGATGACACGACCTCTTAGCAACATTTTGGGTCAATGACCTTTTTACAACACTTTTCGGTCAATGAACTTTTTATTAAATTTTTTGATCCATGACTTTTTAGAAACATTAATCGGTCAATGACTTTAAAGCACACTTTTTCGGTCATTAACTCCAATTAAGCAACCACTTAACCGTGCTCTTCGGTAGCATTGTTAAAACATGCTGCCCAGTGATGCCTCTGAAACATGCCGCCTTTTATGTTCACGCGATTAAAATATAGATAATTCGATTTAGTTTGCGTATTATAATTCAAAAAATCCTTCAGATAATAAACACTCTGAATAAATAGTTTGCTAAGTTAGAACATAAACCGACAAATGTCGGAAGAATTGCTCTTGAACGGCAGGCTAAGCAATTTAATTCAGGGGCTGTAATCAATTTTTCATGGGTGCAAAAAATCTTTCCCCCGTCGGGATTCGAACCACTGATCTCCCGATCCCTGACCCCAAGCACTTCCAACTGTGCCATCAGAACCTTTTTCTTGATGTGCTGCAACCAATTTTTACTAGCAACAAAATTTACTTCGAAGTGAGTGCAATAGCGATTACTCAAAAATGAAGAACGAAAGCGTGAAAAAGTCACTTGAGAAGTCAAAGAATGTTCTAAAAGAAAAGCGCAAAATTGTCGAGCGAAAAATTTGCATTAAAAAGACACACACGTTAAAAAAATAACTATTATGAACTTCATTCAAGAGCAATTAAAAATAACAATCCCAACAATTGCTATCTTATACAATAACAATTAGCCCTGATAGGCTCATTATAGCTCTGCGGGACTGACTTGCAATTAGTCTGTCATCGATTAAACTTCATTAACTGAAAGTAAAGTGAGGTAAGTTAAGCGTAGTAGATCACTTTTGTCGCTTTTAAATCAAGCCCATGAACAAAAAAGAAGACTAAAAGAATCCCACACTCAGCATTGGCTCGTTTCTTTAGTTTTTTTCTACCGTATTTCCTTTAAGAACGCTTCTGAGGATCTCAAACATTTTCTACTGGAAGATTTATTCAAACATAACGACCCAACGTCGGGCAAATTGCTATCAAACGACCGGCGAGCGGTTGGCCTTGTCACTAGCAAGCCACGGTTTAGTGATGCTAGCTTTAGATTAATTGAAGGGGTTAAGGTGAGCATGCAATCTGGACGGTACCTGTTTATCCCGTTTCTGACGACGAAAGTCAAATGGGTCGGGCGAAAAATCGGCCCAGCGAAAAAATGCATAAAAGAGACAAACATTATAAACATATTTGCTACAAAATGCTTTTGAGAGCAATAAACAATTATTTCGTAAAAAGTGCCTGTGAAGTCAATTCTGATTAAGAAAACCATTCTGCTACAACTCATTGATAATCAGGATCAGAGATGATAACACTACGCCACACAAGAGCAGCTGAAGTGCGGCATCAACAAAGAGAGAGAGAGAGAGAGAAATAGAGTGCGAGAGATAAAACGTGAACGAGAAAGAGAAGGAAAGAAACCCTAACCGACGAAGAGAGAAAGAGCTGGAATATTTTCCATGATGGGATTCGACTCAACTACTTTTTAAAACCATTTTTTGTCTCGCAAGGAAAAGTAAAAAAAATTGATAAATTTTGGAAACAATTTCAAATTTTAACAAAATCTTGCAAAAATTTAAGATATTGTCTTAAGAACCATTTCATTGACTCAAGAGACTATCCAGTATCCCTGTTTCAATAGTTTCACGATTTCAAAGATCCATACACATTGAACATCCAAAAATTACTAAAACTGGAGTCATAAAAAAATTGATCATCATTCTAGTAACTTTACAAACTATGCAGCAGCTTATTATCAAACCTTGCAGGAGGTTCCAGGGCCACTTGTACCGGAAAAAATTCAAAAACACGAAAAAATTTCAAAATATTTTAAAAAATGGCTTAAATTTGTCATTATAAAATCTTGAAGAACATTCCATTACATCTAAAAAAATCTGTAGTAACATATCATCATACCCCAGAGGAAGTTCCTTGTGTCTCTAGGCTAGAGAAACCAATAAAATGACAAAATTTCAAAAAAAAAATGAAAGTTAAAGTTTTATTTTAAAAAATTGGTAAAAGTTGTGATATTAAAAAGTTAAAAATTAATCGATGACAAACAAAAATTGTTTCCAGTAATTTATTATCAAATCCTAACGGAGGTTCTCTGACCCTTGAGGCTCAAAAAAACTGAAAAATGACTATAAATGTCAAAAAAAATAAACATAACCGACTAACGTCAGGCGAATTGCTCTCAAACGACAGGCGAGCGGTTGGCTTGGTCAGTACTGAGCCAATGTTCAGTGAAAATAGATTAAGCTTGATTGAAGGAGCCTGAGATTAGGGTAATAGACGATGACATCACTCCATATAATAGCCGCTGAAGTGCGGCATCAACAAAAAAAATTAAGGAGAGAGAGAGAGATTAAAAGTGAGCAAGAAGAAGGAAAGAAAGGCCAGCTAACACAGAGAGAGCGAGAGAGAGCTATGAATTTTTTCCATGATGACATCCGACTCTACAACTTCAAGTTTTCTAAACTTGTTGCTAACTAAATCATATAGAAAACTTAAAGTGCAAAATTCCAAAGAAAAATTTCCACGTTTCGAAGTAAAGAACATGTTCAAAAACATTTTTGTCTCTAGATTTCTGTCATGCAATCGATGTGCAAGACTTGAAAGGCTCCGTTGGCCGGTAATGATCGTTAAACTCAGAAAAGGACAAAAATAATCAAAAATTTTTTAAACAATTGCAAATTTTAATAAAATCTTGCAAAATTTTTCAACTTAAATTTATCATAAAACTTCTGAAATTCGAGTCATTAAAATAATGACAACCATTCCATTAACTCTGAAAACTAAGCAGCAGCGCAGTATCAAACCTCGAAGGAGGCTTTGTGGCTCTTGAGGTTGGAAAAACCTCAAAAAATGACAATTTCAAAAAAACATGAAGATTGCCGAAAATTTTTCAAATAAATGCTAAAACTCGTTAAATAATAAAATCTTTAAAAACACTCCATTGCATCTAGAAACTATACAATAACTTGTTATCAACCTCTAGAGGAGGTTCCTTGGCTCTTGAGGCTAGATCAACCTATAAAACGATAAAAATGTAAAAAACCTGAAAAAATTGCAAGTTTTATAAAAACAAATAGATAAAATTGTGATATTAAAAAGTTGAAAACCATTCCTTTGCCACTTAAAACCATGCAGCCACATATTATCAAGACCTTAAGCAGGTTTTCTGAACTCTGAGGCTGAAAAATCAGGAATAATGACTAAATGTTAAAAAAAAATTAAAAAATGCTATTTTTTTCAAAAAGATGTTAAAATTCGTGATGTAAAAATCTTTTAAAAAATTCCATTACGTCTAGAAACTATACAGTAACCCATCATCAAACCCTAGAGGAGGCTCCTTGGCTCTTGAGGCTGGATAAACCTAAAAACCGATAAAAATTTTCAAAAACCTTTTCAAAAAATTGAAAAAATCGCGAAGTTGAAATGTTGAAACCATTCTATTACCACTAGAAACTGTGCAGTAACCTATTATCAAACCATAGAGTGGGTTCCTTGACATCTAGGGTTGATATAACTCAGAAATTAGACAAAAATTTTAAAAATGACAAAAATTTTCAAAAAGCTCGAAAAAAATTGTGAAAATTTGTATAAATTTGTGTGTTTTTAGCGACCGGTTGTTCGTCAGTAACTAGCCATGGGGGGAGGTGCTGATGGGGGTGGCAACAGCGCGGTGGGGGGGCAATAGTGGGGGGGGTCAACAGTTGGGGGAGGGGGTCTTCAAACTCAAAGAACCGCTCTTCACACCATAATTTCAAGTCTCCAAAACAGTTTAAGCTGAAACAGAGCTGAAAGGCTCTAAGAGCACTTAATGCCCACTGGGCGCTACCTGTTTATCCCGTTTTTGAGGACGAAAAGTCAAAAGCGTCAGACGAAAAATCGGTCAAGCGAAAAATCGCATAAAAAAGACCGACAGGACTAATATAATTGCTACAAACTTTGTTTGAGAGCAATTAAAAACAATATGGCAAAAATTGTCCAAAAAATGATAAAATTCGTGATGTTTAAACATTGAAGGACTTTCCATTACATCTAGAATTTATACAGTAACCTATTTTCAAACCCTGAAGGAGGTTTCTTGGCTCCTGAGGCTGGAAAAAAACAATTTTCAAAAAACTTGAAAAAAAGCAAGTTCTATAAAAAATTTAAAAAAAATTGTGACATTAAAAAGTTGAAGAACTAATCCATCGCCAATAAAAATTTGTCAGTAACTTATCATCAAACCTATTAGGAGATTGTCGGGTCCCTGGGTCTAGAAAAACCAGAATAAGAAGAAATAAATGTCAAAAAAAATATACAAAAAGCTTGACAAAAATTGTGCAAAATACTATAAATTCTAGTGAGCGGTTGTTAGTCAGTAGCCAGAAACCGGGGGGGGGGGGGTGCACCGAGGAATGATGTGGGGTGGGTGGGTGGGGGTAACAGCGCCGGGGGGGTGGGGGCAATTGTGGGGGGGGGGGGTCAACAGTGGAGGGGTCTTCAACCTCTAAGAACCGCCCTTCACACAATAAGTAAAAATCTTCAAAACAGTTTGAGCTGAAACAGACCTGAAAGGCTCTAAGAGCATTTAATGCCCATTGGGCGCTACCTGTTCATCCCGTTTTTGAGGACGAAAAGTCAAAAGCGTCAGACGAAAAATCGGCCAAGCGAAAAATTGCATAAAAAGACCGACAGGACTAATATAATTGCTACAAACTTCGTTTAAGAGCAATTATCAATGAATTTATTTCTTAGTTGTAAAATATAGGAGGACGTAAATGAAGCGAGAACAAGGAGAGAGAACAATTGATAATAGCTCAAACACAAAAAAAGCAGACGAAAAGACGATGATGCAAGGTGGATCAAATCTTAAGAGAGCAAAAGTATTAAACAAACGCAAGTTATGGATTAAGCACTAGAGCAGAAAACATGATAGGATTGAGGTCAGACCCGAAAATTCTTGGAAGAAAATAAAAGAACTTGTAATTTTAAGTTCAAACACATAATAGAATATAACAGGACAGGAGTTAAAATTCGTTATCATCATTTAAAAGCTTCCTAGCTAAGGTCCTTCCTTCGTCTGGAGTTCTCGAACCCTCAAACTCTAATTTTGAACCCAGTGGACAAAACTATCCACTACCGCTCACTTTTGCTTCAAAAACACTGGTAAAACAATGAGATAATTTGCAATAAGATACGGGAGGTGCAGACAGCTGACTAAGTTTTCCTGTTTAGGCCATGTCTCTTCAAGCATGCTCCAGAGAGCCCCCTGAAACTGTTCTCCAATAGAATGTTGCATTTTGTTAAACCTTTGACTTTGAATTTCAAAGTGTACGAGAATGGGCTAGAAGTGAGAAACACGAAAGTGTGATGAGCTCAATAACAATAAGTGA
Organism: Convolutriloba macropyga; assembly: GCF_964194025.1. Classification (NCBI taxonomy): domain Eukaryota; kingdom Metazoa; phylum Xenacoelomorpha; order Acoela; family Convolutidae; genus Convolutriloba; species Convolutriloba macropyga. The sequence goes on from NC_134471.1 coordinate 43,928,484, forward strand.
AGAAAAAACCGAGGATGCAGGGTTAATCAAGTTTAAAGAGAAAAGTGCAAAGTAACCACTGATGCCAAAAAAGTTAGTCGCAGATATTAGGGTTTTCAATCAATTCGGTTTGCTTCCTAAGTTAGAAAACATAAAAGATAGAAACAACAAGACACGGCGTTAAAACCCTACACTCTAGGGGGTTTTTTCTCTAGATGGCGCGAGAAAGTCCCTTCACCATTCATTTTTTAAAAGTTTAAAGAAGCTTTTCTGCCATTCGAAAGTTTTTTTTCTAGAACAAGTAAATTGAAAATATAAACCCGGGGTTAAATATTACAATTTTGAAATGTTATATACAAATTTAGTACAATGTTAAAAATCAAAATTAGTGTTTCCCTTTTTTTAAAGGTAAAAATAACTTTTGAAGCCACCAACGTTCCTTTCCAACGGTACAAGTTTAAATTATTGGAGCAGATGCTGTTTTATCATGCGTTTAAACTGTGAGCGTAATCTGATAATCATAGTCCGGACTTCACGCGGAAGTTTATTCCATTTTGGATGCTTTTTTTGTAATGATCGACTCATTACAAAATTGTAGTGATTTTGTAATTCTAAAAGAAACCTCGACAGAGAGAGAGAAAGAGATAGAGAGAGACAGAGCGCTAGAAGCATCATCCTTGATCGGATTCGACCCCGTAACCTCCAGTTTTCTAGCGCGAGAGTTAACCATTCGTCCATGTTGCTTTGTGGGAACAATGAAATCACTAGACTTGAGCACTTAAAAACTGCATGCACAACATTAGACACGTCAACAAAATTTCTAAACCAGCTTTCCAGGAGGCCTCTAAAACATACTCTTCGCTTAAGAATAGTGTTCACTGCTAGTAAACTTGCGACCCTTAGTAACTGTCACAAACTAAATATAGGAATATATGTTGTTTTCATTGGCTGTCCTCAAATAACACTCAATCAGAGTATCATATACTCAGTTGATCTTATCTCCTTCAACTTAAAAAGATCAATTTAAGGGAGTAAAATTTATCTGAGTTACGTCAGTTAAAACTTTACCAATGCGAATTAAATATGACGTCACGCCCGCGATCCGGTTTAAATTGCATGAAAGAATGAAAGAACAAAAAGCCGAACTGAAGTGAGCGTCACGTCATATAGTCGTAACAAAACCCTCGACGAAATAAAAAACAGCAGGACAAGTCTTGCCTGGAAATCCAAAGAATTAAATTGACTAATAACATTGAGGTCACCATTTTTCCAGCAGGACAAAATTAGACTGCCAAAAAACAAGCCTATAAAAAAATTGAATAACCTATTTTTTCCAAAACATAGTGTTGTCAAAATAATCAGAAAAACGAAATTTAGATCACTGTTAACACTACGCATTTTTACAATTAAAGATTTTTTTGACAATTAGTGGCCTCAAAGCATAAACAACTGACTAACGTAGGGCAAAGTGCTTTCAAACGGCCGGCGAGCGGTTGGTTTATGTAGTAGCCAACTGGGGCTTACAGATCCTAGCATGGGGGTGACCGGAGTTGTGTGTGTGTGAGAGGGGTGGGAGTGGGGGAGTGTGTGTGTGTGTGTGGAGGGGGTGAGGGTTTAAGCAATGGAAAAATTGCACAAAAAGAACACAGAACTAATATAATTGCTACAAACTTCGCTTGAGAGCAATTATAAACCCTTAGTGTGAGCATACCCAACGGCGTTGAAATAAATAAACATCTTTTATTGATTCCACAAACCAAGAAGACAAATAGAAAGTTAGGCAAGGTTCAAAATTTCTCTAAAAGCTTTCAAACACAAATGGTATCCATGACAAAAAAGCAATGTGACTGAGCGCCAATACCACAGCAAGTTCAACAACGGGCAAAACTCGAAAATTTACAAGTACTTCACAACAACAAGCTTACTAACGTCTGACAAACTGATTTCGGACGACAGGTGGGGAAATTTAATTCAAGAGCTGTAGCCTATAGTTTTTTGTTGAGCAAAACATCCGACCAGGGTGCGATTCGAACCTGCGACCTCCAAAGTTCTCGACAGAAGCATTCACCACTCGACTATCAGTCCCTTGTGATTTCTTATTCTACAATTGCTTCAATTTTAGCAACATCTTTACTTCGGAGCGGGAGCAAAGATCACTGGAACAATGAGAAGCGTGAAAATCAACTTGAGAAGTCAAAGAATGTTCAAGGACAAAGGCGCAAAAAAGGTCAAGCAAAAATCTTGCATAAAAAGACGCGTTTATAATAATTGCTTAACTTCGTTCCCGCACAATTAAACAATTTTTTCTTGTGCTCAAATTTGAATTATAATTAACTTGGTTATCATAACTATGGTAATTAATTCAACAGATCAGCAGTTCAATAATTCTAAATTCAACTGTCCATTTCAAATTTGCACGCGTGAAATGTTCGTTTATATTCTCCCCACTTTGGTCAGGTAAGAATATAAACTCGTGATTGAAGGATTTAACAAATTGTGAATGCAGCTGTACTTTCAATTAGATGTCTTTGAGAGAACTCGTTTCCTTCAGTGATTTCGAAGTTTCTCTGCTCATGTAAGAGGACAAAAACTAGTAAAATTATCTGAAGTCCCCACTCATTGGGTGACATTTAAACACAGAAGGCCTCCCCTCTCATGAAGTGAGTCCAATATCACTTGAGGTTAGTGAATTCTTGAACCGGATTTTCTTGACCCTCTGATTGGGCATAGCGGCACAATTGGATGCGACAGTCCCCATCAATTCTGGCTCATAGTCGCGAATCTCTGGCAATCAGCATTGTAGCTGAGCCACGCATGGCACTTATTGATACCACTTGAGCGAGGCGACTGAAGGCTACTGATAGGCCTGAGGGCTGGAAACCTCTGTTATCAGATAAAAGAGCTATTCTTTTCAATGTTTTCCTTGTTGTTTCGGATAGTCCGCAAAAGTTTCTAACGCCAAAGGTATGAAGTGGATACCCATATCGCTGCACTTCTGGTAGTAATGCCCAATCTTTCTGTCTTCTGCTAGGGTTAGAGCAAAACCACATGTCCTCGCCGCATCTGAGATAAGACTGGCTTGCAGTGGGGACGTAATGGTGACGTCTAAGGCTGCGGGTTGTCCTGCTATAAAACTGGGCAAATACACGTCCCCTGGTCTTGAATTATTTTCCGGCAGAAGATGTTTTTGCTCACATACAGGGGAAAGATTGGCCGACGAACATGCTGTCATTATTGTGTCACGTACTCTGTCATGACGAGAGATAATATCGCCACGCCCGTGACATGAAACGGCATGATCTCCAAATATGTCTAAAATAGCTGACTTACAATATGGACATCTCCTGTCCGAATCATAGAGTGGAACTCCTAAACGGTATTTCAGAGCAGCTCGGAATTCCATAGGTTGAAGGTGTAGGCCAAGAGCAGGGATAGGTGCTGCCGTCAACCAAGCTCCTGATTGAGGTAGGGAAAGAGAATAGTCTAGCTTTTTCTCTGGTGGAGGTTTGAACTTCAAGAAGGTTGCTTAGAGCCGTATTGTCAAATTGTTCTTGAATTTTCTGTTGCGTCAAATGAGGAATCCCCAAAGCGCTAAACTCCTCCACTAGGTCTGTGAAACTAACTTCGTGAGTTGGGTTCATACCAGTAATTTGTTCCACTATGTTTGCTGACTGGCATAAGGAACCAACATAAGCTGCTTTGAATTGGTTCAGAGAACGTCGAACTCCAGCTCCTGTTTTGCTTATTGGCAGGCATGCTTGCTCCCATGAATTATCGCTGATTACAGAACCCAATATGTTTTCAAAAGTTGTTCGTTGGAGATGGTCAAATTTTTCAAGTATTATGTTACTCTCAGTGGACGGTGTGTTGCATCTCAACGAATACACTAACTTAGGTGCACCAAGACAGCTACGCAAAATTTCAAGAGCGCACTGAGGGTCCTCTATATAGCCTAGATTGTCTAACACCTTTTCCAGTTTTTTAACCCGTTTTTCTAAACAAGACGCAACAAAAGTGGGTGTTCCGATTGCTGCGCCCAAGATTTCGATTCGTGATTGGCTGTTTCTCTTTATCCTACTATCAACAGCATTAAAACACGATGTGGACCACAACTCGCACTTGTCTCTTCTGAGTTCAAAGCCACACTTGTTGCCATGAGTTGCTAAAATTTCTAATGATTCACATAGCTCTTCTTCCATACCTGCTATAATTCCATCATCAAGGTACCAAGAATTCTGCATAAGATTTGGTAACTTATCGTCGAGTTCTTTGATAATGGGTCAAAGTCCTAAAGAAAATAGTAGGGGACCCAGCGGGTCTCCTTGTTGTACTCCTGATTCACTTTGAATATGAGTTGCATTAAAAAAGAGTTTGCTATGCTGAGAATAGCAAAAAGATGCAAAAGGGGCTAAAGAGGGAATGAATTTTCGCGCTGCATCTAACACACTGCTTCTCGTAATGGAATTGAAAGCATTTTTGAAGTCAATTTGCAGTAGGCCCGCTTTTTCGTTGTTCAATAACTTTTGAAAGGTTTGTTTTGTTGCGTGTACAATGCTTTCAGCGCCGCATTTAACTGCCACACCAAGTTGTCTGGATGAAAAAAGTTCAACAGCCTCAGAACTGGCCTCTTGCGCAAAACATTTGGCTATGAGACGTCGGAAAACTTCTCCCACAGCGATTGGCCGTACACCTCCTTTCGTTTTTTTCAGCGCTGTAAGTGAAGCAGAGCAAAAAGTTGGTTCAACGAAACTGGGGAGCTGCCCTCTGCTAGCCAAATTCACTAATTTTGTGATGCTTGTAATCGATTTTTTGGACTGATCGGGGACTGCGCACGCTACGGCATGTAGAAGGTGCTCAGGGTACATTTTGGATTGACCGGCTGCTGTGAAGTTTGAGAAAGATTGCAATTGTTTAAACACAGACGCTTCGTCAAACTGATAAGCATAACAACTGTAATCATCAGTTACCCTCGGTGGCACTTCTTCTGCTGGATGCAAGTTCATCAACTCTTTTAGCGTTTCTTTATTATCAGGGGCCACTCCATCCGAAGACAAGATTTTTGCTGCACGTCCAAATTGGCCTTGAAGGCAGAGAGATTTTGCACGTGCTGCAAGCGTTTCCATTGAGTCATGATTTATTTTCTTGGCTTGTTTCATGGAGGCTGCTTCGAACCATAGCCCAGCATAGTCGCCATTCTTCCAACGCTCAAATCTAGTTAACATGAGCCGATCCTGCTGCTGTTTGTGTTTCTTCCCCCCTCTGTTGCTAGCGCGCAGAACGCACTTGCTAATTGCAAATAGTCTCTTCCAATTTTCTGGGGAATTTGGTTGAGAAACACAGCCCTCAATGATAGGTGATAACAAGTCAGACCATCTTAGCCGAAACTTGACAGGAATAAAGCGGAGTGTAGGTATTTTCTTCTAGCAAATCGTTTCAAGGTCTGGGAGGGCGTTTAGATCAAAAATTGCTGTGTTTTGAGAGGTATTACTTTCTTCTATTTCTTCGCTGTCTGCGGCTTTCTTTTTCCCGGAGATTGAAAGCATGTCGACAATATCCGTATCCGAAATCAGGGAATTTTCATTGCTATTAACCGTCTTTTTCTTGTCATGTTTATGAAAACCATGTGATTTTTTCTTCTTAATGCTTATGTGTTTCCTAACGTGTTTATTTTTTTCAATGTGTTCGTCTTTCAATGTTGTTCCTTCTGTTACGTTAAAGATATGAAGAAGCTTCTTACCAAAAACGCATTTTGTTTCCGTTAAATTCGTAGACCAAGAAACTGCTGTGAAATTGATGAAGCCAGAAAAAACGATTCGGTCAAACACCGAAAAAAAAGAGAGGGGGAGGAATTGGTTTGATCTCACCAGTTTATTTCGTCCGTTCTATTCCTCGATTCCAAAAGAAACACTCCATCATCACAAAGTCTCTTGCTGCTGTCCAGTCTCAACATAAATCGTAAAAAAGGGGGGTTATGTTTGGGTCCAAAAGATGTAGTCAAAGTTCAAGATATATTTTCTGCCAATTTTGTTCTAAAAAAGATTAAATCAAGATTAAATCAAACAAAATTAACTGAAGATTAAACCAAACAAAAAATCACGAGCTATCAACTTGAACGATAACTTTAATTCGCTTATGCTTCATAAGTGAACTCTTAAAAACTGGAAAATGTTGGACAACAACAAAACATAGCTGGCAAATTACCAGAAAATAGCCGCGATAACTTCGTAGATCTGTAGTCTCAAAAAGACAGACCAAAAAAGTTATTCAGTTCATTAAGGGCTACGATGTTAAATTTTTATTAAGAATCTGCATAACTTATAGCTGCTTCTATTGGCTGCTCTTCAAAAAACCTTCAATTAGAGTAATATACACTCACGTGATCTTATCTCTTTGAAAGTAAAGAAAAATCAATTTCAGAGTGAGGAACTCATTTTTGAGTGAGTAAGTCACGTGCTACCAAAAGTTTAATAACGCGAATGAACACAAAAAAACTCGACTATGAATGACGGTCCACTATGAAAAATGACATCATGCACGCATTTCAGTTGAATTTGCATGAACCAATGAACAAAAAAGTAATTGTGACGTCAGATCATCGTAACAAAAATCTTGATGACGAAATAAAAACCAAGAGAAGGCCAATAATAGCCTCAGCTATAACTTCGCGGCTATTGAAAACAAAAACGGGCAAGACTCAAGATTCACTAATTTTTAATGAAATTAAATAGTGTTGAAGTCATTAAAAGCAACAGCTGTGAACTCACGCCGTGGATTTGAATCACTTATTCGTTATAAGTAACCGATGAAACCTGTCATCAATAAGACTAAGCAACAAAAAATTAATTAAAGAATTAAAAGCTCAAAATTTAACTGATATTTTATGGCCACACGTGCTCTTAAAGTCAGAAAAACCAACAGCTATCAAATGGAGACAAATTAGGTCCCAGATGCGTCAGTAGAAAGCTCCCAAATAATTTTATAAAAATCAAATTTTGAAAGCGGATGATGCGAAAGACATACAAACGAAAGGTTAACTCGAAAGATTGAAAAAATAAAACTATGCCTCACTAGCAACAGATCAGACCTATGAAGGAGATTAAAGGATAAGAAAAAAAATTATGGCCGCAGATTACCGGGAAAAAGCCGAGATAGACCCTGTTGACCTTCATTGGAATTCAAAAGCAAACAATAAAGAAAGAATTAATTTCGCTATTGTGATACAAATCAACAATAAGCGAGGACAGATAACGAGATCAAGCGGATTTGCTATTTCAATCTGCCACTAATTACAAATTAACATAATCACGTAAAAATCATAATGTATTAAAAACCTAGCAGCAACATTTAAATTCAGCGCATCTCGAACTAACAAACAATTGGAGTAGTATTGATGATATGTATTTCTAAAGAGATTAATTCAAAGTCCAGCGAGGACAGAAAATTGTTACTATAAAAGATGATCCAGGGATTGCCTAGTCATCATATTGCAGTCGCATTAAATTTTTGATTTTCAAATATCTAAAATGTTTGACTTTTATTCGAATATGAACCTTGTTAGTTCATAATTATTGACCAAATAGGAGTTTTTTTACTTGGTGGCAAAAATTGGATAATTTCTTTCCAGAAGACAAATCCAAGTCTGATGAAATAACTCCAATTTTAATCAGTCTGTTATAAAGTTTAGCACCTCGAAACCGAAAAGAATTTTTATCGATCTTTCGTTTACAAAAGGGCTCTTCTAACAATTTCAGATTGGAACTTCTGGTCACCCTTACGCAGGATTGTTTAAAAGTGAAAAGATTATTGCAAAAATCTTGCATGTGTTGACTGTTTATAGCTTTCAGAATAAATTTGAGAAGTTCGTAAATGTGTAGTTCATAAACTGTTAAGATTGAACTCTTCGCAAATAAGTCGTCGCAGTAATCGCGTTTTTTTTCTGAAGTGAATAAGCTTAAGTATCTTCTTTTGTAAAAGAGATGGGTTTTAGAGACAGGTAGCTGCAGCAGCAATAAACTAAAGCACCATACTGCAAGATAGGAGCAACATTAGTAATATAATATTCTAGCAGCTTTTTTGTTGAATATAATGTCTGAGCTTAGAGACGATTCCACATTGCTTACTGAGTCTTTCCTTCGCATAGTCAATATGGGACTGATATGAGAGTTTTCTGTCTAAATTTATTCCAAAGTATTTGCACAAAGTTTTCACTGGTATATTATCGGAGTTCATGTAAAATGTCGTGTCTACGGATAGTGCTTTCAGATTCATCTGAACTATTTATTCTAAATTAAGTACTAATTTGTTCCTTTCGAGCCAATCATTGATTGCTTCAAGATCTGATTCAATTTCTTTCTTAGTACATCCTATGGTGTCAATATTTGCATCATCGGCAAAAAGAATAATGTTAACACTTTTACAGATGTTTGGCATGTCATTGATATAAATGAGAAACAATAACCGTCCTAAAATTGCTCCTTGGGGAACTCCTTGGTTAATATCTCTCCAAGTTGATGATACTCCATTTTCTTCAACTCTTTGATATCTGTTTTCCAAATACGATTTTAACCAACTCAAACAATTACCTCTTAGTCCGTATCTTTCAAGTTTATAAAGTAAGATATCGCGGTTAATTGTGTCAAAAACTTTCTTTAGGTCTAGAAAAAACATAAAACGTTTGAAGAGCTCTGTTCCATTCTCACTTTCTCAGTAAGTTCAAATAGTAAACATTAAATTCGATTAAAAACAACACGCTCATAAATTTTACTCCAGGCATTTAGAAGTGAAATCAGCCGATAGTTGTTTTCGTTCAGTTTGCAATCTCCTTTATGTAGCTGGAAAACTTTTGCTTTTGCCAATTCTTTTGGGAAAATTCCCCTCTGAATAGAAAAATTAATCAAGAAGACTAAGTATTGTATTACTACTTCCATCGAAGTCTTAATTAGAACATTATTTTTAGATCATCGCCTGACGAAAATTTGTTGTCCAGCTGCGCCACAATTCCCATTAATTCGATTGTCTGGTAAAAAAAACGGAGGTTTCTTCAGATAAAAAATTCGGAGTAAAAGGCTTTTTTAGGTGTTTACTTATGTTATATCCAATAGTAGCGAAGAATTTATTGACAAATTTGCATTATATTCATCTGTTGGTTCAATTTTATTGTTGAAGCATGAGCTCAGAAGCCGTATATTAGTTGAATTTGAAGATTTGCATTTCAACTCATTTAGAAGTTTGAAAGTCTGTCGAGAATTTCCTAAACAAGAATTAAATTTATTCAGAAGGACCTTTTTGCCATTTTTATTTCCTTCTCAAGCAAATGTCTTCGATTTCTAAACTGCTCAAGTAGATTCGTGTTTTCCTTTTCTCTTTTCCATTTGGAGTGTGCCTCGTTTCGCTTGCTTCGTAAATTCTTTAAACGTTTATTAAACCATAAGGGCATTTTGGATTTCTTCTTTGCATTTCTTATTGGAGCAAAAAAATCAGTTACTTCACGGAAAAGTCGAGAGAAATCGCTGAAAGCTGAGCAAGGACAATTATTTTGATATATGAGATCTTCATTGGCTTGTATATGTTGTAGCATTGATTTTTTATATTCAAGTACAAGACTACGGCTTTTTGTTAAACTAATATCACGAAAAAATTTTCTGGTATTTTCTCGTTCAATTTTTGCTGACAGCATTATTTTAACTGGGTAATGATCAGCAATACCTTCCATTTCAAGCACTTCCAGTTTTTCATTAAACAAATTTTGATAAATAAAATGGTCCAAGCATGTTTTTGAGCTTAGGGTCACATGTGTTGCTTCGAGAGGCTTTATATTAAAATTATTTGCTTCAATGCAGGTTTGCATTGAAGCAAATAATCAAATTATTTGCTTCAAAGGTAAATAAATCAACTACATGTTAATCTATAGAATTCTAAACGTTTGATTCGTAGTGCAATTTCTATGTGACACATGAAGGGAAAAAATTCAATGCTAGAGAATTAGAGCACTTAAGTGTCGCACAATTTAGATTCCCCTTAACGATCTTCAATTGATAAAAATATCACAACCTAAATTTGAAGGAGTGAGTGAAGAAGTCATTTTTGGAGTGAGATAAGTCAAAAATTTTATCACACATAAAAGCTTGAGCCAAAAGGAGTACCAAATAACGTCAAGCACGCAAATTCAGCATTAGAAATCACCGAAAACAAATTACTGAAATCACTGAAAAAGAATTTTAAAAAACGATGAGCTGCCCATTGAGGAATTTAGACAAAATGCAACCAGGCGCAATTAGAACAGCTGCTACTTTTTAATTGAAAAGCTGCAGGATTGGGGGTGAGTGTTAGGTTGGACTGGAGTGCGCTTAAACTCGCAATCGCGTTCCAAACCATGAAAAGGCTCTAAGAGAACTTAATGCTCTCCAGGCGCTACCTGCTTATCCCCTTTTTGAGGACGAAAAGTCAAAATTCATCAGAAAAATCGGTTAAGCGAAAAATCGCATTAAAAATAACAGAGGACTAATATAATTGCTACAAGCATCGTTTGAGTGCAATAAACACTTAATATAAGTCAAATGACAACACGTGAACATAATACTTCTCTAAAACTAAAAGCGCTATATTCTCACTCCACTTGAAAAGCAGTTTGAAAATATCACGCTTCAAATCTATTCCCCTTTTTGTTCCCTCCACTACTCCATTGTTACTTCTCAATGACACCAAAAAGTCAAATTAGCCAGCACATTGCCAAAATAGCTGCGAAACAGAAATATGTGATATAGAATATAGATAGCAACAGATACAGAATTGAATTGATCCAGTTGCCTACCTTTTTAAAGACACTTCTTATTGCTTGTCAAACTAAAACTTTAACTAAAAAGTTCAAAAAATTCAAATTCGTTATTTTATTTTGGTCACTCTATTTTTATTATTAGCATTGATCATTACATGAGATTCCATATTGACCTTGAAAGGGGTTAGAGTGATCTCAACTGACCTTCTTAAAATTAGAAGTCATTTAGAGACCGAGGTAAGTTAGCTACGATAAAAAGAAAATTTATCATAACTTCAGCCAAAAACTTACCACCAATAGGTTTAAGGATGACATGGCGCACATAAAAGTAACAAAGAGCAGTGAAATTGGGACATGAAAAGATTAAGAAAATTGCTCCTTTGAAGTTTGCGGCGTGAAAAAATGTAAAACGGAAAAGAGCGTCAGACGACGAAACAAAAACCAAGATGACCGCAATATAGCCTGCTCAGCTTCGCAGCAAAAAGAAGTTTGAATAGACGATGCCCCAATACAATCCAAATACCTTAAATTGTAAAACCAAGAGACCAATATCAGCTCCACTCAGCTATCGCAGCTATTAAAAAGAAACTCGTTTGCATTAATTGCTTCAGACTTAGTTCCAGAGCAATTAATGGTCGCTCATGGTTAGTAAACTTCATTAATAGAAGTCAACCTGTAATCAGTTGTCGGCCCCCTCATTCACGTACCCTTGAAGCATTCATCTCTTCTCTTGAAGAGAATGTGTGACATGTTAGCGACAGAGCAGTCAGAAAATCTGTTGTTGTTGGGTTTGTCTGCAGAGGTTGCGGATGCAAACATGATGAAGTTGCCTTCTTGACCACCTGGCTTGCAGTCCTGTGGGAAGTCATGCGGTGACCCCCAGTTATGCCCTACTTCATGCGTGAACGTCAAATGCGACACTCTGAAAGAGACTAAGGTTAACTGTTTTAATATATAATATAGCTTTACCTTAACGAGAGGGGCAAGATGGCGAAGAAAAGGGATGCATTATGAGTTTGTGGGCGGGGAGTGGGCAGGATGGGGGTAGGGCAATTAGATACTACTAAACCTTAAACCTAATTCCCTCGAGGCTTCACCTGTTTATACTACCTGTTTATAGCATTTGAGGACAACGAGTCAATAGCTTTCGACGAAAAATCGATCAAGCGAAAAACTGCATTACGTATTGAACAAGTGGGGGCTCAATTCGTGTCATGCCTGCTGGGATGAGAGGCGGGGTTGTCAGCGGGGGCGGGGAGGCGAAAAGTCATTAGGGGGGGGGGGGCTTTGTTAATCAAATCTTCAGACAAAAACAAAGGTCAAGAATGAAGCTCCGCCATGGCCATAAGACCTATTATTGACAGAATTTCTTATTGATCAAAATCACAATCCCATTGTAACCAATGAATTCCTATTAATGAAAGTAGCACTTCTATAATTTAAACTAAGTGGCCTGGTACCTGGCAGCAACAGGCTGTCCGTAGTTGACAGTTGTGATGACACCTGTGTTCAGGCTCTTCATCTGACCATTCTGGTGCATCTTGTAGCTCTCACAGATTCCACCGCTAGCCGAGTCTCCTGCCACCCATGCTAGCCCCAGTACTCCCTTCATGAAGTCCCTGGCAGTGAACAGGTAGGCTAGACAGTACTCCGAGTGGTCCTCTGTGGACACTAGGTCCAGCAGCTTCTCTACGCCTATGTAGGGATCCTTGTACTTGTAGTCATCGCGCTGAAGAGAACTCTCGTCCTCAATCTGAAAAGCTTCAAGCGTAGCATTACTTGTCATCAACAAGACGGGCAACTTTTATCTCACCCACTGAGTGGAGATCAAGGAAAACTTATGGTTGCACGATTAAGCAAATCAACATTGCCTACATATTTATACTAGACAGTTTGAAACAATAACAAAAAATGACATGAGAAGAGTAACCGAAAAAACTGATAGCATCTGATAAATTTTACTTTAGGTTGCGACTCCACAAAACTATTGGTAAACTATCTTGTAATACAAATAGTCGGCAACAACATTAACACTTGACAGACAATCTAACAAAACGGGTTCAGAAGGAAACCGAGGAGAGGGAAAGGGGATGACGTAGGAGAAATCGAAAAAGTTCTTTATAAATTTACCCAAAAACTATGATAAAGCAAAAATGCAAATTCCCAGCCTTCATTCCATAAAAAATGTTCTGTTAGATCAATCACTCGCCCAAAAACGCAAGGAAAACCTTCAAAAATAAATAGAAATGTGTATAAATCATTGCCATGTCTAGCGTTCAAGAGTCACTTCATAGTAGCACAACCAATAGAATAGGACCTAATTAAGAACTGATAAAGAAAAACTACGAGAAGAATAAAATTAGAACAAATAGGGAAGAAACGGCAAAAATTCGCTCAAATTTACTCAATTTCATTCAACAAAAACAACTCAAATAACTATCAATAAGAGTGAAAGTCCAAAGAAACTGCTAGATTACCTTATTTTAATCACAATTCCACGAATGCTTTGAAAAAAAAACAAAAATACAAACAAAATAAGCTTAGAACGAGGCAAAATAAAAACAAATAGCTGAATTGAATCTAAAAGTGTAATATTTGCTTCAGAAAGTCAAAATAAATATCCAAACGCTCGATTAGTAGGTTAGATAATTGAAAGAAACACCGTTTACTGAAAAAACTAGAGTTAAAACTAGAAAACAGCTTTGAAAAAGCTGCACGTAATCAGAAACTTTCGCTCGCTCAATGAAAAATTTTTTCACGCCAACATTTCTCCGTCTGAAAAAAACGATAAGAACAAACAAACGCATTTTTCTTTTTGCCGTTCAATTCGCAGCATTGACTGTAAAATATGGTTTTTAATACACCCTTATAGTCGCAAAAAATCTGACTAAAATTTGTCCTTCAAAAAATTTCAAGCGTTCTATTACCTGCTCCATGATTTGCTCCAAAACAGTGATTTAAAAAGACATTTTTCCCATAATCTTCTTCGTGTGGTACAAAGGAACTCCACCTCACACTGTTACTGCGCTTTTGTAGTTTCTCTTATAGCGACACAAAGTACTTTGACTTTGTACTTTGCTGGTATTGGTGAATTGTTGGTAGTGAAGTGTGGATCAAACTTGGCCTCCTTGCTCCGGGTTGTGAACACAGTTGCAGCTGATTTCCCAGCTCATTTTTTCTTGACTCAAACGAGTCGAGTAAAATAATTAGGCAGGGTGGTATTTTGTCCTATAATTTTTCAACGTGATGTTTATACCATTCAATGGTAGAGACAGCTTCCTCATGTAGATGTTGAAGAGCATTTGTGATAATACACCACCTTGTGGACACTGTTTATCTTTACTCACTTTGATTTATATTCTACGTGAATTTGATAGTGGCGAATTGCACATCTTTTTGTGCAATTTGATAGTGGCGAATCAATTATGTCTTTTCGTATTAAGTTCTGATCAACAGTGTCGAAAACGGCGGTGAGATTTAAGGCTAGTATAGTATAGTAGTATAGTAGTTACAAAAACTAGACAACATCATAGACTTGAAGCAGAAAAATAACATCCAAATAGCTGCCATCCAGGTGACCAAACTCGATGAAAAATTCTACCTGGCTATTGCATAATCCATGAGAACAGGCGCAAAGAAAGAGGCAAAGGTAAAGCAACAGTTGCAATCATAAATGACAATTCTGCTCCAAAAACTACAGACTTACACCTAGCAGTCCAAGCCATAGAACTCACCGCAGTTGGTAATAGCATGAAACTAGTGAAAACCTACATACCACCTTCGTGTAGCTGTGATGCACAATTCAAGACATCAATCAGTGATCTACTTGAGTCAGCTGACTGTTTTATGGTCAATGACTTCAATGCTCATAGCCCTCTATGTCACTCAAAGCTACAGGAAGACACAAGATGAAACAATTGCAAGTCAAATAGACCTCTCCAATCATGTAGTACTCAACGAAAAGACCATCACACGAGTAATTGATTCTCGTAAAGGCTCCCAGGACAACAGTCTCGCCAGCTCAAGCATAGCAATGAATATAGACTGTCGCAGGGAGTACGCATTAGGCTCAGACCATTTACCAAAAGTTCTATCCATCACCTGTTAACTCATACACAGAACTACAGAGAACTTTCATCAAACTCCGCAAAGCTGACTAGGCAAAATTTGAGGAACACATTGAACAAAAACTGAATACGTCAACAAATGTCTACGATGCGGAAAAGACCTTAAGGAAAGCCATCAATGTCCCCCACAAGGAAGAATTAAAACAGTGGTTGCTAATTTTCTCAGCGACGCAGTAAAGCTTTCTGAAAAGAGATGAGATGCACAGGAAACATCCAGGGAACCCCAAAATGACACAACTAAATCATGAAATAACTTTCTTCCCTATTAGGTCAAAATGCCGCCTGAACATAGTAATTCCAGTTTTCGAGTCTTAAAAAAGCACTCCAAGAATAGATCTTTATAACTCTAACTCTATCAGTCGTTAAAAAGACAGCACCCCAATACAATTAAATTCTTTGAAATGTAAAAACCAAGAGGTCAATAATAGCTCCGCTCAGCTATCGCAGCAAGTAGTCCAACCAACGCAGACGAAACGGCGCAAATAGGAGCTGAAATGGAGAAAAAGGATGATAACTCACGGTGATTTTGGCGATTGCGAATCCATATCCTTTGGTGCCATCTGAGAAGACAAGCTGCTCAAATATGCTGTTCAGTTCGCTCACGAAGTTGGCAATCTCTCCTGTCACCACACTCGCATCTCTGTACTGTGCAGTGAACAAATGGTCGCTCTGTAAAAAACATCCAAATATCAATGATAACATTGATACACGCTTAGACAAGTGGAAGCTTAAAAGAGCTTTCGGAGTCTTAGGGCTTTTCAATGTTAAAAGAGCTTTCGGAGTCTTAAGAACACAAAAAAGGAATGCCCTACCATTTTATCTACACTGTAAATTCGATCACGGAACGGTGGAAGTCTTTCGGAATGGTGGAAGTCTTTCTTCTGTTCCGATTGTGAGTGAAAACCAAAAACGTTGGAAAATCTGTTCCAAATTGATCATCACGAAACGTTCAATTTGTGATAATAGCTCCTAGAGTACATCTCTGATATGAAAACCAAAAAGATCAATGCAGATATCTGACGGTTTGCATCCCATCAAAGCGTAGGATACCAGAGGACTAGCCTCAGATTTTCGGTCGTATATCCGAAACATGAGTTGTGGTTCTGAATACTTTTGTTATTTCAAGTTAGTAATGCAAATTTAGATATTTTATCTATATCGTTCAGTAAAACGGTGACACCTCTTCGGCTCTTAAAGAAGAAATTCTTTCGTAACAGCTCGGTTACTGCATATCATGAACGCATTTCTGTTACAGATTGCCAATAGTCAACTTGTTTATAGCTGAAGCTTTTAAATATCTTTTAGTATTAAATTTGAATCTTTTTGAATCTTTTAGTATTAAATTGCCGCCAATTGAGTTCAGTTGCTTGAAATTGTGATTGAGAGCAAAATTTAGATCACGCGAAACGCAAAAAGTCAAGGGCGTGGAAGTCACTCGAAAAGTCAAAAAGGTCAAGCGAAAATTATGCATAAAAAACGACACACACGTTTAAAATAATTGCTATGAACTTCATTCAAGAGCAATTAATAAACAACACAGATCAAAATATAACTTAATTTTCCTGAGTACAAACAACATGAAATTAAAACTAATGAGAATAACAGATTACCAAAGCCAGCATAAACACTAATTGCAAACAAAATATAACCCTAGACAATAAAAACAGCCGGCAGACTGCCGTAAAATAGCCGTCGTTCACGCACTTGATGCAGATCGGGATTGCAACAGAAAAAGAAAAGAAGAAGAGACAAATTGACGGAATTTTTTTCTCTTTTTTTTCAGTGACAAAAAGTGTTCGAATTTGGTGTGCAGTTTCAGTAAGATTCTAAAACAATACTCAATTCAGCTTCTAAACTGAAAGCTTATGGGCTTAATACCGATATCAGCTAGCAAACACTCTAATGAACTTTGATAACCCAATTCTCAATGACTTAATGACCGGGCTTTATCGGTTTATTCCGTCTCTTGATTTTGCTCTTTTGACTTTGATCTCACAATTGACTTTGACGCTCACAATTGGTTTCATTTCAGCAACAGACATAATTTCTGAATGCGCGCATCAAATCACTAAAAAAAGTAAAAAACTCAGTGTGAAAAAGTTGCTCCAGAAGTGAAGTCGAATGATCGAATGTTCAGGAAAACGCTCAAGGAAGGAAGCATTTTGCATTAAGAAGACATTTTTTTTTACAAATTGCTTCAAACCTCTTTCGAGAGCAATTAACAATGATTTCAGATGAACCAAACATAGCCGGCAGATTGACGGAAAATAGCCAAGATAGACGATTGTGGCCTTCCACGAATTGAAAGAACTAAAGAAATAAGATAGACAGATCGACCACCAGTCATTTAAAAGACCACTCGACTTTTTGGGTTAGATTTGGACTGTCAAGTTAACGACACATACGGTCTATAAGGAAAAAACACTAAAAGAGCTTTTTCAAAATTGATATTCTAAATCAAAAACTCAAGGTTAATACTCAAGAATTAGGGCATATAAGCTTGGCACTACTTAGATGCAGATGCACACTATAGATCTTTAACTAGTAAATGCTCACAAAACTTAAAGTTCCATAAATGAGTTCAGAGGTCGTTTCTTAAGTGAGGTCAGTCACGCAATTGACCTGAAAGTAGAAATGACGTCACGCACACAAATTTTAACTGCAAAGCAGTAGAACTCATTGAGGTCATTAAAAAAGTCAATTCCAAGAAGTCAGGTCGTAAGAATCATCGATGGAGACGACGAATTAAAAAAAAAACACGATTTCCCCAATAAAAGCCGCTATCGCTTTGCATCTATTATTTAGAAAAAAAAAGAAAATCTTAAGTTTGATTTTTTAAATTCCAAAATCTCCTTATTTTATCTCAAAATAGCTGCGGCGCAAAATTATGGTTGACGAAATTGGAAGTGCTCTTTGGGTGAAGTTAGAACTGCCAAAAATTGCTACTTTTGGCGTGGCGGCGTGAAATGTTAATAAAAATTTTACAATTAAAACTAAAAATTCACGAGATAAATGAATAAAGAGAAAAGACAATATATTCAACATCTGGTTACAGCTTTGTAGTATTAAAAGGATGAGAAGTTAAATGTTCATCCTGCAGAAAAACGGAAATTTAAGTTTTACAGCTAGGCCTTTTGTTTCGAAGTTGTTCAAATGTTAAGGCTAAGGCGCCTCATGCCAAAATACCCGATTATCCTTAATTAATTTGAGGTCAAAATCTTAAAGAAATCAAAACCTTCTCCAAGAGGTAGATGGTGATTGTGTGTGCATGATAAATGGGAGGGGGCAGACTAGATGAGTTAATCGTGAGAGTTTACAGTGATAGAGAGGAGACAGGTATTTTTCTTATGAATGGAGTTGGGGGTTGAAGAACCATCGTCTCCATTTCCTTCTCCGGAGAAACTCGAGTTCCTTTCACTTCCTCCAGACCCAGATGAGGATCGTCTAATACGACTCTGGAGCCACTCTTTCGTACTATCACTGTCTAAAGAGAGCTAAAACATGATCCAATTTAAAATGGGGGCAAGAAAATACATTGAAGTTGAAACCCAATAGTAAGACTAGTTGTGAAAAACTTAGTTCATTTTTACTTTGTTTGAGAGCAATCAACATTAAAAAGGAAATGTGGCCCTGCACAAAAATGTTTGTAAGAGCAATAGAACAAAACCGATACAAGCGCATCCACCGGGGAACCCTCCGTCAAGAAAACAATGTGGGAGATCTTGGAAAAGCCCACCAGTCTCTTGTAGCAGTATCAAAAGCTATTTGAATTTAGATCAAAGCGCGATTGAATTCATTTGCATAGAATTCACTTGCATAGAATGCACTTGCATGTTGCATAGAAAAGACAGGCAACTACAATAATTGCCTCGAAACAGCTACAATAACAACTTCGTTCGAGAACAATTAATAAAACCAGAAATGCAATTAGTGCTCAAGTTTCTATGCAACAGATTGTGCGATCAAACTCAGCCGGGTGATTTTTAAGCCATTTTTTGAAAAAGCATTGACCATGACTATGAAAATAACATCTTCACTTCGATCGACAACCATTTTCTGCCTTTCAAGAAATCATATCTCTGCTCTCATGAAAATTTTCTGTGGAGCAACTAAAAACCAGGGTGCTGTCAAACTAAATAACGACCTCATGATATGAATAGAACAAAGTCACGAGCGAAATCTGGTTTTTAGACGAGAGCTGCAAATAGGTTGAATTGACGATAAGATGCTGACAGAAAGGTTGATAAAAATAATTTAACCGAACTTAGTGATGACGCATCTTCTTGGAGCAGTAAATATAATTCGGCCACAAAAATCGACCACAAATGAGTGATATCTCGTGAGAGAAAGAAATTGAGATTACAGAAATCATACAACACATAGTGGTGAGAAATTTGTTTTATGACTCAGGGCCCCAACATGAGAAAAGAATCTGTTTTTGCAACTCTGGCAGCCATTGATTTGCACGAGCAATCAGATGCGTTCCGCGATGGGAAATTTTTAACAGCTCCACTTGTCTTTTATCAAGTCTACACAATTCACGCTCAGTTTAGCGACGTATACTTGCTAAATTAGTATATTCGAGGTTTCATTTTGGAACGCATTGCTTAAAGAGAAAGAAAATATTTAAATTCATTTTTGATTTTCTAATTCATTTTTGATTTTCTACCTTGGTCAAAACGTTTGGGAGCATGTGTAGTCCGCCCACAAAGCGTCAATTATATCGTTCGACACAATTCTACTGTTAAGAGGCAAAAACTGATACTTGTTAAGACGTGTTGAATTTGTTATTGAGATCCAATAGTTTCTGTAATTCAAGTCTTTCATTTCCTATCTCAAAAATTTTTCAGTTTAATAATAATGCTATAAGCTATCTAAGCTATCTCCTTATTGTAAAATGTCGATCATGAACCAGTTTTAAAATTTCTGTTCTCTCACAACAACCCGCGGCCGGCTTCTCCGTTTTTAACACTTTACCCCACGTTCCGATCAGATAAACTCAATATTTGATTATTGCAAAGTTCTCTACCCACTCGGGCCCCAACCTGCGACCCCGGAATGCGCGTCGAAAGCACCAACCACTACCCTTGGTTGTTTTTAGTTTTCCGACTTCAAAGCATTCATTTAAGAATAAAGCTTCACTTTATTTTTGATCTCTCTAAAGAGCACTTAGAACGGGACTATTTTGTCTGGGACTGTTTTATCTGTTTACCGTAGTTAACAGTATTAACAACCCGGATCACTGGTGCAAAACACTGAAAAGAGCTCGCTTTAATAATTTTAAGTTGAAAACTAAACTTTTGCAAAAATAACGTCGGGTGCAACTTACTTTGAGGTTCACTCTAGCTGCCTTTACGTGATTTTTGTGTGATGCAGTATTTGAAAATCGATTTTAAAAATTAGCAAATGAAGCGATTAAATTGTACAATAAAAATTCGGCGATGATCAATGAATAGAAGTTCAAAACTTTCATCCAAAAAATCAGAGAACGAAAGATCTGTAGATCAAATGTATCACCGAAACAAAAACTTCAACTAGAATTCAAATTTTGGACATTATAAAAATATTTACTTGTGCGTGAAAAGAGCGTAAACGCACCTTTTCTTTTAAAGACGACGCATCTGAAACATGACTGCGAGTTGAAGGGGGGTCAAGTTGTTGAGACTGTATTTGCTGCATGTATATTTGAGTAGCACCATTATATGCGCACGTGGACCTCTCTTCTTCCTTATCACTGTATCTGTCCAATCGCCCTCCTCCAAGTGTGTAATTAGCAGCGTCATCTTGGTCGACGTCTACTTGTTCGATATTAAGACCAAGTGGGTCTAGTACCAATGAGGACTCGTCATAAATAACTGAATGAGGCACGTCGCCAGTAGTTTTCGTATCTTCTTCAATATTAACATGTTTCGTTTTCCCGTGTACAAAATTTTCTGCTTTAAACACCATTCATGAATTCAGTCTTGAATGTTTTTGCATTGATATCTGTTTCATAGCCTGATAAGAGGTAGGACTACTCGTTACAACAATCTACTAGTGTACAGATGTAAAACGGGAAGCTTCAAATGCTCATAATAAGTAATTTTATAAACATAGCCGGCAGAATGCCGGAAAACAGCCGCAATAGACGCTTGTGGCCTACCATGAATTGAAAAAACGAAAAAAAGAATAGAGACAGATTGACCACCAGTCCTTTCATAGACCACTTGACTTTTTATTTAGATTCGGACAGTCATTTTTTTTAATCTTCAAAAATGTAAATTTCAAGTTATAACCACAACAAAAACGTTTGGTTAAATATTTACATTTTCAAAATCGCCTCGTAAATATATGAATAGTTTGGTCTTTATACTTCAGTAGAACAAATTTCTAAAGCCTCTTACTTGTCTATCTATTGGAACACGTTCATGCAGTTTGACCATTTCGCTGCTTAGTTTTTCCTTAAATTTATTTTTAGTTTTCTCTTTTCGGATTTCAATTGGCAAATTATTCCACTTCCTAGAAAAATTTCTAATCAGTGACCTGTCACTCCATTTGGAATGGCACTTATTCTTTGGAAAGTACTGGAGAGTTCTGGAGTTTTTGCTCAATTCGTACTTTTCAAAAATCCTGAATGAGGAGTTTTTGGTGTCTCGACTGCTCTCTTTATATTGTGAGAGGAGGTCAAAAAATTTAAGCAGACAAACTTTTTTTAATGAAAAGCTCTGCTGGTAAAACTCTATTTCAATAAAAGATCTCTTGCACTGTCAAATTTTTTGCGCAGGTGGCAAACCTTTATTCCCCAATTTATTTGTCTATTAACTCTCTGAAGTGACATAACCGAGAACGATTGAAAAAAATGGCACTGAAATTGAGATGGGACAAAACAAGTGATTTAAAAAGCCCGATTCTTGCTTTTAATGGTAGAAAATGTCTTACTAAGTAAATTGACCTAATAGCATTTGCCATTTTTGTTAACGTTTTGTTTAGCTGAATATCAAAAATTAGGTTGTTATCAATCATTATACCTAAATAACGACAACTTGTTTTGGCTCTATGAAAATTCCATTATAATGCAATTGTTCAATTTTTGACTCACCAATTTTTGAAAAAAGCACAATTTCTGTTCTATCTCGGTTTAAAATTAGCATATTTTGCCTCATATAACTGTCAGTATTTTCAAATACACTGTTAATTTCGCATAAAAGATTTTCATCGGATTTGGAATGACAAATAATGCATGTGTCATCTGCAAACTGTAAAACGTCCTCTTTTTTTCATTTTTTCTGGGAAATCGTTGATATACATTAAAAAAAATAAAGGTCCGAAAACTGTTCCTTGAGGTACTCCGTGATTGATTGTCACCCAGTTCGAATATTCAATGCCGTTCTTTACGCATTGTTTTCTGTTAGATAAAAACGATTCTAGCATTGCAATTGATTCCGTACTAAATCCATATTTTGCAATTTTTTCGAGAAAAATTTTGTGAGATATTGAGTTAAAAGCTTTGGCCAAATCCAAGAATATACTAACAACGGTTTCGTTTTCTTCTAACGAACTGTTCACTGATTCTGTCAACGATAATAATATCATTCGAAGATCTTCTTTTCAGAAACCCAAACTGATTTTTATTGATTATTTCATACTTTTCAACATGTTCTAGCATTTGTTGGAGCAAAATTCTTTGAAAAATTTTTGCAAGAGTCGGTGTAACTGAAACTGGTCGGTAGTTTTCTGCTTCCAGTGGATCACCTTTTTTGTAAATTGGAGTTACATATGCTTTTTTAAGTACATTGGGAAAAACATTTTTTGATATGCATTCGTTTATTGCAAACTGTAGATGTGTTCCAATAGACATTTTGCTACACTCGAAGGACCATGTAGTAAGTAATCCAGGACCCGCTGCTTTGTTTTGTGGTAATTGATCAATTACAGTAAACAGTTCTTTTCTCGTTATATGTCTGAAGGAAAACTCAGTTTTGTCAAAATCATAGTCCGGTAGCTCAACCTTTTCTGTCTCGCCTTCGTATAAACCTAATTTTGAAAAACAAATATTAATTGTGTTAGCGATTTCTTTTTTGTCTTTTAAAATATCGTGTTTGAACCGAATTCTTGCAAATTTTGCTATTTATATCCTCGTGTTTTATCTTTGTTTTAATGAATTTCCACTGTTGTTTTAAATCGGGAAGACTTTCAAGCAATTTCTGTGAATAATTGTGACTCGCTCTTCTAAGTAGTCTGTATGTATGGTTCCTTATTCTTTTGTATGTGTTATATGTGTAAACGTCTCTTTTTTCCAAATATTGAAAAACCTGTGCTTTTCGTTGATAAGATTCAATATTTCTCTGGATAACCAATTCTTTTTTGTTGACTTTGACGTTGGCGATGGCTCTCCTATTTTAATGGGAGCTACATTATTCAGAAAATTTTCAAACATATTTGAAAATTTTTCAAAATTTGAGTTTGCATTGTTTTGTTGATACATGGGACTCCAATCCGCGGATGCAATTTTATATACGCTCTATAAGAAAAAGCTCTAATGGAGCATTTTTTTCAAAATTACTATTCGAAATCAAAAACTAAAGACTCGAATACTCAAGAATTAGGGCATATACGTTTGGCACTACTTAGATGCACAAAATTGACCTTAACAGTAAACTCACTAGTAAACTTAAAAAGTTCATTAAATGAGTTCAGAAGTCATTTTTTTGAGTGAGGTAAGTCATTGAAGAAGTCAATTCCAAGAAGTCAGGGTAAGACGAAAAAAATCTGTTAAACGAAGAAAAAAACATAGCAGGACAAGTCCTGACGTACAATTCAAGGAATTTTCATTGACTAGACAAACAGATTAATGTCAAACTGCCGCATGTAAACAAAAAAACACTAGCGAGAAATAGAAATCTGGTTCAAACAAAAAACTAGGCCTAGAATGAACTATTAATGGATTCGGAAAACCGTTTGGAAAAAATACGAGCCAAAAAATCGAAAAAAGTAAAAAAAAAACATACCCAGCAGACTGCCGGAAAATAGCCGCCCTTGATTCCCATAACTCTATTGGGATTGAAGAAAAAGAAAATATCAAAACTGATTTTGTACAGAAACATTTTAAGTGCGATTTATTTTGATGTAATTTCGTAGTTGAACATATTCCTGTCTCTCAGTGGGAGGTTACAGGGTCTAGTATCAATACCAATAAGCATTATAGATAGTAAGTAAAACTTATGCGAACCGGGCATATAAAAATGGGCTTTTTGGGTTTATCCCGTTTCTATTTCTGACTTTGATTTTTTATACCGACTCTCTTCATGTTGAATTGCTTTGCTGAGCAGCTGCTGTTCAAAAAGACTTTGAGCAGAATGACAGAAGAGTGAAATTAGCCTAGAGAAGTCAACAAGATTTCACGCAAAATGTCGAAAAAGCATCAAAATGATGTAAATCGAAAAAAAAAGTTCGACGAAGTAAAAAACATAGCACAACAAGTCCTGACGTACAATTCAAACAAAACATTAGGCCTAGAACGAACTATGAATGGATTAGGTAACCCATTTAGAATAAAAATCCGATCAAAAATTCCGATGAAAACAGTAAAAAAAAATCGAAGTGAAATAGCCGCATGTGAACAAAAAACCACTAACGAGAAAACGAATTTTTGTTCAAACACCGTTTTCTCACTCTACTTTAAAATTAGAGCAAAAAAATTTAAGCCGCAAAACCACTCGCTTTTTCGCTCCATTTCCTGTTTCGGCGTGACCAAAAATCACTACTCCAATCTGACTTCAAAAATCATGAAAATGTGTGGACAGATCTTAAAAAAAGACAGCGCCCCAATAAAATTCAAATTCTTTGAATTGTAAAAAAATCAGGAGCGCTATAATAGCCGTCTGAGAAGATGAGGGCGGCTATTAATCAAAGTGAAATTGCCGCATGTGAACAGAAAACCACTAGCGAGAAAGCGAATTTTTGTTCTAACACCGTATTCTCACTTTACTTTAAAATTAGAGCGAAAAAATTTTACGCCGCACAACCACTCGCTTTTTCGCTCCACTTCGTGTTTCAGCGTGACCAAAATCACTACTCCAATTTGACTTCAGAAATCATGAAAAAGACAGCGCCCCAATACAATTCAAATTCTTTGAATTGTAAACATAGCCGGCAGATTGCCGGAATAGCTGCGAAAGAATAGACCTGCGTGCCGTATAATAGAGATAGAAACAGATTCAGATCCAAATTGAAAAAAAAATCGACGCCGATCAAAAAACTAGGTAAAAAACATTATTCAGCGATAAATTAATAAAGCTTGTTAAAATTCATTCCGCAGAAGCCTCTTATTAGGGACCTTTACTGCACAAATGAGTTCCTTTGACCTTAAACAAATTCAAATTAAACTTAAGTTTTAAAGTGCAAAAGTCATTTTATTGAGTGAGGTAAGTCACGTATGATCAAAATTTAATCACGCAAATAACCTAAAAACTTTTGCTAAAGCGAGTGAGAAATGACGTCACGCGCGCAAATGCCGTTAGTGAGAAGAAGAAGTCATTCAGAAAATTTGACTTTTTCAGCTTTGCTGTGTGAACAAATGTAAAACGAAAAAAAGGCGTCAGACGACGAAACAAAAAACATAGCAGGACAAGTCCTGACGTACAATTCAAAGAATTTTCATTGACTAAACAGAAAACTAGACCTAGAACGGACTATGAATGGATTGGAAAAACCATTTAGAAAAAAAATCCGATCCGAAAAATCGAAAAAACTGTAAAAATCAAAGTGAAATTGCCGCATGTGAACAAAAAACCACTAGCGAGAAAACGAATTTTTGTTCAAACACCGTTTTCTCACTCTACTTCAAATTTAGAGCAAAAAAATTTTACGCCGCAAAACCACTCGCTTTTTCGCTCCACTTCTGGTTTCGGCGTGACCAAAATCACTACTCCAATTTGACTTCAAAAATCATGAAAATGTGTGAACAGATCTTAAAAAAAAAGACAGCGCCCCAATACAATTCAAATTCTTTGAATTGTAAAAAACCAAGAGCACCGCAATATAGCTTCGCTCAGCTTACAGCTTCGCAGCTATAAAAAAAATCAGGAGCGCTATAATAGCTTCGTGGAATTGCTGACGCGGCTATTAACAAATATAAAAAATATACATCAATTTAAGTATTTCAATATAACAACTTCAGGTTCACATATTGAGCTGTAAAATAATCCCGCTTCTGACACGGACGCTTGACAATGTTCGATACCACATTATGTTCCGACCCCTCCCAACACTTGGATATCTTCCTACAGAACAGCAGTCACGAAAAGGGGCAGAACTTGGATAATAGTGTTCGGTCTTTGACAAATTATCCTACTTATTCCACAAAAATCAAGTTCATGAACAACCAAAGCGCCAAAGCAGTGTCCCTTGCTTAATGTCAGAGCATAAAAAATCAGAGCATATAAAAATCAGATACTTAGACGATATGACTTACAAACTGAAAAAATAGTTTTAAATAACTGGAGGGGTCCAGATTCACATAACAATGAAAGTTTCCAACTTTTAAATTCTCAAGAAATGTCGAAAAACAGAAACCGGTGCAATTTACAAACCAACGAGTTCAAGAAAAGAGACAAAAACCAACTTATTGTCCTGTAAACTGCTCTCGGTTGGATTTTCCAGGACCAAATTGATCTCAAACAACAGTCCGGCAGCTGGTTTGCTAGTAGCTAGAGTCATCATAGTGAGGTTAAGTTAAGAGAGTTGTAAAAAAAGATTCATTGGTTTTTTGAGTGGGATGAGGGGGTGTGGGAGGAGAAATCGCCCTTTACACAATGATTTTATGTCTTTTCAGCATCTTAGGTAAACTGTACAGTTGTACTTGTAGAACTGTAAGCAATAAGAAAGCTGCTCAGCAACTGAATGCCCTCTTTGCTCTGCATGTTTATCCCGTTCTTGAGGACGAAAAGTTGAAAGCGTCAGACTAGGATTTATGTTCTAATGTATTAAGACAATCAAAGGGTTAAAAATTTGATTCTTTGTTAACAAGTGAGAATTTGTTAGTGCGAGAAGGCGACGAAGTATGGCAAAAAAACTTGGCAAAGTGTTTTCAGGTGCATTTAACTACTTTTATCCCTTTGATTCTCTAAAACTGCAACAACATTTGTTTGAGAGCAATCAATAAAGTCTTAAATTGTCTAACCGGCTGAAATCATCGGTTAAATATCCAAAACTAGGGCCCAAACCCCCAAACTTTGATCCTCCATAACTCCACAAAATCCAGAATTCCAAATTTCACAAATCCTCCACAATATTTTCGATCGGCCAAAAGTGACTGAATAAGAGCGCCAGTTGTCCTTAAAGCATCATCCCTCTCACTAAGGTTAGGGCCCGAACAAAAATCACTCATATGCATGTAGTGTTTAGAAGGAACACTTTTTTGTTAACAATATTAGATAGTCAAATGCTACGGAGGGAAAAGGAAATAGATTGCACTATTGTTGTATTGATCGCCAGCATCTGCGTCCGAAGTTGCGGACCTGTTGAGAATATTTCGTGTGAAGGATTCCAGTGAGTCGACATAGAATGACTTGTTTTCTTCCAGGTCTTTTATTCTGCCAAAGAATACACCATCACTCGCATATCCATACACCTAAAATGCCAACAAACACACGCAAGTTGAAGTACAAGTTGCACTCTTCACCGCTGATCTGAACGGTTTCTGAATCAGTCCTTAAATAGTTTTAATTGTTTCATTATTATCTCAGTATTATTATTGCTGACAATGATAATGATAACTACGTGGCTTTTCAATTTAATTTTCATCTATGTGTAAAAACACTGAATTATTCTATTCCTCTTACTGTATGCAAAAATAAAGTACTGACGACGTGTACAGCATTAGCACATACGCAAATCGAGAGTATATAAATTGCAAAAATGTAAATTCACTCCAAAAGGCTTTGACACCTTCTGCTGTCCTTGTCTTTTTCGGAATAAGTCAAAATGATAGTGCCGAAAACTTTTTTTTAGCTTTTGAAGTTGAAGAGTTGTTTTGGTAGAAGCTTACTGAGTTTGTCCTAATGTGGTGGCTCTCTTGAAAGCTGAATTTTACATAACTTTTGTTCTACAATTCAAACATTGCCGGAAAATAGCTGCCGTTGACCCACTTGACGCACATTGAGATTGAAACAGAAAAAGAAAAAAAGGAGACAAAAATTTACAGATTTATTCTAAATGTCAACAATTTTCTTTTTAGTGTGCAAATTCTGCATATTGGACTAGATTCTAAAAATACACTAAATTCAGTTTCTAACCAGAACGCTATTAAGCATTATACTAATTCCAGCTATCAATCGCTTTAAAGAACTTTGATAACCTAATGCACTTTGACTTAATGTCCGGGCTTTATATGCTTATCCTGTTTTTGATTTTGACTTTGAACGAATTCACTGAATTGCGCAATACATGCGCAAAAAAATTAAAATTCATGCAGTTGACACAGGCAGTGAGGTAAGTCAGAAGCATGAAAATCGTGATTATGTAAAACGAAAAACGTGATCAAAAGGTAAAGCGAATAAAAAACATAGCAGGACAAGTCCTGACGCAAAATTCAAAAAATTTTCATTTGCTAAGCAAAAACTAGACCTAGAACGGACTGAGTGAATTGGGAAAACCATTTCCAAAAAAAATCAGATCAACAAATTTAAAAACATAGCTGGCAGATTGCCAGAAAATAGCCGGAATAGATTCGTAGATCGACAGTCTAAAAAAACAGTAAAAAAGACAGACCAAAAAAAATTTCGTCTTTTCATTGAAGGCTGATCTGTTATATTTTGATTAAAAATCTGTATATGTTATTGCTGCCTCTATTAGCTGATCTCAAATAACCTTCATTTAGACTGACACACACCTATTTGACCTTATCTCTTTCAATTAAAGTAAAAAAAGTCAATTTCAAATTGAGGAAGTCATTTTTGAGAGTGAGGTAAGTCAAGTGTGACCAAAAATTTAATCACGCGCATGAACAAATAACTCGCTCCACTAATAGCGAAAAATGACGTCACACATGCAATTCAGTTGAAATTGCATGAACGAAAGAACAAAAAGTGGCTGTGACGTCATATGGTCGTAACAAAAATCATGACGACGAAATAAAAAAACATAGCAGGACAAGTCCTGACGTACAATTCAAAGAATTTTCATTGACTAAACAGAAAAACTAGACCTAGAATTGACTATGAATGAATTCAGAAAAACATTTTAAGAAAATCAGAACAAAAAAAAGGAAAAAAAAAACAGAAAATCAATATCAAAATGCCGCATGTGAACAAAAAAACCCCTAGCGAGAAATGAAAATTTAATTCAAACAAAAAACTAGGCCTAGAATGAGCTGTGAATGGATTGGGAAAACCAGTTAGAAAAAATCCGATCCAAAAAATCGAAAAAACAGTAAAAATCAGTGAAATTGCCGCATGTGAACAAAAAACTGCTACCGAGAAAGCGAATTTTTGTTCAAACGCCGTTTTCTCACTCTACTTTAAAATTAGAGCAAAAAAATTTACGCCGCAAAGCCACTCGCTTTTTCGCTCCATTTCCTGTTTCGGCGTGACCAAAATCGCCACTCCAATTTGACTTTAAAAATCATGAAAATGTGTGAACAGATCTTAAAAAAAAAAGACAGCGCCCCAATACAATTCAAATTCTTTGAATTGTAAAAAACCAAGAGAAGGCCAATAATAGCCCCAGCTGTCGCTGTGCGGCTATTAATAAAAAAACTGAAAATCAATATCAAAATGCCGCATGTGAACAAAAAACCACCACCGAGAAAGCGAAATTTGGTTCAAACAAAACACTAGGCCTAGAATAATAATAATAATAATAATAATAATAATAATAATAATAAGAATAATAATAATAATATTGAATTCAACCAAACATGGTTACAACCAGCTTGGTAGTCCCCAGATTAGGGGAGAAATCAAGTTTCAATAATTAAAATTAATGAACTATGATTGGATTAGGTAAACCATTTAGAAAAAAATCCGATCCAAAAATTCGGAGAACAGTCAAAAATTAAAGTGAACAAACAGCCGCATGTGAACAAAAAACCACTAGCGAGAAAGCGAATTTTTGTTTCAACACCGTTTTCTCACTCTACTTGAAAATTAAAGTGAAAAAATTTCACACCCCAAAACCACTCGGTATTTCGCTCCACTTCCTGTTTCGACGTGACCAAAATCACTACTCAAATTTGACTTCAAAAATCATGAAAATGTGTGAAGAGATCTTAAAAAAAACAGCGCCCCAATACAATTGAAATTCTTAAAATTGTAAAAAGGAGAGCGCTTAAATAATAGCCGTTGAGGCTGACGACGGCAATTAACTAATAGAAAAGTCATTTGCTGCGTTGATTCGAGTGAACTTTCAAAGCATTGTGGTTGATAATCTCAACAGATGATAACTAGTTTTTTACTTCGCAAAAATAAAACATACAAAATGCAACAAACTACAAAATACAACAAAT
The DNA here is from genome assembly GCF_964194025.1 of Convolutriloba macropyga. Lineage (NCBI taxonomy): Eukaryota > Metazoa > Xenacoelomorpha > Acoela > Convolutidae > Convolutriloba > Convolutriloba macropyga. The sequence continues at coordinate 43,958,848 of NC_134471.1, forward strand.
TTTTGCAAAAATACAACAAGTTTTTATAAAAGAAAAGTACCGGTAAGATAATTGCCTTCAGTTTTAAATCTTTTTCAGTAATCATACATCTTTACAAGAATAGCAGAACAGTGCAAAAAAAAAAACAAACGACAAGAGCGTTTTGATTGAATTTATAGTTTTTAGTAGTCGACAGGCCATTTTTACAGAAAATTTTAGATTTCACATTGATAAGCAAGGTTTTCGACAGAAAAAACTAAATAGCCTTAAAAGAATCGATTTGCCATTAAAAAGAGGGTTACACTCCCTGGTGTTGAAGTACAACGTTTCGATACAAGAAAAGACTTTTTACTCATGGAATTACTGACAGTAAACCTATGCGCTTCATAGCATCTTAATCCTTTAAAGGTGCCTTGTAGTTGTGCTGTTGCAGTGTAGACATTTTTGTTTGAAGAAAAGATTAACAACAAATTTTCAGCTTAAAGTATAAAACCATAGACTGATAGAACCAAAGAGCTTTTTTTATCGGTCTAAAAGTGCCGTGGTTACATAATTCTTGTTGCCAATTTGACAACTTAAAGTTCCATTGCAATACACTAAGGCGACAGTTTTATCTATTAGCTACACCTACAAGTAATGACTTGGCTTTTCTGTCGGCGGCTGAGAATGGAATTGAGGATGGATTGACAATTTAGACTCATAAGTGAAACATGACCTAACGAAAATGCTAACATGGCAATAAACACTCCAATAGGTTACGAAATATTAGTTGAGTATAGAAAATTGAGTACAAAAACAAAACGGATGAAGACAACAAAAACATGCTTTTTCACCCTATTTACAGACAGACCTCCAAAACTTTTGCGTTTACATTACTCAATGGAATACCAGTCCGCAATGTCGAAACAAGAGAAGGGTGTCTTGACCACTTCATTGTAAAGGAACATCATAAAACTGTTACCATAAAAACTTTTAGCAATCATTTTCCAGTTTCATTGTTATTACAAGATTGGAGCAAAATTATTCATCTGAAAAAATTGCGCAATGGTATAATAACTAAAACTTAAGATGAGCAAACAAAATCAACTTTTACCAACAAAAATGATTGGAAAAGCAAAATTGATTGGAAGAAAAATGGCGAAAATCGTGAAGTTACAAAAAGCAAAAGAAATGTAGATAATAAAACCATTGAAAAAGAGAAAATATTACAATGCCTTGGTTGGGACTGATAAAATGGAAAAAAACTGCCTCAGGCAAATCAAAAGCTGCAACTTTTTTGCGAAAACTGGCGAAACTCTGTCGCAGTCATTTAAACCTTCTTGAACTGATAACAGTAAAATTTAAAGAAATGATCAGAGCAGTGGTTTATGTTTAGTTTATGGTTTTAGTTTAAGGTTATGTAGGAAACGAGACACTGCTCTGTTCATTTCTTCAAATTTTACTGTTATCAATTCAAGAAGGTTTAAATGACTGCGACAGAGTTTCGCCTGTTTTCGCAAAAAAGTTGCAGCTTTTGATTTGCCTGAAGCATTTTTTCCATTTTATCAGTCCCAACCAAGGCATTGTAATATTTTCTCTATTTCAATGGATTTCTCGAACAGATAACACCACAGACTTGTACACATGAGACGTTGATTTACGGCGTCCCAGGGATCCATCTTAGGTCCAAAACTTTTCCAGATATACAAAAACGACGAGCCTCAACGCTGCTCGAACTCCGAAGTTATTTCGTATGCAGATGATACAACAATAACATCAGGCGTAGTAAATAAAATATAAAGAACGTCAAGCAGTGGTGTCATCAAAACTAATTAATAGTCAATGAAAAAATGCACGCTGCCTTTCGCATTTTTTACAGAACGATGAAATTTGCGTATCAATTTAAAATGGTTCCAAAAGTTACGTGTTGCCTGCTTAAACAGTTATAAAACACATCTAGACGAAATATATAAAAAAAGCTTTTAAAAAATATGCAGGGACAATTTCTTTTCACGAAAAAAGTACTCGATTGGGAATTTCATGAAAAATCATCATCTCCTTACCGTTTATGAACTTTTTGCTAATAATGTGTCTGAATTCACTTTCCATGAACTCAGAAAACCTGAGTCAGCTTACAAAAAACTATGTTCGCTCAGCAAGCATCGTGAAAATAACACAAACTTACTACAGCCCATTTCAAAAAATTATCATAGAAAACAATATCACGAAAATAATTTTACTCAACAAGGAATAAAAAAGCTGACTCCAGTTATACTCAAAACTTTCTTAAGATGCTTCAGTTACCTATTTATTCAGAATGGCTATGAAGTGTTCAACTTAATTTTTGACTTTTGTAATTCATTTGGTTTTCGTGAACGTTTTTCCGAGCACTTGCTAGATGGGGAGAAGTCCCTCCAAGTGGCCGTCCAGGCGTAACTTTTCTTTTTTTAATGAATTTTGCGTTTAAATAATGTCGCTGGTTAACAAATTCAACTATTTTAAAGCATTCACAACAAGAGTATGCAGTCTTGCAAAAATATCTCAATGGCGTTTCTAAGAGCCTAAGCTGCGATCTGCACTTAAAAATATTCGTTTCCTTCCAAGATATGCAAATATTAAACAAGCAGGAGATCAATTAAACCAACTTCGTTTGTGAGCAACTAAACAAACTTCGTTTGAATGCAATTAATTAAGCAACTTCTTAGATTTTTGTCCATACATGAATTGATTTGACACTCGATTAATGATTTTCACTTTTTAAATCTGATTTAGAAGAAACTTTTGCTTGATGAGGTCGTTTTTATTTAAACCAAACACCAATTATCGTATTTTAGAAGGACTATTTTGATTTTTTGAATGGAGCATGTTTTTGGGCTTTCATGGTTGGTTCTAAAGGGAAACGATCAAGCAAAAACTTTGCATTGAACACGTTTATGATAACTGCTTCATCCTTTGTTCGAGAGCAATTCATAACCTAACTATAAGCAAACAAAAATCCAAACGTAACCAAAAAACGTCTGGCGAATTGCTCTCAAACGAACGGCAAGCAATTGGCTTCGGTAGCACCTAGCTGGAGCTCAGCGCGCACCGAGGGGTGAACAGAGTACGGGGGTTCGAGCGTTTGCGGGTACGATTGGAGACAAGAGGGGGCCAAACCGCCAGATAGAGGAGGGTGGACTGAGAGTGGTGGGGAGGGGTGGTTGAGTGAGGTGGGGGTGTAACTTCGTCAAACATTCAAGATTAAGAACCGCCCTTCACACCATGAAATTCTCCTCAAAACAGTTCTGGTTGAATTGCATTCTTTAGAGACTGTTTAAGCGTAAGGCTCTAAGAACTTAATGCCCTCCAAGCGTTATCTGTTTATTCCGTTTTTGAGGACGAAATGTCAAATGGGGACGAAAAATCGGTCAAGCGAAAAATCGTATAGACTACGGGACTAATATAATTGCTACAAACTTCGTTTGAGAGCAATTAAACACACTTCGTTTGAGAGCAATTATGCAAACTTCGTCTGAGAGCAATTAATTACGCAATTTCTTAGATTTTTGAATATGCTTGAATTGATTTGACACTCTCATTATTGAGTTTCAATTTTTTAAATCTGATTTAGAAAAGCTTTTGCTTGATGTCGTTTTTGTTTAAACCGAAACAACATTTATCGTTCATTATGAAGACTGTTTTGATTTTTTTGAATGGAGCATGTTTTTGGATTTCTTTGGAAAAATTAAGAACTGGTATATTTCTGCAGCCCTTGATTTCAAATTCATTTCATCACAAGTATATTTTCTATCATCTGTGTTGAGTTAATGCTCATTTAAAAGTTTTCTTTTTCGTGCTTCACAATGTTAGCATAAATTCCAAAGAAATCAAATCAGTAAGAAACAATCGTATCAATAAGCAATCGAATCCCAAAACAACCGGATATCTATAAATAGCTTTAAAAGCTCTCAGTGCTTACTTGAACACTGGTTTATCTTTTTCTTTCGTCTCGGATAAATGTAGAACTTATTACTTTTGCATCTAGTTAGTCAAGTCTTTCGTAAGAATGAAAATAACGATTATCACATGTGATGAGTAGCTCTCGTAAAAATATTTAATTCTGCAGAGACTTATCCTTACCTCTGACTTTATAGGTCCCTTATCGGCCAATTGGCCCCTAACGAATGATACTCGAAGGCCTTTTTGCTTGCGCGAGTCGTCCAGGACTTGTGCCAGCGTCTGACATCCACCAGAAGCTGACTGGACATAGAACTCAGGGGCAAATACGTGTCTTCTGCTCTCGTGCAGTCGCAAGTGGAACTGCCTAAACAACATTCAAGATTTTCAAAGCCGCAAAAAATCTCGGAGATAAATTGACAAATAATGAACCTTAGCTCTTTCAACTGCCCGTACAGTTTTCAGTAATTATAGAGCTCGTAATCATATATTCCAGTAGAAATTGTGTGCCTGTTGTATGATGAATAACAATTAAGCTCAATTTCAGAATGAACCAATTTTTAACGAGAAGCTTCTGATGGGGAAGTGTTGGAGGTGAGGGGGGGGGGGGGGGTCAAACTTTTCAGAATGAGAAACGCCCTTCGAGCAATGAAATTATCATCTCAAAACAGTTTTGGCGGATCGCCTACTTAGAGACTAGTAAAGCGTAAGGCGCTAAGAAAGCTGCTCAGCCACGTAATGTCCTCCTGGCTTTACCTGTTTACGCTTTCCCGTTTTTGAGGACAAAACGTTAAAAGGGTCAGACGAAAAATAACATTAAAAAGAGGACCACAGGACTAATATAATTGTTAAAAACTCCGTTTGAGAGGAATTAATAACGACATCAGCAAACTGATATTAAATCACTCAATTTGTGTGCTCAATTGACCTAAAATATTAACTTCCATTTTTAAAAAAGACGCAACCGCTTTTATATCAACCACAACGCGACAAATGTAAAACAAACGGAACCCTCCTTCGGTTTCGAGTCTCATGATGAGGCCTGTGTACTTTGTAGTAACCTACGCGATGAGAGGACCCGGTCGATGTTTGCAACAAATAAACATACTGGCATAATCGATCGCAAAAATTTGCCAAAATTCTTCCATTTGTCAAAAATCTTCATAAAAATCTACAGCAAAATTGTTCAATTGAAGCCCGTCTTTTTTAATGCCGGCAAAAATAAAACAGAATTCCCGAAAACTTTAAAAGTAAGAGCCCTGTAGCTTGTACGCAAAACGAAAGCCCAGTGACACGAGCCAAATTCCCTATTTCTCGCCAGATCCAAAAGCGATAGCGATGGATCGATATTGAGATCCCTCATTCGAAGACTGGAGCAATTGCTCAGATACAAGTTAAACATGATTCAAGCGGATGAGAAACTTCACGACCGTTTACGCAAGACCTATTACATGGCCTTCCATAAACCAACGGAAACTGGCTAAGATTCCAAGAGGCTAAGATATGCAGCCACAAGGAAACCAAGTCACAAAAGAAAAACATTAATCACAATCAAACGATCTCATTAGTGAAAAAGAGGCGTATTCTCTAGATTTAACAAAGGTAAGAGCACCATCATGATGGTTAATTCACTTCTGAAAAAACAAACCATACAAATTTAGTTTCACTAGGGAAGATTTCGAGGAATTGTCCTCAGATTCGACTGTGACCCTTATGATCTGCACAATGGTGGCTATACCAACATCACTCAAGGATATATAGGGCTCAATTGCAGACCTACTCAATGAAGTAAGTGAGGATGTCGAAGTGGCGCCATGTCTGATGACAGTTCCCGATTAGATACAAAAGCCATTGATCTTTTTGATTCTTGCGAAGTTTAATTTTTTATCTAAAGTGACTACTCCTTCGCCATAGAAACTCAGGATTCATATAAACATAGCTTCTTGTAATGATCTTCGGTTCCCGATATCCATCTTGTAGCACTTTTCTGTAATTTCTAAATGTCCAGTACGTCTGTTTTCGTTGCGTAGCAAACTCGAGTCATACGCTACAACTGGGGCTACATAGTCCACATTATCGTTTAGTTTTGATTTTGTTGAAGTCTTGTAATGGATATTACGTTTGAGGAACAAGAGGGGCCGTAAGGCTTTATACTTCCTTTGAATTTTTGTGCCATTTCAAAATATTGGCGACTATTCCTAGATCCTTCTACGTTGCTGCACATGAGACTTTTTTGTCTCTAATATAAAAGTTCGTGTAGAAGCTATTCTTGAAGCTCAGAATTTGCCAATTGCTTTGAAAGTCGCACGTCGTCGAGGTCTTCTTGCAGTAATTGGGAACTTCCGGACAGGGGGAGTCATTTTCCGAGAACATTGGCTGAGGAAGCTTGACATTTGTACCATCGCATATTTTTTTTAACACAAAATCATAAATTGCAAAATCTTAGTTCAAAATAAACTGACAATTAACTTGGTTAACATGATATTCTCATCAACACAGCAGATTAGCAGTTCATTTAATCAAATATCAGCAGTCCGTTTCTTTTCTTCACAACAAGAAATAGGCCTCTTGCAATATGCCTTTGTTCTCCCCACTTAGATCAGGTAAGAACAAAAACTTGGGCATCTTAGGTGATCTTAGGCATTAACTTAGCTAGAGGTCTTTCTTCTGGATACATAATTTAGTTTTTCGGGTTGATGACATTTTCAAATTGAGCCGATTTGAAGTTGCTCGCACCATGTTCAATTTGATTTCAGTTTGATGCCCCCACTCATTGGGTGACAAAAACATCAGAGCGCTAGAAATTGGCGTTAAAATTTGTTGCCCCTGTTGATTGGGTGACTTATAAAACAGATTTTTGAATCCATGCCAGCAGACATTTATTCTACAAGTACGTTGTCCTCTCAAGTATCGTGATAAATATTTGACAACTTTTATCCGATTACAACAGGAACGTCAACATATTTCTTTAAGGAATAAAAGCTCCATCTTCATAGCGAAACGATCTCCATTTAGATCTAGTTCCTCTTATGCACAGATTTGAAGCCCTTAAGATTGCAAAATTTAATCTCAGTTTGACCCAGTTCATGATAATGCTGTAGGGTTTGTCCCACTTAGAAGCGAGTCTGTCCGCCAGTCTTCTGAGAAAAATTTTGCTCTCTCTCTCTCTCGCCATCATGACGTCAACACTGAAAAATAACGGAGTAAAAGCGATATGTTTTTCATGGCAAGCCTCGGAGTATTTTCTCTTTTCGTCAGCGCAGCTTTCCAACACATCCTCTGGATTTCTGTTGCTGTAAGATTTAGCCTCAGTGTCTGTGACACGAATATCAAACTAGGCAGTTTCTTGCGGGCTCCAGACACCTCTTATGAGAAGATCGGCTCTTAAAGCTTTCTGATTCTCTGAATGTTCACGAATTACTGGTTCTTTTTGAGTGTAAGTCCATGAAAGGCAGGATAAGTCTCCCAATAAATCTCTAATTTCATTATGCCTTTGTGTAATCAGGCCTCCTTTTTTGCAGATTAGGGCATGCTGAACATGGAAATCTTCACCACAACCGTCACATTTCACAGGGAGGTTTGTTAGGGGTAAACCGTATCTTAGCGCCATGGAATCCTGGAATTCGTTCTTCGACAAGTGTATTAAAATTGTCTCTCTCTGACACTTTTGCGGTTAACCAACAAGAGTTTCCCGTTTTGAAATTCCGCTCCATTCTTTTTCTCTCTGACGAGCATGCTTGTTCTAACAAAGCCTTATATGTATTACTCTGCTGGGACTCATTTTCCAGATGAAAGGTTTGTTTGCTGCTGCGAACGTGAGTTTTTGTATATTTTTTGATGGCTCAATCCGTATTGAGGCATGCAATAGCCCGCTTACTGCTCGGTACATATTATAACGGTAGAAGAGGGCCAGCTGTTGTCTCAAATCATCTTACAAATTCTATTCAAATCTTAAGGTTGGGGAGGGCGGACGAGGAGGGTGGGAGTTGTCCAGCTATTAATAACCTTCCTTCACTCCATGAAGTTGTCTCCTAAAAAGTTTCGGTGAAAACAATATTTAGAGATTACTAAGGAGTCCGGAACTAAGAGAACTGCTCAGCGGACTAATGCCCTCCGGATTTCCTTGTTTATCCGTTTTGAAGACAAATTAATAGTAGCCGCAGTAGAAACTATCAGATTAAAAAAGTATGAGACCAACAATCAGTAGTACAAAAAAGAGCATTAAAAAGACCAGCAGGCCTTATTCAATTGCAACAGATTTCGTTTGAGGGAAATAAAGAATATCAGTCCACATAATAATGCTAAAACGAACTCATGAACTATGACTTAAGACAAAAACATGGATAGAAAACATGGTTAGAAAACATGGATTGAAATTCACATTATTGCAGGACTTTGAATCTCTACAGAAAATTGATGCTGATGAACGAAAAACACTGAAGCATCTGACGATCGTCTTGATTCCGAAATTGCAGAATCCCTGGAAGTAAACATGAAATTTGAATGTCAAAGAAATGGCAAACAAAAGCCAGAAGGCAAACAGCCACTTCGAATAAAGTGCGAGATAGAAAAAATGAAATCTTCTAAAGAAAGCGAAGGGCTTAAAAGAAAATGAACGATTCAAGTATCAAGTAAGATTTTATAAAACCCGATCTAACAAAAACCGAGCGAGAAAATAGAAAGAAAATGGTGGCAGAATTAAAACAGAAAAGACTGTTGAATCCTTCCACCAAGTACAAAATCAAGGGCAATCAAATCGTTGAAAACAGAGGACCACGACTAACCATTTGTTCATGGAACGTGGAAGGTGTTAAAAGAACATTATCTACATGCACAAGTAACTCAATTGCATACAATATCTTACTATTAACAGAAACATCAAGTGTAAATCAGGTCGAAATACGTGGTTTCACATGCTTCTGCACAAAGGCAATAAAAAACGGGAAGGGGCGGCCACAAAGAGGTTTAGATGTTTAGAGGCTTTAAAAATGAGAATAACATGCAAGGTTCATCTGAACAATAAATTATTAGCACTGCAGATCAAAGAAATTAACCTAATTACAATTGAAGCACATTTCCCACCAAAAACCAATTTAGAGACAATATATCAAGCATTTACCGAAGCTTTGCAATGCTGCCAAGGCAAACCACGTAGATCCTGGGTGGCTACTTCAATTGCAGAGTTGACTCAACGGGAAAAGGTTAACTCACTATGCGAATTTCTAAAAAACTGGAATCTTCATTGTGTTAACGACCATAAAGAAGTAACGTACGAATTTCAGCACGGTAAAAGCGTTATCGATTTATTTTTCTCCTAGAAGGAACTCTAGCAAGGAACTCCTAGAACAAATTAACGAGATAAAGATCACCAATTCATTCTTAACCAAACCCAAACAGGTGTCTTGCTGCTTTTGACCTAAAAGGCAGACAAGATATAGCTGAAAGCAGAAGCAAGTGCGCGACTTCGATGTGGAACAATTGAACGAAAGAAAGAAAAGTGTTCAAAATCCACACGATAGCAACACAATGGACACATCTTATGACGAAAGAAAATCATCAAAATGGTTCAAAAGAGAACTGTAGTTATTGCATAAGCAGTTAAAAGCTGGATAAAGATAGACATGAAGGAGCTTCTAATTATTTTAAAATGAGAAGAGCCTTTAAGAAACTTTGCAGAGAGCACAAAAATGTGCATGAGATCCGGTAAGTTTCCTACTCAGAAAAGATGGGTTCGAAAGGAGAGATTTTTCGAAAATTACAATAATATTTCCAAGGTCTATTTAAAGCTGAGAGCGAAATATCCGATAAACTTTTAGACCACCAAACCTAAGCAAACCACGATTATTGTTTCTCAAACAGGAAATGTACTGAATTTTTGAATGCTCCAATAACACGAAGAAATTACTGAAGAAACTTTAAAAATGAAAACTTGTAAAGCAGCGGGACCAGATAGAATAACGAACACTTGTATTAAATTAGGTTTTCAGCAAATGCAAAGATACGTATTCCTTTTATTGAACGTCTGCTTTAAGGAGCATAATGTACCCCGAATTTGGAAATTATCATATATTAAACCACTTTATAGAGGCAAAGGGATCAAAACAGAACCAAGTTCTTACAGAGGCATTAGCTTTTTATATTGCATGTGCAAGTTGTTCAGGAGTATCATTTACCAGCGCTTGCGAACATTGGTCGAGCAAAATCTAATTTTACCACCAAGCCAATATGGTTTCAGACGTAAACTAACAACAATCGACGCAGTTTCGCAATTGAAAAAAGCAGTCAAGCACAACATCAGCTGCAATGGAAAATACTACGCCTGCTTCATTGACTACGAAAAAGCATTCGAATTCGTAAATAGGAACATGCTGCTTACAAAGCTGATACAACTTGGGCTCCACGGGAATATGCTACACACAAAACAATCAAAGCCAAAAGGCAATTTCCGCCAGATCCTTGATGGAGAATTCCTGTCAAATGAGATCGAACAGAAAACAGGAGTAGCCCAAAAAGACAAACTCTCACCAATTCTATTTAGTTTATTTATAGCTGATTTATATTTTCAGTTGAAATGCAAGGGGCTAGATGCCATATTGTACGCTGATGACCTCGTACCTGGGAGCCATAGCCAATGCAAACTACAAAAAAAATTGAATAATCTGAACACTTACTGTAGCAGGAACAATTTGAAAATCAATGTAAACAAGACAGAATGCATAAAATTTAGAAGAGGTGACTGTTTAGCTGTCGATAAAAAAATCTATATATCGAATAGAGAAGTTGAATTTACTAACACCTTCTGTTATCTAGGTGTAATTTTTTCAAGCACGTTAATCCCCAGTCATCATTAGAAGTATCTAATTAAAAAAAGCTTATCAGTCAGTAGCTTCAAAAAACCAAAAACTAAATCTGCAAAAAGTCAACTTCAACTCAGCTCAACAACTTTTCAATACAATTGTTTTTCCAGCCTCAACCTACGGACTAGAGACGTACGTCGATGAACTTTTTGAAATCGAAATAAAACAGCATTATCGAAAAATAGAATCCGTTTTTTGGAAAAGTTGGTGCGGAGTGAGCAAGTACACCTCAACCACAACGCTATTAAATAAGTTGATGTTTCAAGATATACACGGATTAAAAGACTGCCCGCCAAAACACAGGAGAATAATTGCCAAGTTCTATGCCAATGGACTGCACAACAATTTGTTGTATGGAAGGTTGTTACCAATGGGAATAAAATATGTGTGTGTGTACATTTTGCATGAGAACTCTTTTATCAACCCATCATATGCTTTATTGTAGTCAATTTTTGTAGTCTTTTAAAAAAATTCTATAAACTCTCGAACGATTAAATCTAATGTTTGTTTTTGATAACTGAAAATAATTTTCGACAATTTGACAGTGTGATTTGATGATTAATTCAATCTTGTCTCTCTGAACGAAAAACAGAATAGATCTCACTCTAACCTGTTGAGTGCATTGAAGCTCAAATAAATTGGTTGCTCTAATTTTATTGGCTGTTGACTAATTGCATCCGGCTCACCACCAAATGTATTTACAGAGCGGCGAACTCTAAACGCATTTGCATTTCTTTTTTCTTGATGATTGAGAAGAACGGACTTTGAATAAGATAAAGTTTCATAATCCAGACTCGTTATTAGTGGAATAATAAGAAAACTCAGGAAAACGAAGCAAAATAGCTTTACATTGTCCATCTAAAAACGAGCAATTAATGCTGATTACATCTGAATATTGTGAACAACATTTGAACGGAAAACCCGGTAAATAATTTTCTAATCTGAAACAAATAGTAAACATTTCGGGTTTGACCTATTATAGCCCCCCTCCAGCTTAGTGGTCAGATAACCTATAGCCCCCCTATTGACCATCCTCTTCTAGTTTTCAAACGCATGTTTGCATTCAAACAAACCAGAAACAAATTTATCGTCGAAGTTATGACGATGATTGAAATAACAATTCATTTAAACTAAGTGGCCTTTCTCTTTATAACCCCCTTTGACAACGACCATAACAACTATGACTCAAAAACGAGTTTGTAAAAACAGTAAAACCAAAACTTTGACTCAAAAGAACGGACAATGATTTCAGGATTAGTAGTAGTAGTAGTAGTAGTAGTAGAGGATTCGGGTATGCTTCCCGGGGCTTCAATTTGTGCCCCTGTGTCAGTCCAGTTTTGTAATATCCGTGCACTGTCAACGGTTACGGTTTGGGTTGGATGTTATTCCTAAGCACTTTAAACCTCGGAGTTACTGAGGAAAATTTTCCAAGTTTCAGACTTGAATTTAATGGAGCAAATGTAAAAGTTCAATCAGTTTAATACAAAATTAGATCAATTGCTTGTAAATATTAGAAGATTTGTGAAGATGAGAGATGTAAAGCAATTAAAGAGAGGCAGCTCGATTGTGTAAGGTTTAGGTTTGAATATGTTCTTTGGTTTCAGTCCTATCAATGGTTAATTGATCTTAGGTTATTTTTACCCATTTTCGTTAATCTCCGTGGGATTTTCTCATAGTTATTTTCTACCGCATGGGTCCCTGTTAGTTAAACTAACAGATAACAGGTTTACCTGCATGACGAATCCCGTCATGAACAAACATTCCTTGACATGTCCCGTCAAGATTAAATTCTATGATGATTCCCATCATTATTTATGATGCTTTCTCTATATTGTTAAAATCCGGTTTACTATTAGTAACCATCTCTTTTTGTTCTCCTTTTTGTTTATGAAAATTTCGAATTATGCGCTTAATATGTAATTTATGAGCATGTCATACATTATGGTTCACTATACTGCCTTCCTCTTAGAAAAATGTGAGTGTTCCACTCACTCACACAGTAAGAGTTTCAAATGTCCATTTTCGAGTTCATATATTCTTGTGCTTTTTCAATGCCGTACTTGTCATAGATATTACGGGCCTCCTCGTCTTCCATAATTTTCTTTGCTTGAAGAATGATTTTGAACATGTCCTCACGACCACCCTTGTCCGGATGACAAAGCATTGCTAACGTTTTGAAATGTTTCTGGATAGTACTGGTTGTGGCCCCCTGTGGCAGGAATAGAAGTTCATAAAAGTTTGGAGGTCGACTGAACGGGCTCTGCGCATTGATCGCCTCCAGCCTCCTCTGTATGACCTTCTTTGAGGTTTGCTCTGTTTTTACTCTACCCCTCAGCTTTCTATTGTCTATCTCGGCATTCTCCAACTCCCGAGCTAAGCACTCCCGCTCGTCCACCAGAGCGATACATTCCCTTGTTTTTGTTTCGGCTACATTTGTAACCTCCTCCAACTCTTTCTTCAATGTTTCCACCTGCCTTCTGCAGGACTCCTGCTGATTCCCAGCGTATTCAAGTTGCCGTTGGGTCTCCAGCAATTGATCACCTAATCTTTGACTTTCAAGTTTTAACTGCCGGAGCTCCTCTTCGAGCCGAGCCCCGGCTGTTCCCAGCATTTCGCTGTTGTCAATCTTCTTTTGTTGTTCCTCGATTCTGTGTTGCATCTCATTTAACTCATCAACGCTAATAGCGGCTCTATCCACTATATTGGGTGGTTGCAGCTGCGTCAGTGGCACCACGTACCTTTTGTTTGAGGTTAAACCAACAATCCGATACACTTGTTGCCTGACTATTGACCTCACTTCGAACAACTCGGGTAGATAGTAGCAATAATCACCGATTTTTGGTTCTGCCATTCCTACATATCATACACGTAAATTAGTCTAATGTATCAATTTCAATTTCTGTCATATCTGGTACAGATTTTGCCTTTTTGCTTTTATAACAACGATGTTTGTTTCACCGTCACACCGTTCAACTGTCCTTTTTCTTGTCAATTCTTGTTCCTTTGTACGTTGTTTTAGATAATGAAAATAACCTAGTTCCCCCATTGGGTTAATGGGTTGCAGTGCAATTACAGGATTGGTGCCACTGCGTAGCATATCGATTGAAAGAAACACGCGTACCAACAAAATATGATTTTAGATCCAATAAAAATAGTCATTAAACTGATGGTTATTTCCCTGGCCACATGCCAGATTTGTTTCATTTCATTACCCAAATATTCAAAAATCAGCAATTCATGCCACTGAATATTGTAATTTAAATCCGTGTTGAAATACTCTAGAGTCTCATGCTCATATAAACCTCCTTGTCCCAGGAAAACTTCTCTTCCTGTTATCGTCTTTCTCGAATGCCTTAACCTTTGGGCCCTTTTGCTAAGTTCCAGGTCCTTGTCATTGAAAAACCCTTCCATTGGCGCCGAAGTTGACCAATTGACGTTAACTCTATAATTAGGCATAACATTGGGTTTTTCAATTAATTGTATCCTTCGCCCATATGTTATCCATGACCCATTCTGCAATTCAAGAGCGTTCGGGTACATGGGGTTGCAATTAATCAGTGTGAAATTTCTATAGAACACTCTAGAAATGGGGTCCACGTATCTAATTACTTCTGAAGTGTTGTCAGAAAACACCCTAACTGGTACTTCCTCCGTACAAAACTGATTTTCGACAACATGTACGATTACTTTAGCGCACCTATGGACATATAGTATTCCTCCCGCTCTTTCTGCGTGTGTACCCAGAGCGTTTTGTTGACTTAAGAAAATTTGGTGTGAATTTCCGTTAATTGATGTCGTTAGAATCATAGCTCTGTGCAGTTTTTCTATGTGACAATTTAATAACTCTATTTCTTTCAGGTTTTCAAACATGCCTCGAAAATCCCACACAAAAAGTTGATCGAGTTTTATGTCCCTGAGATCTGTCTCAGATATATCTGTTGTTGAAAAGTTTTGTTCCGTGGCCGTCAACTTTTCCGTTGTATAAAACAAATTTCTGTGGTTTGTTTCAAAAAGCAGAAAACTGTCTATTTGTTTTGTCTTGTTTTTCAACTGGACAACTAAATTTCTTTTTCTGTCTAATTTGCTCGTCAAGTACTTTTTGTTTCCAGCGCGGACTAGTTTTGCTGTTATCGAGTCTGAAAATTTAACGATCGTTAAGATGTTTGGTTTTTTGTCTTGGTCGAACAGATTTTGTACTGAATCTATTTCAAATGTGTCTCCTTGATATAACATGGTCTGCTCCTGTTTCAAAGGGTCTTTAAAATATAACCATGTTCCTTCATTTGCTTCCCTAGTTTCAATGAACAAAGTCCCCATAAAAATTTCTGCATTTATCATGATGTTACCTTTCTGTGTTTCACCTTTTGGATTGATCCAATCCACGGGGTAGACATAATTCACTCCTTTCTAATTTCCGCCTTTCATGAAAGTTTTTGATATCTTCTGAACAAATTCAGCGTCGGTTCGGTCAATATTCATCTCGTTGAGGACTTCTTTGGGAGCATTGAATTCAAAATCACCAAGACCCGGTAACCGCGTTTTGTGTCCCTGCCATAGATTTTGACAGACTGACTCTTTTATTGGGTAAAACGTTGGAATTATTTGTGATTTTTCGTTTAAGTAAGTTGCGTCGTCATACCAACTACTTTTTTTCAGCACAGTTACCGTATATGCAGCCCTGTACATGCAGTATTTTAGTTTACTCATGCTGCTTTTGGCGTAGATCAGTCCTCCTTTGTTTACCTGCTCCTCATTTATATGTGACGTTTCACATTTTGTCGGTTCCGTCATTGCAAATTTCTGCGTCTGTAGAATGTTCTCAAAATCATACCCCACAATCTCCAAGGATTGTGAAAAACCTAATATGCTAACCAACTGAAGAAGTTTCCAGTTCAGCTGCACGATCCAATGTGGGTTCCACGCACTCTGCATTTTGTCGTATCACCTTTTAAAAAAATACATCATTATCAAATTTTTCATCTGAATCGTTATCCTTGAATAAAAAATAGTCTTTCAGTTTCCGTGGTCTTGTTATTCCCGACGCACTTCTTGTCTGATATCGTCGTTCGGTGACATTTTGCGAAGTAGAAGCCGTGCTCCTATTTGGAAATTCTTCGCCTTCACTCCTCTCGGATGTTGACACCAGACTATCCCGCTTCTGCTGTGTGGCTACTTTGGGCGCAGGTATCTTGGTGCTTCTGCTCTTATTGTTGGTGTTAGTATTTATTGATTCTCTTGTACTCCCAACCATAGGTGTTTGAAACGATTCGTCTTTGACTGTCTCATTGTGAGTTTCAGTATTAGGATTAATTTGACTAACATTTCCTTCAGGTTGAACTTCTCTTCTTTCTGTGTCATTCTGTCTTGGGGTCACCACTTCAATTTCCACAAAATCATTGTCCTCCGTAAGGTCGTTTTGTGTTATTTTCGGTTCAATCTTTCCCTTCTTAGGTTCTTTTTTATCGGTGGTAGCACTTCTACTGTTAAAACGTTTGAGTCGATCGTAGTGGACCTTTTGTTGTTTTTTTGTTTTCACATCCTCAATAACAAAGTTCAGATCGTTTATTATTTCACGTATTACCTGTGGTCCGCTGTAAAAGGATTTAAATTTCTTTGTCTGGCCAGTTTTTATTGTGGGGTTGAACACCATTACTAAATCACCTACTTCATATTGTGGTTCAAATGTGCTACGGTCATAGTAGGTTTTTTGTCTTTGTTGCTCCACCTCCATGCTTTCCCGTACCAGCTCATGGCACGTTTGTAGTTCATCTTTCAAGCAACCAACATAATCACTCAAAGTTGGGTAGATTTTGGTTTGTATTGTTTGATACATGCAATCAATCGGCAGCGCGCATGATCGTCCAAAAAGGAGGTAAAAGGGGCTGTACTTCGTAACAGAGTGAATTGATGATCTGTACGCCATCATTACTAGCGGAAGGTGGTCGCTCCAGGTGTTGTGATGTTCACCCACGTATTTTGCAAGACTCTCTTCGATTGTGCGATTGGTGCGCTCTATCATTGCGTTTCCTTGAGGGTGATAAGCTGTTGTTGAAGTCCTGTTAATTCCCAGCTCTTTACACATGTTCTTGAAAAGATTCGACATGAAATTACTGCCCTTGTCGCTATGAAGATTTGCCGGACAACCAAACCTTGAAACCCATACATTTACAAAGGCCTTAGCGACCGTTGAAGCTTCTTGGTTGCTCATGGGAACTGCTTCATACCATTTTGTAAATTGATCTCCAATTAACAGAATGTATTTGTTTCCGCTGGACTCGGGTAAAGGTCCCATAATGTCTAAGGTAACTTGCCAGAACGGATGACTTGGTTTCCACGTTGTCAGACTGTGTATGTGTTTCTGGTGTGGAGATTTCTTTTGACAGCATTCTTCGCAAGAACTTACCCACTCATGGACATCTTTTTTCATCCCGGGCCAGTAGAATCGTTCTCGAACCCGATCAAATGTCTTGGCCATACCAAAGTGTCCGCAATGTTCATGAAGGAAAGGTAGAATTTCTTTTAGAAGTGATCTCTGAATGACTATTTGTGTTAAGTTATTAATTTCGTCAATATGTTTCTGTCTCTTGATTAGATCATTTTCAATCCGTAAGTTTCTGAAATCAGTCCAAAGTTTCCACAGTGCCCTAGAGGCTCCTGCCATGTGTTTTCTTTGAGGGCGTTTCCCGTTCTCAATCCAGTTTCTCAGAATAATGAGGTCGGCTGCATTTTTCTGATGTTCAACTAGTTGTTCAACAGATTTCCCTAGTCCAATGGACCAGATATTTTTTTCTTCCGTATTTATTTGGTTCACTTGATTGCAGTCTTTGACTTGGTCTTCAGTCTGTGGAACTCTCGACAGACAGTCCGCGTGAGGGATCTTTTTTCCCGCTTCGTGTTTGATTTCAAAGTCAAACTGTCCGAGCTTTTCTATCCACCGGGCCAATAATCCGTCTGGTTCCTTAAAACTATATAACCACGTGAGGGCCCTATGGTCAGTAACAATTAAAAATTTTTGTCCAAGAAGATAATTTCTGAAGTGTTGAGTAAAATAAACTATTGCAAAAAGTTCTCGTTTTGTCGCAGAATAGTTTCGTTGACTTTTGCTGAGCGTTTTGCTTGCGTATGCAATAACTCTTTCACCCCATTGTTGTCTTTGGGAAATAATTGCGCCAATTTCAAACAAAGAGGCGTCGGTGGTTAACGTATAGGGATCCATGTCATTCGGATAACCCAAAATTGGTGCTTTCTGTAAAGCTTGTTTTAGTTGTTCAACTGCTGATTCGCATTCCTTGCTCCAAGTAAAACGTTCTTTTTTGTTTAATAGCTTATAAAGCGGCTCTGCTATTTTTCCGAAATCTTGTATGAATCTTCTGTAAAAGCCTACTAGTCCTAATATAGCTCTCAATTCTTTTATTGTTCGTGGGCTTTTCATTTTACTGACTGCCGCTACTTTCTCCGGATCCATTTCTACGCCTTTATTTGATACAATGTGTCCCAGTAAATGAATTTTTTCCTGAAAAAACCTGCATTTTGAGCCTTTTATTTTCAATCCAGCGTCTTTAAGTCGCCCAAATACGAGATCTAGGCGGTTGAGATGCTCCTCAAAGGATCTACCGAAGATGATTATGTCATCCAGGTATACTAGAGCCACTTCATAGGAGAGTCCCGACATGATCAATTCCATTAAATTTTGAAAAACTCCCGGCGCTGACGCCAAACCCATGGGTAGTCTCTTCCATTTGTAGAGTCCCATTGGAGTTACAAAGGCTGTCACGTTCTGTGACTCTTCATCGAGTGCCATTTGAAAATATCCCGATGTCAAATCGATATTGGAAAAGTAACAATTTCCATCTAGAGAATCAATAACGTCATTTATTCTTGGTAGCGGCCAACTGGTTTTCTCGATTTGTTTATTCAAACCTCTGTAATCTACAACTAGTCTGTAGCTACCATCTTTCTTCTTCACCAATATTGATGGTGCTGCCCAATACGAATGGGTTGGTTCAATTAATTTTGCATCCTCTAGATCTTCGACAATTTTTTTCATTGCTTTTCTTTTGTCAAAACTCATACTGCAATAACTTCTTCTGAACGGCTGTGCATCTTTGTTGAGTTTAATCTGGTGTTTAATTTTGTCACAATATCCTAAGTCATTTGAGTTTCGTGAGACATTTATGAGCATGAGAATTTATGAGAATTTATGAGAATTTATGAGCATGTCATACATTATGGTTCACTATACTTTGTTGTCAAGGTTTTTCCAACTGTTACAATTGTCACATCTGCAAATTATGCGCCAGGAGCATTCGTTTGTTAGGCTAAACTGAGTTGAGAAAAAGTGCCAGTATGCTTTGGTGATAGTGTGTTTGTTTAAGTTGCCTCCAAATTTGTGAATACTTCTATTTACAACGTTGTACAGTTGTTTCGTTCGGTGGAAGAAGTTTTCATCGGATTTGACTAGTCGGTTATTTTCAATTTTCAATTCACCTCTACAGTGTTTCCTTGTCCTCTCGTCTTCAAGGGTTTTAAAATTTGTCGGAATGTCGAATTCATTACGTGTAATAGCTAGGAAGAAGATCGTGCAGTTCAACGTGGTGACAGAGTGGGAGGAGTTTTAGGCTAATGAGACGTTCTGTGTAACTTTGAAGTGAATTTCCTAGAATCCATTTAGTGGCCATGATCTGCACTTTTTCAATTTTGTACAGTTGGTGTATATGTTGGTGCGGTTTGGCAACCATGCTTGTGAGCAGTACGTCAGCATTGGAACAATATAACCAGTATAGCTGTTCATTTTGGTTGACGTTGAGCTGACGGCTGACATATTTCGTTTTATTTGGAAAAAAGCTCTAGTTGCTTTTTGCACTCTGTGGTTGCAGTTGCCTTGCCTTGAGAGATTTGATGTAATTATTAAACCAAGGTCTTTTTGGGATTCAGTTTGTGTTATCTCCTGGCCACACATAGATGTCGTGAGATTACCCCTAACATTTAACAACTTGCATTTGTTCGCATTTAACTTCATTCCAAGATTTAAAAAAGGATTGTCAATTTAAAATTTTCTAACAAACGTTTTCGAACTCTGAGCTCATCGTCAGTTTACAAACAATACAAAATGCTCAAATGAAGAGCCGGAAAATAAAATGCAAATCACTAAAATCACTTATTCAAAGAAATTTAAAACGAATTTTTACATATCTACAGTCGTATTAATTTTGCTGTAAACATACTTTGGTTTTGTTCAATTGTAAAGTTGAAATTTTCGTTTCTTAAAGTGTCTTTCAAGTTGGATCCAAACTAAGCATTCAGTGTCAATTCTCGTGTTCGGTATTCGTCGCGCGTGTTGATGGCTGGTTTCAATGTCTTACATAGGGCGCCTCTAGTGTCATTAACTTAGATTGGTTGCTGCATTGGTCTAATATCTTCAACTGGAAAGCTGTTTTATCACCGTTGCACTCGATTGCATGTACTCTCATCGGTGAGTCCGCCTTGGCATGCTCTGCAACCCCGGTGGTAATATGTCGGCATGTCTGCCCTATATAGATGGATTTGCATCCATTACAAGTGATTTCATAAACCACGTGGGATTTGAGATCCTTATCAAAGCTGGACTTGAGGCTAGGTAAACAGCTCTAAAGTTTCCGAGTGGTGAAAATCGTCTCTACAGGATGAATTTTGTTCAACTTCTTTACAAATTCATTAGAGATGTTGCCTCTGTACTGTAATACAAATTGTTGTTTCTCAGTATTTTCCTGTTGTTCTACGGCAACACCCGCGTTATATCTATGACCTTTCCTTTGTTCTTTCATTCACAGCTGGTTAATTGTATCCTTGACAATAGTTCCTACCCAATGCTTAGGATATTGATTACGTTCCCAAATTTCTTCATTTTTTGTCAATCCTTCATGGAACGCTTCCCAATTGCTATTGGCTCGGAACAGGTGGTCTATTGTCCCCTGTATTATGCTTTTCTTATTTTGTAGGGGTGTACAGCTACGATAGTTCAGAATTGTTCCAGTATCTGATGGTTTTTGATACCATGTGCAAAAAATGTTCCCCTCCGATTGTAAGTTGATTGACTTGTGCAGAAATGGCAAACTGTTTTTATCATCTGTTGTTTCTAATGTAAATTGTAGATTTGGATGAAGTTTATTGACCGCATCTAACAGTTTTTTTGTGTCACCTCTAACTGTTCTCACAATATTGTCGACATATCTTAAAAAAACTTTAGTTTCTGGACGAATGGTTAATGTCAGTCTGATCATTTCCACGACAGAATCAGCACATCCAGAACTGGCTTTCCATGTTATCTTATTCTGTGTTACTGATTTGCTGAAATTTTGGGTGGAACCATCTATTACACACTTCACACTCAAAACCACTAGAACGTGCTGTCACACGGTATTCACAATTGCGACAAGTGCTAGATTGTGTGTTGGTTCTACAATTAGGTGTCTGTAGTTTCAGTTGTGTATCCCACGATATTGTCAATTTAAAATTTTAACACGAACGTTTTTCCAACTCTGAGTTCATCGTCAGTTTATAAAGAATATTCCATTAAATCCATTCCATTCTCTCGGCACCAATTTTCAATATTTTTTGCGCTTTTGTCCAGTTTAGCCTGATCATGAACAATGAACTTATAGTCGTCTGCAAATTCCAAATCTTCAAAATTTGGGTTCGCATCTGGCAAGTCATTTGTAAAAATTGAGAACCATAGTGGTACAACTATGGAACCTTGTGGGACTCCACTTGTTACGTTCCCTAAACTTGGTCAACAATCTCCAATTCTGACAATGTGTTTTCTATCTTCTAAGTATGAGCGCAGGAGTAATAATATATTTCCGCCTACATCAAAACTTTCGAATTTCCTAATGAGAAGGTGATTCGGTACTTTATCAAAAGCTTTTGCAAAATCTAAGTAGAGGATACTAATGTCGTCCGATGAAAATGTGTCAAATTTGCGTTATACTGTGTCGAGAAACAGTCGAAGCTGAGTGGTTGCTGATCTTTTCTTTTGAAAGCTGAATTGATTTTCGTTTAATCTGTGACGACAATGAGAATAAATTCGTCAAAGATCACTTTTTCAAAAATTTTGGACACACAACAGAGTAGACTAATGGGTCTGTAGCGATTCACTTCTGCTTTTACTTCCCTCCTTATAGATTGGAGTTATTTGACTTATTTTCCAGTAAGAAGGGAATTCTCCTTTATTGGACATTGTTTGAAAAATAAGGACGAGTGACTTGCTCAGTGTTGCTGAGCAAAATTTACGAATTATGTTACTAAAGTTATCGGGTCCGTTTGACTTGTTGAGTTGTAGTTTACTTGATGTATTTGATATCAATTTTTCTGTTATATTCAGAGAATTAAGTTTTCTCTTCAAGACTGTTGGTTTGTAATCAACTTTTTTACTGTACACTTTTTGAAGGAATAAGTTAAAAAGTTCAGCTTTGGATTGATCGGTTCTAGCGCTCGTGTTTTCATAGTTTACAATGGGAAAGGTTCTTTCTTATTGCCCTAAGATAATTCTGTATATTACTGAACCGTCGCCCTGCGAAATTTTCGGATTCAAAATTTGATTGATCTTTCTCCATTTCATTTGATATTTGTTTCTCAAGTTTCCTTATTTTGAGGGTCCTGCTCAGATTCATTGTCTGCCATCGTTTCTTTTTAGTTTCCAGTTTCTTGATTAGATGGGATGTTAATGGTGCTACCCAAGGGAGAAGTGAGGCTCGATGCCGCGTGACTTTAGGAAATGCATAATGGGATGCGATCAGAGCAAGGTTTTTGATTTGTGGACTATTTAGAAAAAAGATCAGTGTACAGGTTGCAGCTAATAAACAGGTCGAGGGTGTTGACTAGGATTACATCAAGTTTTCTCTTAGAAATGTTTGAAAAATTTAATTCAAAAAACTATGCAATGAATGCATTCACATAAGCATCACTTGAGTTCATTGACTCCCAGTCAATTTTGGAAAAATTTGTCTCCCGTCAGTATCAAGTTGTCACAGATCTGATTTGAGCGTGTTAATTCAACTTCATAAAATAGGTTTGATAGTTGTCCACATGACCATATGAATGATTTTCCAGTAGATGTTCAATCTGATTTCGAATTTCTATTAGAACACACCCGTGTTTAGAAGTGAACATGTCTGGGTCCCTATCTTTTCGATATATGCTGTAATTTGTCAGGAACAATGCAGTATTTGGCACAAGTGGCGTGAACCAAGTTTCTGTCAGACAGAAGAGATCGTATTTCAGAGTTGCGTTTGCGTTTGAGAATGCCATTATTCTTTCTAGGCTTAGAAGGCTTCTGACGTTAAACGTTAGCATTTTGATTGAGGTTAGTCAAGACCCATCATCATCTTCTGAGGAAGAGTCTTCATTGTTTGCGTTGGAGTTGGTGTTGGTCACCCATGCACCATTTACCTTTAATTCCACTGTTAGATTTCGCATAAAAGCTTCTTTGCGATCAAATTTATTTTCGTGTATCAGTTTTGGGCGGGTTTTCAGACCTTCGATTTTTTTAGCACCGACTGGTGACAACTCAGGGCTCACGAAGACTTGCTTGTTGAAATCTTTTAAGCGATAAGCAGAGTTAGATACTAGGTCTTTGCTTATTGGGTTTTCTAGATATATCAGAAGCGTGCGTGGGACTGTCTTTGTGGAGCCGTATCTTCCAATGCAGAGATTTTTGCTAAGTTTCTTGTCTTCAATGTTGAGAAAGTCGAGCATCTCTTCTACAGCCGCCATCTCAGCGTTAATTCGTTCATCGGCCGATTTTGACGTGAGCTCAGGTACTCCAGGGACGCGAATACCAAGACCGTCAATTAATTTTGTGCTATTAAATGCTGTTTTAGTTGCAGCTTTTGTTACATTTCCAAGGGACTGGGCGTAAATTTTTGGTTTTTTCAGTTCATTGAGGTCAAGTTTTACGTTCTCTATCTTTTGGTTTGATTTTTTGATACTTTGCGCAATTATTTTTGTTTGTGCCTTGATTTCAATGAGTTGATCATCAATTTTCGAAGTTTTATTTTCAATGGCATTGTCTTTGTTATCTTTGCAGTCATTGCAGATGTGAAGGAGATATTTTTTCTAATTTGATCAGGACGTCAAAATCGGTTATATCGAAACCCGTGAATTTAGTAGTAATATGCATAACTTTGCGGTAGAAAAAGCACGTGAATTTATGCTTTTTCAGTTTCTCATTGCAGGAATTACAAAACTGTGGTTCTCTGGTTGACATTTTGGGTAAGCACTGTATAAATTTTTGGGGTTTGCAGTGAAGTTAGTGAAAAAGAGGGCAACGCGTATTTGTTGTAGTGTACTGCCAATGGGACTAATGCTGGCACCGCCGGCAGACAGCAACTATAAATTTACAAAGTATAAAAACTGCTAGTGTCTATGGAACCAATTCTAGCACCGACAACAGCGAAAAGAGGGAGTGTGAGGAAGAAACGCAAACCAAAAACTAAGGAGCCTGTGGAACCAATGCTGGCAGCGACGGCATGCTTGGCAAAAATTTTTAAGTACCTAGCTCAATTTGATCTGAAAATACACTGTTTGTAAATTTGTCCAGATTCTATTTAATAAGTTTAGTCGTGCTATAATATCCGTTCACTGTTTACTTTTATCATTTGTTTAGGAGATTTCTAAAGCTCTTTAGTACGCAGATGCAAAGTACGCAGTCAAATACTACTGTTTTATATCGCATTAATACAAACTCAATTCATCTCATTAATCATAGAGAAACCATTTTTAGGCAATTAAGAAGTGATCCTTCTCTTTTACTCGCCTTAAAACTAAGAGAACTCAACTTATCAATAACAGATTCTATCCAATTAGGTAAAGAATTATTCCTTAATCAGTTTGATTTCTCTTCAACTCGACAATGTTACAAGCTGCTGAAAAGATTTGGTTTCAATTCGTCATTTCCTCCTTTTATGTTTCATGGAAATGAATCCTTCTTCTCCGATTCAGAGAAAACCTTGCGATTCAATGAATTCTTTGCTTCTGTCTTTCAAGACAGTAGTTCCTATGCTGTTCCTGATCAATTGAAAGAACCTTGATTTTTCTTTATCTGATGTTCTCCTCCTCTTGGAGTTGTGTGATGACTCTAATGCTGCTGGTCTGGATGAGTTACCCTCATTCCTTCTTCACCAATGTGCGAAGATTCTGTGTGCGCCGGTTTTCGAGTTATTCTTCTGGATTGTCGAAACCCAATATTGGCCTGATGTTTGGAAATTAGCACACGTTACTCCCTTACCTAGGTCTTGTCTTCACAATGATATTTCTAACTATCGTCCAATTATTATCCTCCCTAAATTTTTCTTGTTACTTGAAAGATTATTGTTCAATTTTACTTATCCAAAGAAAAGGCATCAAATCAAATGTGAACAACATGGATTAGTGAAATCACGGAGTGCAATAAGTCAGATGATAATGTAAAAGAAATCAATTTGTCAAATTAAAATTACTTCCGTTATTTAAAACAAACGTTTTCGAAATTAACGTTCATCGTCAGTTTAAAACTGTTCTACAAATTGTTAAAGGATAAAATGAATATATATTTACTTTTGTCTGAGACCACAATTAGAACAATTCTAGGAACTATTCTAAAAAAATCAATCGAAAAATTTTCACTATATACAACACTTAGCAACTAACAAACTGTTCTCAATGCTTAAAAATTAACCAGTTGATAATGTATCTTGATTCTGTTTAGTCAGCTCGTGTTATCAATTCTCCTGCCATTTCTATCTACTTCGACGTAAGCAAAACTTTTGACTCTGTGTCTCATCAAATACTTTTTCTAAGCTTGTGAATTTTGCTTTTTAACTCAGCTTTTCACAATCTTATTAGAGCTTATCTTACGAATCGTTCTCAACACGGCGTTAAAATTATCCAAAATTTTTTTTCTCGTGTACCAGTTACTTCTGGAGTTCCTCAGGGCAGCGTGCTCGGTCTTTTGTTATTCATTATTTTTGTTAATGACATAGCAGATGATGTGGCAAACAGTTGTCTTTATCTTTTTGATGATGACCTGCAAAATTTTAGCACCTAATGGTTCTCCCTTGTTTCAAGAGGACATCAACTCTTTTTTTAATTGGTGTCATTTAAATGGTCTCCAATGTAAAGCTGTTAATTTTGGTGGGCATGAGGAGTCTGCTCAATTTCTTTTAGGTTCTGAATACATACATTTCAACAAACGAATCGAAGATCTGGGTTTTACTGTGTCTAGTACGCTATCCTGGAAAGCTCACCAAGATTTAAAGTTTCTGAATTGCAACAGAATTGTTAACTTCCTGAAGCGCAGTATCCCCTTTCCAGTGTCGTGTCACAGGAAAATTTTGCTATATAGAGCCCTTATCCTGCCTTTGTTTATACGGTGCTCATGTTTGGTCTCCGTCCTCAACTATGCTACATCAATTTGAACGTTTTCTTTATAAAGTCCTCCGTTGGATAATACGCTGCTCATCATGAGTTTCAGGCTTAGAAACCCTTCAGATAATTCCTGTGTGTTACAGTTTAATCAAAAATGACGTTGCTTTCCTTTGGAAAGTTTACAACGGGGCTGCTGACGTACAGTATAACTTTCATTTTTCATCTTTGCCAACACAATCAACACAATCTTCCTCAAATGGACTGTTTTGTGTCCCTACAGCACGCAAGGTCTCTTCGGAAGACAACTCTTTCATCCGAGAAACTTGAGCTGGAAATGAGCTCATCCGATTGAAATCATTTCCATTGAAATGCTGTTGAAAACTCTGAAAAAATCCCTCATCAATTACCTGAAATCCAGAACATCAAATTACTATGATATGAACTATACTTTTTCATATTTTGTCAAGATTTATTGTAGATTTTGTTTTGCATAAGTCATACATGTGTGCTTTCTTGAACCTTATCTTAAAAGGAATTAAGTCTTTTACTACTACTACGACTACTACTACTACTACTACTACTACTACTACTACTACTACTACTACTACTACTACTACTACTACTACTACTACTACTACTACTACTACTACTACTACTACTACTACTACTACTACTACTACTACTACTACTACTACTACTACTACTACTACTACTACTACTACTACTACTACTACTACTACTACTACTACTACTACTACTACTACTACTACTACTACTACTACTACTACTACTACTACTACTACTACTACTACTACTACTACTACTACTACTACTACTACTACTACTACTACTACTACTACTACTACTACTACTACTACTACTACTACTACTACTACTTATACTACGACTACTACTACTACTACTACTACTACTACTACTACTACTACTACTACTACTACTACTACTACTACTACTACTACTACTACTACTACTACTACTACTACTACTACTACTACTACTACTACTACTACTACTACTACTACTACTACTACTACTACTACTACTACTACTACTACTACTACTACTACTACTACTACTACTACTACTACTACTACTACTACTACTACTACTACTACTACTACTACTACTACTACTACTACTACTACTACTACTACTACTACTACTACTACTACTACTACTACTACTACTACTACTACTACTACTACTACTACTACTACTACTACTACTTATACTACTACTACTACTACTACCACTACTACTACTAAAAATTCCATTTGGTGAATTGTTCTCCATGTACTGCCATAGTCTTCGTTACGTGAATGTTGACTCCTCGCTTCAAGCCCAAGAAAATTCCAGGCTTCTCAAGGAGATTCGTCATCGGATCATCAGAAGTACCTGAACCCTAAGCAGACAAGACGTTGAGCATTTGATCATTTGATACCCTTGAGGAGTTGACAAGAACTCTTCAGCAGTTTAAACCAAAGAAAGAATCTATACACTGTAACTGTAATTGCTGGTTTTAATGATCACGACGCAAGCGCAAATTACTTTTCAAATACCCGGAGAAAATTAAGCAGCACAATTATTGACAAATTTCATCCACGTTTCAACTTTGTACCAAAAAATACTGGCTCCGCAAACAATCATTTTATAAATAGACAAATTAATAATTTGGACGAGTACAAAAGTAGGGAACTAACAATGAAATAATAAGCGCAGAATGCATGTTCTGCCTAAAAATTGTCGAATTGCCATTATATTGTGGATCAAAACGAAAATCGTCTATTCAAATATCATTACAAAAAGACTCTTTTTAAAAGTTTTAAAGTTCTCTTTTAATATTTTAACGAACTTTAAGATTGAAACCTGAAAAAATTTTAGAATGATTCGAAAATGTAAATAGATAATCAAGACAAGTTGCTGTATATATGCATAACTGTGAATAAATACTTACAAGTTTTAAACTCCTGACGATGCAAGTATATGCGAAAATGTTCCAACAATTTAACAATTTTATATCAACTTTTAACACTTTTTAGCTAATTATTAATCTAAATTATGTCCTTTATAAATTAATTAGTAGTTTTATTCCTCCAACCATTCAAATTATGACCCCATATTTCAATCTTTTAATCACTTAATTCACTTAATTCACTTTTAATCACTTCTGTAAAGATGGTATACATTTCTTTTTCTATGGTAACCATATGTTTGCTTCTTATTTAGCCCGCATGTTCGAATTCTTCAATCGTCAGTTAATCACATGTTTTCAGACTACTAACAGCTTCTCTTATTTATATCCAATCCACATGACCAAGCAGTCACACTTTTCAAAATGTTCAAATCATCTCAGGTGTTGAGGGGTTCAGTGGAGTACAAAATGCTAAAAAGAAAAGCCGGAAAATAAAAAGCAAATCACTGAAATCACTTATTCAAAGAAATTTAAAACGAATTTTTACATATCTACAGTCGTATTTACAAAACTTTACATCTGGGTAAATATAAATTTTCGATTTCATGTAGCAGATGCATATCGACATGTTTTTTTTAAAAAAAACTTTCATAAGTTACCTTAAACTTACTTTGGTTCTGTTCAATTGCAAAGTTGAAACTTTCGTTTCGTAACGTGTCTTACTTTCAAGTTGGAATTTTATCTCCAAATTAAGCTTTCAGTGTCAAATCTTGTGTTCGGTATTTGTCGCGCGTCTCGATGGTTGGTTTCAGTTTACTTAAACAAAGCGCCTCCAGTGTCATTAATTTAGATTGGTTGCCGCACTGGTCTTATATCTTCCACTGGAAAGCGGTTGTATCACCGTTGTAGCACTCAATTGCATATATTCCTATTGTTGAGTCTGCCTTGGCATGCTCTGCAACCCCTGTTGCAGTATGTCGCCATGTCTGCCCTACAAAGATGGATTTGCATCCATTACAAGTGAGCTCATAAACCACGTGGGATTTGAGGTCTTTATCAGCGCTAGACATAAGGCTAGGTAATCAGTTCTTAAGTTTCTGAGTGATGAAAATTGTCTGTAGAGGATGAATTTTGTTCAGCTGCATAACTGTGAATAAATACTTAGCAAGTTTTAAACTCCTGACGATGCAAGTATATGCGAAAATATTTCAGTAATTTAACAATTTTATATCAACTTTTAACACTTTTTAGCAAATTAATAATCTAAATTATGTCCTTTATAAATTAATTAGTAGTTTTATTCCTCCAGCCATTCAAATTATGACCCCATACTTCAATCTTTTAATCACTTAATTCACTTAATTCACTTTTAATCACTTCTGTAAAGATGGTATACATTTCCTTTTCTATGGTAACCATATGTTTGCTTCTTATTTAACCCGCATGTTCGAATTCTTCAATCGTCAGTTAATCACATGTTTTCAGACTACTAACAGCTTCTCTTATTTATATCCAATCCACATGACCAAGCAGTCACACTTTTCAAAATGTTCAAATCATCTCAGGTGTTGAGGGGTTCAGTGGAGTACAAAATGCTAAAAAGAAAAGCCGGAAAATAAAAAGCAAATCACTGAAATCACTTATTCAAAGAAATTTAAAACGAATTTTTACATATCTACAGTCGTATTTACAAAACTTTACATCTGGGTAAATATAAATTTTCGATTTCATGTAGCAGATGCATATCGACATGTTTTTTTAAAAAAAACTTTCATAAGTTACCTTAAACTTACTTTGGTTCTGTTCAATTGCAAAGTTGAAACTTTCGTTTCGTAACGTGTCTTACTTTCAAGTTGGAATTTTATCTCCAAATTAAGCTTTCAGTGTCAAATCTTGTGTTCGGTATTTGTCGCGCGTCTCGATGGTTGGTTTCAGTTTACTTAAACAAAGCGCCTCCAGTGTCATTAACTTAGATTGGTTGCCGCACTGGTCTTATATCTTCCACTGGAAAGCGGTTGTATCACCGTTGTAGCACTCAATTGCATATATTCCCATTGTTGAGTCTGCCTTGGCATGCTCTGCAACCCCTGTTGCAGTATGTCGCCATGTCTGCCCTACAAAGATGGATTTGCATCCATTACAAGTGAGCTCATAAACCACGTGGCATTTGAGGTCTTTATCAGCGCTAGACATAAGGCTAGGTAATCAGTTCTTAAGTTTCTGAGTGATGAAAATTGTCTGTAGAGGATGAATTTTGTTCAGCTGCATAACTGTGAATAAATACTTAGCAAGTTTTAAACTCCTGACGATGCAAGTATATGCGAAAATATTTCAGTAATTTAACAATTTTATATCAACTTTTAACACTTTTTAGCAAATTAATAATCTAAATTATGTCCTTTATAAATTAATTAGTAGTTTTATTCCTCCAGCCATTCAAATTATGACCCCATACTTCAATCTTTTAATCACTTAATTCACTTAATTCACTTTTAATCACTTCTGTAAAGATGGTATACATTTCCTTTTCTATGGTAACCATATGTTTGCTTCTTATTTAACCCGCATGTTCGAATTCTTCAATCGTCAGTTAATCACATGTTTTCAGACTACTAACAGCTTCCCTTATTTATATCCCATCCACATGACCGAGCAGTCACACTGTTCAAAATGTTCAAATCATCTCAGGTGTGGAGGGGTTCAGTGGAGTACAAAATAGTGAAAAGAAAAGCCGGAAAATAAAAAGCAAATCACTGAAATCACTTATTCAAAGAAATTTAAAACGAATTTTTACATATCTACAGTCGTATTTACAAAACATTACATCTGGGTAAATATAAACTTTCAATTTCATGTAGCAGATGCATATCGACATGTTTGTTTTAAAAAAAACTTTCATGAGTTACCTTAAACTTACTTTGGTTTTGTTCAATTGCAAAGTTGAAACTTTCGTTTCGTAACGTGTCTTACTTTCAAGTTGGAATTTCATCTTCAAATTAAGCTTTCAGTGTCAATTCTTGTGTTCGGTATTTGTCGCGCGTCTCGATGGTTGGTTTCAGTTTACTTATATAAAGCGCCTCCAGTGTCATTAACTTAGATTGGTTGCCGCACTGGTCTTATATCTTCCACTGGAAAGCGGTTGTATCACCGTTGTAGCACTCAATTGCATATATTCCCATCGTTGAGTCTGCCTTGGCATGCTCTGCAACCTCTGTTGCAGTATGTCGCCATGTCCACCCTACAAAGATGGATTTGCATCCATTAAAAGTGAGCTCATAAACCACGTGGGATTTGAGGTCTTTATCAGCGCTAGACATAAGGCTAGGTAAACAGTTCTTAAGTTTCTGAGTGATGAAAATTGTCTGTACAGGATGAATTTTGTTCAGCTTCTTCAAAAATTCATTAGAGATGTTGCCTCTGTACTGTAATACAAATTGTTGTTTCGCAATATTTTTCTGTTGTTTTACGGCTGCACCCGCGTTTTAGTCTTTTCTTTGTTTTTTCAAGGGCAGCTGGTTAATTGTATCCTTGACAATATTCCCTACCCATTGTCTAGGATATTGATTAGGTTCCCTAATTTCTTCATTTTTTTGTCAATGCTTCATGGAACGCTTCCCAATTGCTGGAGGCTCGGAACAGGCGGTGTATTTTTTCCTGTATTATGGTATGTCTGGTTTATCGTTTCTAGCCAAAAGCGATCGCAGGGCAATGTTAGTGGCTTCATTTAGGGGAACGTTGGTGCATAAATTTTTTAAATCTAATGATAGGATTTGTTCTTCTTTTTCAATTTTTATTTGCTCCAGAGTCTTTCGTGCGTCATTGATGTTAGTTGCTCCTTCAATCCTTCGGAAAAAGGGTGTTAGAAACTTGTTAAGTTTATAGTAACAACTTCCGGGATAGAGGGAACAGGTCTCAGAGGGGTTTCTTCTTTGTGTATTTTAGCTAATCCGTACAACCTTGCCGGTTGTGCTTCAGTGGACCTTAAAGTTTCGTAAACATTAACCGGTATTTTTCTTTTTTCCTCATATCCAAAAGATATTCGTTTTGATCTTGTTCATTTGCATTACGATACTATAGCAACTCCTGTCAAGTTTTCTGAGCTGTTTGCATTCTAATATTTTTCCAGTTTTTCTGCGAACAAGCTCTTTTTCATAACAAAAATCCCTGCACCCCTATCAAAAGGAACAGCATTCCGGGCGTTGTCACGCATATATTTTGGCATTTTTGATAATGTTCTACCTAAAGGTGTTCCTCTGATGTTTTTTGAGTACCGTTTAGCAGCTGCTGCAATTTCTAACAGTTTTTCACCTGGCACATTTTTCTCACGATCTTTTCGATCATATCTACTCATTGCGTAACAATATACTGTCGGTAGGTGCAATATTTTTTGACGTAAAGAAAGCGTTTGATTCCGTTAAACATAACCTATTATTGACGAAACTAGAAAAGTATGTTTTTGACATCAACTTTCTGACACTTATGGATTCCTCTTTCTTCAACGGGATACATTGTGTTAAACTTGATTCCTCTTTTTATTCGGGGATTCCGATAACCTCTGGTTTTCCCCAGGGCAGTGTACTTGGGCCCTTACTCTTCACTCTGTTCATTAATGATACTGGTGTCAACCTTGGAAGCAGCAACTGCCTTCTTTATTGCGACGACTTGAAGATTCTTTTATCTGCTGGGCCATGATTAATGCAGTATGATCTAGATGTCCTTTTCATTTGGGCATCTTCCAAAAGTCTAGCCTTCCAACCGTCGAAGTGTTCTGCACTGTCTCTTAATTATACAGTTGACGCCTTTTACGTTGGGTATCCATTTACTCGTCTCAACGAGCTGAATTACTGACTGGGGTTTCATTATTACATCAAAACTATCTTGGCAAACTCACATCATTGAAAAAATGACCAAATCAGTTCATGTCTTTCATTTTCTTAGAAGAAATGTTCCTTTTAATGTTTCAGAGAAACTGAAGAAACTTCTCTATAGTACACTCATTCAGTCATTCCTATTATACGGAAGTCTTGCTTGGTCACCCAAAATTACTCAACTGCGACGGTTGGAAAGATTTCAGTGTCGCATGGTGAACTGAATCAGAAGCGCAGATGGCTATAACACGACACTAAAACAACTTAAACTACTCCCTATATGCTTTCAATTAGTTAAAGTTGATCTCAACTTATTATGGAAACTGTGTAATGACAAACTTGATATAAAAAACCCCCTTACTTTTAACGGTTTACCCACACGTTCATCAAAACTTTGTTTTTTAATATTCCATCTACAAGGAAAATTCAGGGTGACAATAATTTCTGCATTCGTTCTCCGAGGATTGCTAATGTGCTTTTAAAGCTCAGCATAAATTCTTTTGACCTGACATTCACTTTATTTACAAACGCTATCCCAAATTTCTGAAAGCTAAGTTTCTTTTTTTTCATTTGATAACCCATGCACTTTTTACGTTAGATGTCTCTGTAAAATTTTTCGATCTTAACGTACCAGTTCGCTTTTCATAACTTTGTTTTCTCAAATAGAGAATTAACTCCTTTTTACTACTACTACTACTACTACTACTACAACTACTACTACTACTACTACTACTACTACTATTTAGTAATTTGGGCCGTCCTTGCAAAGGTTTCCTCAGAGGAGGTCCGTTTCAAGGTTTTTGTAAAAACACACATCTTTCGCTACCCTTTATCAAGTTCTTGACTACAAATAATTCATCATCTTCTAACACAAACCAGCATAAGAAGGTCACCTCTTTGACTGCCTTTAATTTTTATCGTACTCAAACTGTGCGATGGACGCCTGACATTTGCAGGAATCCGATATGCATATGAGCAGAAAACTCATAGCATACGGGAACATTTGCGAGAACCTATTATAAGATAGAGTTATCTGAAACTTTTTCCGAAGGAGCCATTAGCTTTGATATCTAATCGAGCGTCGTCATCAGTAGTTTCACTTTTATTCGAGAATGTTTCAACTTGAAAGCCTGATGACAGGAATCTATGTCGTCATCAAGCCAAATAAAAGTGAAACTACCGATTACGACGCTCGATTAGATATCAAAGCTAATGGCTCCTTCGGATAATGTTTCAGAAAATTCTATCTTATAATAGGTTCTCGCAAGTGTTCTCGTATGCTATAAGTTTTCTGCTCATATGCACATCGGATTCCCACAAATATCACGTATCCATCGCGAAGTTTGAGTACGATAAAATTTAAAGGCAGCCAAAGAGGTGACCTTCTTATGCTCATTTGTGTTAGAAGATGATGAATTATTTGTAGTCAAGATCTTGATAAAGAGTAGCGAAAGATGTGTGTTTAAACAAAAACCTTGAAACGGACCTCCTCTGAGGAAACCTTTTCAAGGAATGCCCAAATTACTAAATAGTAGTAGTAGTAAAATGGAGTTACTTCTCTATACGAGAAGTAGTAAATAGGAGTTAATTCTCTATACGAGAAAACAGAGTTATGAAAAGCGAACTGCTACGTTAAGATCGAAAAATTTTACAGAGACATTTAACGTAAAAAGTGCATGGTTATCAAATGAAAAAAAAAAGAAACTTAGCTTTCAGAAATTTTGATATAGCGTTTGTAAATAAAGTGAATGTCAGGTCAAAAGAAATTATGCTGAGCTTTAAAGGCACATTAGCAATCCTCGGAGAAAGAATGGAGTCATTATTGTCACCCTGAAATTTCCTTGTAGATGGAATATTAAAAAACAAGTTTTGATGAACGTGTGCGTAAACCGTTAAAAGTAAGGGGGTTTTTTATATCAAGTTTGTCATTACACAGTTTCCATAATAAGTTGAGATCAACTTTAACTAATTGAAAGCATATAGGGAGTAGTTTAAGTTGTTTTAGTGTCGTGTTTTAGCCATCTGCGCTTCTGATTCAGTTCACCACGCAACACTGAAATCTTTCCAACCGTCGCAGTTGAGTAATTTTGGGTGACCAAGCAGGACTTCCGTATAATAGGAATGACTGAATGAGTGTACTATAGAGAAGTTTATTCAGTTTCTCTGAAACTTTAAAAGGAAAATTTCTTCTAAGAAAGTGAAAGACATGAAATGATTTGGTCAATTTTTCATTGATGTGAGCTTCCCAAGATAGTTTTGATGTAATAATGAAACCCCAGTCAGTAATTCGGCTCGTTGAGACGAGTAAGTGGTTACCCAACGTAAAAGGCGAATCAAATGTATAACTAAAAGACAGTACAGATCACTTGGATGGTTGGAAGGTTAGACTTTTGGAAGATGCCCAATTAAAAAGACATCCAGATCCTACTGCACTAATTATGGCTCAGCAGACGAAAGAATCTTCAGGTCGTCACAATAAATAAAGCAGTTGCTGCTTTCAAGGTTGACGTAGAGTGAAGAGTAAGTGCCCAAGTACACTGCCGTGGGTAACACCAGAGGTTACCGGAATAAAAAGGGGAATCAAGTTTAACACAATGTCCCCTGTTGAACAAAGAGGAATCCATAAATGTCAGAAAGTTGATGTCCAAAACATACTTTTCTAGGTTCTCCAATAATAGTTTATGTATAACGGAATCAAACGCTTTCTTTACGTCAAAATATATTGCACCTACTGGCAGTATATTGTTACGCAATGAGTAGATATGATCGAAGTAAGATAGCATCTGGGCCACAGTGCTGCGAGATTGCATAAACCATGCTGTTGATTCAAATAAAAAAGCGATCCCTAGGATACACATAATCAAAAAAGACGAGACAGTACAAGACAATTGAGATAAAATACTAATCGGACGGTAATTGATGATATCACTAGTTGAACCAGACTTGTCAATTGGAGTTATCCATAATATTTTTCAGGTCTCTGGCCAATTTTTCTGTTCGCATACCCATGTGAATAACTGGTACACCAGAGGTGCTATTACCCCACATGACTGGTGAAGTTAAAAACTTGGGATTCCATCAGGACCCATTGCAAGGGGGTTTTCACTTTGACGTAATAGGGATTCAATTTGAGCAGTAGTGAATATGATGTCGCTTAGAAAAATATTATTTGCAGTGTGAAAGGGTTGGTAACACTGTTTGGCGCTATAGACGGAGCCGAAAAACTTATTGAAAAAGGTTGCTTTACCGACAGCGGACAAAGACTATTCGTCGCCTAGATGCATTGTGGTTGGGTAGTTCTGGGTTGTTCTGAGACTTCTAAGAATCTTGAAACACTCTTTTGGATCCTGTAAGTCCAATTTCTCAACAAAAGAGCACTATCGAATTCTATGGAATCTGCAACTTGTTTCTGTAGGTCACGGCACCGCAGAGAATAAAAACAGAGGTAGCTCAAGCGGCGACAACGTTTGCGAGACAACGCATGAGATGGGGCGTCCGTGAAGAGACAGTGCCATGAATGAGCGAAAATTAGAGTACAGTACAGATTGGAAAACAATGAAAGTAGAAGTTACTTAATAAAAATTAAAATTTTCTTGATTGTAACTTAACTTGACTTAAATTGGATTGGTAACTGGTGGGAGGATTGAGCTTCGTTGACGTAGTAAAGATTAACGGGTAACGATCAGAGAATGCTATTGCCAGAGTTTAGAAAGATAATATTTCAAGGTTGCTCCATATAATATTCAGAATTCTTCATTTTGTGTGAGTTGGTTTATCAATAAACTGATAGAGACGGTGGCCGGATAAAATTTCCAATATGTTTTTTTCGTAGGCAGAAGAGCTCGACATGCAACTCATGTTCACACAAGGAACGTTGAAATCCCCGAGAAAAAAAATGTTGTAGTTTTCGTCGAGGTTTCTGATCTTTGAGAAATCTTTGAAGATCTCATAATAGCGATCAACAGTGGAGAAAAAAATTGAATTTTCAACACTATTTTGCGAATTAGTGGGTTGTAAGTACATCAAAACAAAAACGTTACACTAGAACCGTCGACCAGTGCACAACCAAGGGTATACAGTACAGAACACTTGGATGGTTGGAAGGTTAGACTTTTGGAAGATGCCCAATTAAAAAGACATCCAGATCCTACTGCACTAATTATGGCTCAGCAGACGAAAGAATCTTCAAGTCGTCACAATAAATAAAGCAGTTGCTGCTTTCAAGGTTGACGTAGAGTGAAGAGTAAGTGCCCAAGTACACTGCCGTGGGTAACACCAGAGGTTACCGGAATAAAAAGAGGAATCAAGTTTAACACAATGTCCCCTGTTGAACAAAGAGGAATCCATAAATGTCAGAAAATTGATGTCGAAAACATACTTTTCTAGGTTCGTCAATAATAGTTTATGTTTAACGGAATCAAACGCTTTCTTTACGTCAAAATATATTGCACCTACTGGCAGTATATTGTTACGCAATGAGTAGATATGATCGAAGTAAGATAGCATCTGGGCCACAGTGCTGCGAGATTGCATAAACCATGCTGTTGATTCAAATACAAAAGCGATCCCTAGGATACACATAATCAAAAAAGACGAGACAGTACAAGACAATTGAGATAAAATACTAATCGGACGGTAATTGATGATATCACTAGTTGAACCAGACTTGTCAATTGGAGTTATCCATAAAATTTTTCAGGTCTCTGGCCAATTTTTCTGTTCGCATACCCATGTGAATAACTGGTACACCAGAGGTGCTATTACCCCACATGACTGGTGAAGTTAAAAACTTGGGATTCCATCAGGACCCATTGCAAGGGGGTTTTCACTTTGACGTAGTAGGGATTCAATTTGAGCAGTAGTGAATATGATGTCGCTTAGAAAAAAATTATTTGCAGTGTGAAAGGGTTAGTAACACTGTTTGGCGCTATAGACGGAGCCGAAAAACTTATTGAAAAAGGTTGCTTTACCGACAGCGGACAAAGACTATTCGTCGCCTAGATGCATTGTGGTTGGGTAGTTCTGGGTTGTTCTGAGACTTCTAAGAATCTTGAAACACTCTTTCGGATCCTGTAAGTCCAATTTCTCAACAAAAGAGCATTATCGAATTCTATGGAATCTGCAACTTGTTTCTGTAGGTCACGGCACCGCAGAGAATAAAAACAGAGGTAGCTCACGCGGCGACAACGTTTGCGAGACAACGCATTAGATGGGGCGTCCGTGAAGAGACAGTGCCATGAATGAGCGAAATTTAGAGTAGAGTACAGATTGGAAAACTATGAAAGTAGAAGTTACTTAATAAAAATTAAAATTTTCTTGATTGTAACTTAACTTGACTTAAATTGGATTGGTAACTGGTGGGAGGATTGAGCTTCGTTGACGTAGTAAAGATTAACGGGTAACGATCAGAGAATGCTATTGCCAGAGTTTAGAAAGATAATATTTCAAGGTTGCTCCATATAATATTCAGAATTCTTCATTTTGTGTGAGTTGGTTTATCAATAAACTGACAAAGACGGTGGCCGGATAAAATTTCCAATATGTTTTTTTCGTAGGCAGAAGAGCTCGACATGCAACTCATGTTCACACAAGGAACGTTGAAGTCCCCGAGAAAAAAAAATGTTGTAGTTTTCGTCGAGGTTTCTGATCTTTGAGAAATCTTTGAAGCTCTCATAATAGCGATCAACAGTGGAGAAAAAAATTGAATTTTCAACACTATTTTGCGAATTAGTGGGTTGTAAGTACATCAAAACAAAAACGTTACACTAGAACCGTCGACCAGTGCACAACCAAGGGTATACAGTACAGAACACTTGGATGGTTGGAAGGTTAGACTTTTGGAAGATGCCCAATTAAAAAGACATCCAGATCCTACTGCACTAATTATGGCTCAGCAGACGAAAGAATCTTCAAGTCGTCACAATAAATAAAGCAGTTGCTGCTTTCAAGGTTGACGTAGAGTGAAGAGTAAGTGCCCAAGTACACTGCCGTGGGTAACACCAGAGGTTACCGGAATAAAAAGAGGAATCAAGTTTAACACAATGTCCCCTGTTGAACAAAGAGGAATCCATAAATGTCAGAAAGTTGATGTCGAAAACATACTTTTCTAGGTTCGTCAATAATAGTTTATGTTTAACGGAATCAAACGCTTTCTTTACGTCAAAATATATTGCACCTACTGGCAGTATATGTTACGCAATGAGTAGATATGATCGAAGTAAGATAGCATCTGGGCCACAGTGCTGCGAGATTGCATAAACCATGCTGTTGATTCAAATACAAAAGCGATCCCTAGGATACACATAATCAAAAAAGACGAGACAGTACAAGACAATTGAGATAAAATACTAATCGGACGGTAATTGATGATATCACTAGTTGAACCAGACTTGTCAATTGGAGTTATCCATAATATTTTTCAGGTCTCTGGCCAATTTTTCTGTTCGCATACCCATGTGAATAACTGGTACACCAGAGGTGCTATTACCCCACATGACTGGTGAAGTTAAAAACTTGGGATTCCATCAGGACCCACTGCAAGGGGGTTTTCACTTTGACGTAGTAGGGATTCAATTTGAGCAGTAGTGAATATGATGTCGCTTAGAAAAAAATTATTTGCAGTGTGAAAGGGTTGGTAACACTGTTTGGCGCTATAGACGGAGCCGAAAAACTTATTGAAAAAGGTTGCTTTACCGACAGCGGACAAAGACTATTCGTCGCCTAGATGCATTGTGGTTGGGTAGTTCTGGGTTGTTCTGAGACTTCTAAGAATCTTGAAACACTCTTTCGGATCCTGTAAGTCCAATTTCTCAACAAAAGAGTATTATCGAATTCTATGAAATCTGCAACTTGTTTCTGTAGGTCACGGCACCGCAGAGAATAAAAACAGAGGTAGCTCAAGCGGTGACAACGTTTGCGAGACAATGCATGAGATAGGGCGTCCATGAAGAGACAGTGCCATGAACGAGCGAAATTTAGAGTAGAGTACAGATTGGAAAACTATGAAAGTAGAAGTTACTTAATAAAAATTAAAATTTTCTTGATTGTAACTTAACTTGACTTAAATTGGATTGGTAACTGGTGGGAGGATTGAGCTTCGTTGACGTAGTAAAGATCAACGGGTAACGATCAGACCAAGCTATTGCCAGAGTTTCGAAAGATAATTTTTCAAGGTTGCTCCATATAATATTCAGAATGCTTCAATTTGTGTGAGTTGGTTTATCAATAAACTGATAAAGACGGTGGCCGGATAAAATTTCCAATATGTTTTTTTCGTAGGCAGAAGAGCTCGACATGCAACTCATGTTCACACAAGGAAAAATGAAGTCCCCGAGAAAAAAATGTTGTAGTTTTCGTCGAGGTTTCTGATCTTTGAGAAATCTTTGAAGCTCTCATAATAGCGATCAACAGTGGAGAAAAAAAATGAATTTTCAACACTATATTGCGAATTAGTAGGTGGTAAGTACATCAAAACAAAAACGTTACACTAGAACCGTCGACCAGTGCACAACCAAGGGTATAGTCGAACTCTTTCATTGATATGTTGATTACAGCAAGGTTGGTTGTTGCAGTCATGGCAATTAGCACAACTCCATAGGCAACTTCATTGCTATCGCTGCGTGCCACAACAGAGACATGTATACAAAAAAATCCCCAAGTCCTGTATGGCAGCGTGGAGCCATGGTTCCATCAAAAAGATCAAAAAGACTAAAATTGCTAAGGTCGGAATTTTCCACATCAGCTAACACGCATCATAAATGTGACCAAAAGCTAGACGCTAGTCGAAAAGTTCTCCTTAAGAATTTAGATAACCACCTATTCCCTTCCGTAATTTTTGTTTTGCGCAAACGAAATGCAACCAAGCAGTTAGTTCTGTATAAAAATTACTGGAAAAATTTGCCAAACTTTCGGAAAGGCAGGACAAGCCTCTAAGATCATCTAATGAGAAGACTGTAGTGGTTCTAGATATTATCAATTTGCCGGTATTCGTCAGGGATTTGCTCGTTCTTGGTCCACAGCAACCAAAAATAGACGCGTTTAAAGAGTTGCTTTTCTTGGCGGACATAGATAGTTTGATAATGAATCTGCGTGAGAAAAATGTGCCAGGTGAAAAACTGTTAGACATTGCAGCAGCTGCAAAATGGTACTCAAAAAACATCAGAGAAACACCTTTAGGTAGAACATTATCAAAAATGCAAAAATATATGCGTGACAACGCCCCGAATGCTGTTCCTTTTGATAGGGGTGCAGGGATTTTTGTTATGAAAAAGAGCTTGTTCGCAGAAAAACTGGAAAAATATTAGAATGCAAACAGCTCAGAAAACTTGACAGGAGTTGCTATAGTATCGTAATGCAAATGAACAAGATCAAAACGAATATCTTTTGGATATGAGGAAAAAAGAAAGATACCGGTTAATGTTTACGAAACTTTAAGGTCCACTGAAGCACAACCGGCAAGGTTGTACGGATTAGCTAAAATACACAAAGAAGAAACCCCTCTGAGACCTGTTCTCTCTATCCCGGAAGTTGTTACTATAGACTTAACAAGTTTCTAACACCCTTTTTCCGAAGGATTGAAGGAGCAACTAACATCAATGACGCACGAAAGACTCTGGAGCAAATAAAAATTGAAAAAGATGAACAAATCCTATCATTAGATTTAAAAAATTTATGCACCAACGTTCCCCTAAATGAAGCCACTAACATTGCCCTGCGATCGCTTTTGGCTAGAAACGATAAACCAGACATACCATAATACAGGGAAAAATACACCGCCTGTTCCGAGCCACCAGCAATTGGGAAGCGTTCCATGAAGCATTGACAAAAAAATGAAGAAATTAGGGAACCTAATCAATATCCTGGACATTGGGTAGGGAATATTGTCAAGGATACAATTAACCAGCTGCCATTGAAAAAACTAAAACGCGGGTGCAGCCGTAAAACAACAGAAAAATATTGCGAAACAACAATTTGTATTACAGTACAGAGGCAACATCTCTAATGAATTTTTGAAGAAGCTGAACAAAATTAAACCTGTACAGACAATTTTCATCACTCAGAAACTTAAGAACTGTTTACCTAGCCTTATGTCTAGCGCTGATAAAGACCTCAAATCCCACGTGGTTTATGAGCTCACTTGTAATGGATGCAAATCCATCTTTGTAGGGCAGACATGGCGACATACTGCAACAGAGGTTGCAGAGCATGCCAAGGCAGACTCAACGATGGGAATATATGCAATTCAGTGCTACAACGGTGATACAACCGCTTTCCAGTGGAAGATAAAAGACCAGTGCGGCAACCAATCTAAGTTAATGACACTGGAGGCACTTTATATAAGTAAACTGAAACCAACCATCGAGACGCGCGACAAATACCGAACACAAGAATTGACACTGAAAGCTTAATTTGGAGATCAAATTTCAACTTGAAAGTGAGATACGTTACGAAACGAAAGTTTCAACTTTGAAATTGAACAAAACCAAAGTAATTTAAGGTAACTTATGAAAGTTTTTTTTAAAAAAAACATGTCGATATGCATCTGCTACATGAAATCAAAAATTTATATTTACCCAGATGTAAAGTTTGGTAAATACGACTGTAGATATGTAAAAATTCGTTTTAAATTTCTTTGAATAAGTGATTTCAAAGATTTGAATTTTTTTTTCCGGCTTTTCACTGTAGCATTTTGTATTATTTGTGAACTGACGATGAACTCAGAATTCGAAAACGGTCGTAGGAAAGTTTTAAATTGACAATCCTTTTTTAAATCTTAAAGAGCTTTGCTCCGAATCAATGACTTGCATAAGGTGTAGTCTTTTTTACATATTTTTGATTGATTGATAGTTTACCAACAGGCGTTTTATGTTGGTCAGTCAGTTGTCCAAGAGCGAAACAAGTTGACCCTTATAGAAAAGTTGTAAATTTTTTATTGTAAACTTTTCCCTCGATTTGCCATCCTTTGTGACCATCTCATACCTTTTGGATAACAGTTTTTTCTCGAGTTCTCTGTCGGAGGAAGAGAGGAACTTTTTGATGTAGACAGGAAGTTTAAACGATTTCAAGAGGTGAGAACGTGCAAAACATATCTCCATAAAATAACTGTTACGCGTCGTTACCAAAATGGGTATGCATTTTTTACGTTCCCTTGAACCCGTAAGCAATGATTTGCCCAACCGTCTAATGTTTGTTGTTTCCATCGTTTTTTAACCCGATATGTTCAATAATTTTTAAATGACCCCACTATCAGTATCCACTCTGCCGGCATGAGTA
The DNA here is from genome assembly GCF_964194025.1 of Convolutriloba macropyga. Taxonomy (NCBI): domain Eukaryota; kingdom Metazoa; phylum Xenacoelomorpha; order Acoela; family Convolutidae; genus Convolutriloba; species Convolutriloba macropyga. The sequence continues at coordinate 44,002,053 of NC_134471.1, forward strand.
TCACCATTCTCACTAACACCTGTTATGACAAACTGAAACTCATTTTCTTGTTGCATATTTCTGCTTTCACCAGAGCAACTCGATAAGAAGGAAGTGATTCGGTCATCGCAGTTTCTACGATTTCTGCCAGCACTCTAGGAAAGGTATCATGTAAGGTTTTGGGAAGCACGTCAATAATACATGAATTTATGGTGTCTGTATTCGAAGTTAAAAAAGAGCAAGGTAACTTAGCTTCGGGACTGTAATCAGAACTCTCTAGGCAAGTGTGGCACAACCATAGGACGTTGGGTTTGCTTCCCAACCATTTCACGTCAGCGACAGTCAAGGATACACACGCTCCGTGGTACCAGTTGCGACAGTTTTCACAACCAATCGCTGTTGTGTCATTGTCCTTCATCAATTTCTTGCAATTCGAGCATTTGGTTGTTGATCGGCTATTAGTCAGCAAACGTGTAGACAATTAAAATATGAGACTAATTAATATGAAACTAAATATGAAACTAGATAATTTAAATAGACGCCAGTATAACAGTAGCAAATTTTTCCCAAGCTGAACGCTTTAGTTGAAAAGTGGGAAAATACATTAGTTTGGATGAACATTCAGATCTAAGTTGTCAATGAACTTGAATACATTAATGTGCCTCATTGTGTGATCAGTTTTCAAAAAATGGTTCGGCATAATAGAGCCTCGCCTGGACAACCGACAGCTCATTAATTTTATAAAGCAATTTTACTTTTTGAGTTTTTGTTCCTAAACCACATGAGGTTTATTCTTCACGTTGAGGAGAGTCGTAGGTGATCAATTGAGGAGATTTGGAGGGATAACTGCTCGGAACATTCTGCATTTGGGGCAAGTTTAGAGGCCCCTAAACAACCGTTAAAAGATCTTTCAGGAATGTTACTAATTTTCAACAGCGTTGATTGGGTTAAATTCAATGAGGATATTTTGTCTACGCTTGTGTCACCGTACTGTTACAGCAATGTAAACTGTCTCCTGTATCAGTTGTGTAACCAGATTAAAGAAAAGATTGAGAGACTGGTTCTACGTGTGACTAAACACAGAGCATCTCTCAAACCTTGGATCTCAAGGGAGACATCTCATAAAATAAAGAAGCTCAATGCATTGAAAAGGAAACTTGTAACTCCAAATCTGAGCCAGCTTCTCAAAATCAAAATGTTTGAAAAAGAAACTAAAATGTCAGCAGATAATAACTTGAAATTCTTTGAAGCAAAAGTTTTCCAATCCAGGTGCTTCAATGACATAAAAAGTATTTGGCTAGTATCAGAAAAAATTCTTTTATCCCAACTCGAGCAGTAAGCGGAGACCAATCGGCTGAGACAGACCAAAGTAGGTCTAAACTTTACAACAATTACTTTGTGAGTGTGTTCAATGGAGGCCATTCCACGACCAAAACCTGCTTCTCGAAGAGTGAACTAAACACTCCGAAAATATCGAAGACCTCAATTGAAATTGTTTTGAGCAGTCTGAAAGAAAACAAAGCCAGAGGCCATGACGCAAATGGGAACTTGATTCTAAAAAACTGCGTCAAATCTCTATCAAGCTCTCTGAAGCTTGTCTTTCAGATATGTTGCAAAAAAGCACCTATCCAGATGAATGGAAGATTAGCCAGGTGACCCCTGTCTTCAAAAATGGGGATAATCTGACGTCTCATGTTACCGTCCCATCAGCCTACTGTGTTCTATCTGAAAAGAGTTTGAAAAACTAATCTTTGATTCACTCTATCTCTTGGTAAAAGATAATCTCCACTCTAGTCAATTTGGAAAACATCGATCTACAGTACTTCAACTTTTGATTTTCCTTGATAAAAATTTCCAAACGATGGACTCAGAAACTGAAAAACATTTGGCAGTCCTATAACTTGATTTCTCTCAGGCCTTCAATAAAGTCTGTCATGAAAGACTCCGCGAAAAGCTTGCTCGTTTTGGTGTTGGAAGAAACTTTTTTAAATTACTTCACTCCTATCTCTCAAGTAAGCGACAATTCGTAGAGATAAACACAGCTAGGTCATCTTTAAAATCAGTTTCTAGTGATGTACCGCACTGTTCACTGTTGGGACCAGTTCTGTTTCTGATTTTTATCAACGACTTGCCGAATTGTGTCACACATTCGTGTTACGGCTTTGCAGATGTCTTTGAAGTGGTAATTACAAACCAACACGACCTTGAGAAAAATCGAGACGGACTACATAACTGGTGCTTGCAAAACAGATTGATACTGAATGCAAAGAAGAGCTCATTGCTCTTGCCCGAAGGGGACCTGAAAACTGATATATTCTTAGTTGAACTACCAATCGTATAAGAGCAGCAAGATCTTGGTTTGTTAGTGAGCAGTAATTTAACATGGTCGAGCAACGTTGACTTAAGAACCAGCAAGGCCCTGAGAGCATTCTATCCAATCAAAAGAAATGTGAGCAAGAATGCCACCATGCAAGCTAAGTTGAACGCTTACACCAAACACATCGTCCCAATTCTAGTATATAGTTCTCAGGTCTCTCATTTGACCACTACGTGCCTCCAAAAAGTGAAAAAAATTCAAGGACTAGCCACAAACTGATTCTTCGGAGTTAATGTTGACTATAAAACACGTCTAATCAAATGTGTTCTACTGCCCTTATCAATGCACATTGAACTTCATGACGTTTTGTTTATGCGTGATCTGTTAAGAAACAAGTATGACTACACAACCACTGACGAAATTAATCTCAGAGTAAAAGAACAAGACAAGATGCACGAAATGAACTCAAATCCGTAAAGTGAACAGAAACAAGTTTAGTGAAAATTTTCTTCCATCCAACTGCAAAATTAGTCAATATCTTCTCGAGAAAATTGGGATCTTTGGGGGATCTAAACAAGCCAAAATTGAGCTTTTGTACAGAAACTTCTCCCTGGAACAGTACAACGAGTTGAGTACACACAGCTCGAGGATTCTGTGGTAGCTGCAACCCTCATTCAAAACTCTGAAACTGTTACATTTTTATTTCAAGGCAACGAACTGATGAACTGAAGGGTGAAAACCCTTGGCTGTGCCCTAAAGCCTCGCCTACACAACTTGGGCATAATCCAGAAGTCTCCACTGTTACTACTACTTGTATCTGGAATAAAAATAAATTTCGTGGTTGTGCATAGATACGCCGGCAACCTGCAGTAAAGGCGTCCATCGGAGCTATTGTACGCGAAGGGGGCTGTTGTCTCAAATTTTCTTGTTCAATTCAAATTTTGATTGAAAATCATATTCTACAAATTTATAATCTATTGTTTTGGCCCCCAGTTGCAAATTGTATGTTTAATAGCCGCACAGCGATGGCTGGGGCTATTATTGCCCCTCTCTTGGTTTTTTATCTCGTCGTCACGATATTTGTTACAACCATATGACGTCACAACCACTTCAAATCTGCTTTTTTTTTCATTCGTTCACGCAATTTCATTTGAAGTGCGTGAGTGACGTTATTTTTCGCTCTTAGTGGAGCGAGTTTTTTTGTTCATTCGCGTGATTAAATTTTTGGTCACACGTGACTTACCTCACTCTCAAAAATGACTTTTTCACTTTGAAATTGACTTTTATTTACTTTAATTGCAAGAGATAATGTTAAGTGGGTGTGTGTCACTCTAATTGAAGCTAATTTGAGAGCAGCTAATAGAGGCAGCAGAAAGTAAAACAGATTTTTAAAAGTGTAACATATCAGCTGTCTTTTTTTACTGTTTTTTTTACTGCAGATCTACAAGCTATTGCGGCTATTTTCTGGCAATCTGCCAGCTATTTTTTTATATAGCATGTTATTATATAAAAAATACCACTTGCGCCTGCGGGGCGTAAAAGATATAAGCTCACTAAGCTGGTGGGCAAAACAGAATAGAACCCAAATTTATTGTTGGTTTTTTCTTTTGTTTTGCTGTTTTCTCTCATCTTCGCTTTTGGGTCTTTATATTTTAGACCACTGACAGGATTTAGCCTAATTGTTGTGATAAACTTATTAAATAGTGTTTACCCCGAACAAATTTACATCCGCTGTATTTTCAAATACGTATACGCGCTGGGCTGAATCAAACCTACACCTTTCCAAGCCTCGCCACCCCAGCCGTAGGCGAGTGAACTAATCTCTCACCCCGACTCATCACATCAGGTTTAATCATTTCAACTGATTTCGTTTCTAGAACAATTTCTTGTGTTTTTGAATGTTAGCAGGCTCCGTGAATGGGATGTTTTGATGACAACCATCTTCCTTCATCACATCAAGCTCCGTAAATGGGACGTTTTGATGCCAAACCTCTTGCCTCCAGCTGCTCGGACTTGGTCTTGGTTACTTCTCGTACCAAATATATAGACGAGGGTCAAGTACAGGGTTGTGTACACTCCTATCGAGGTGATAAACTGCTAGATCTCTGTGATATTATCAATCAATACCCATATCAGAAACTGAACACTGTTGTAGTAATTGATGGCTTCAATGATCACCGTAGTAGTATTGAAACTTTCATACAGCATTAGAAATTCCTCGTTCAGCTCATTATTGTCAAATTTAGCCCAAATAATTCGACCCAAATTTATCTCCACCAGCTGTTATCCCCTCAAAAATAAAAAAACAGATTTTTAAAAATTCAACATATCAGCCTTCAAGGAAACGACGATTTTTTTGGTCTGTTTTTTTACTGTTTTTTACTGCAGATCTACAAGCTATTTCGGCTATTTTCTGGCAATCTGCCAGCTATGTTTTTATATAGCATGTTATTATATAAAAAATACCACGTGCGCCTGCGGGGCGTAAAAGATATAAGCTCACTAAGCTGGGGGGCAAAACAGAAAAGAACCCAAATTTTTTGTTGGTTTTTTCTTTTGTTTTGCTGTTTGCTCTCATCTTCGCTTTTGGGTCTTTATATTTTAGACCACTGACAGGATTTAGCCTAATTGTTGTGATAAACTTATTAAATAGTGTTTACCCCCGAACAAATTTACATTCGCTGTATTTTCAAATACGTATACGCGCTGGGCTGAATCAAACGTACACCTTTCCGAGCCTCGCCACCCCAGACGAAGGCGAGTGAACTAATCTCTCACCCCAACTCATCACATCAGGTTGTATCATTTCAACTGATTTCATTTTTAGAACAATTTCTTGTGTTTTTGAATGTTAGCAGGCTCCGTGAATGGGATGTTTTGATGCCAACCCTCTTGCCTCCAGCTGCTCGGACTTGGACTTGGTTACTTCTCGTACCAAATATATAGACGAGGGTCAAGTACAGGGTTGTGTACACTCCTATCGAGGTGCTAAACTGCTAGATCTCTGTGATATTATCAATCAATACCCATATCAGAAACTGAACACTGTTGTAGTAATTGATGGCTTCAATGATCACCGTAGTAGTATTGAAACTTTCATACAGCATTAGAAATTCCTCATTCAGCTCATTATAGTCAAATTTAGCCAAAATAATTTGTCCCAAATTTATCTCCACTAGCTGTAATCGCCTCATAAATAAAAAAAATCAGTGCCCTTAACTACGCTTTGTATAATTTTTTTGATTCTTGTGCCTTAAAGCTGTTTATTGTTTCACCCTCATTTAGAAATTCTCTTGAACCTAACCAGTTCTGTAAAAACACCGTCAACTTCTCCGTTCACGGAAACCATGTTTTCACTATTATTCTGCTTAACATCATTCAATACTTTAAATATCGTTGCTGCTATTACTGTCCTGTAATTAACTTAATCTAGTTCCCCTAAGTGCAGTCTTCCCGACTCTTGGCCCGTAGCCTGACGGCTGATCAACCCATTGTCCACTCTGCAAGGGTCCCCTACGTAGGGGAGGCGTCTGGTGTCATACGTGTTATAAATATTTTCAAGTGAAATGCAGTGGCCTAGCCGCACCGAAAGAGTGGACCGAAAACTTAAGATTCAAAAGCTGCTCTGAGGTTACCGCAGCCACCGAAACAGCAATCGCAACGCCGGCACCACAAAATGATTTGACCGTTCCCGACACTGCACGCATATATCCTAACATCTCACGCCCCGAGCGTTCCGTTGCCGCACCATCAGATAATTTTTGGGATAAATTCCAGCCTCATTACGCGGTAACAGTGCGCGAAATATACCGCGAGGTCGTTACATGGAAGCCCTCGTTCTTCACGCTCAGTAAGAACAAGACAGGGGAACAGTTCGCCGAAGCCCTTCACAGTGTCCTCTCCCCGATTGCCGTAGACACGGATAGATCCGATATATCTCTGACCCTCTGTATGATACTTCCGCACTTAACTCTCAGTCGAACAAAAAACACGGACGATAGATAGAACAATAAGACCATCATGCGTAGACTGCGTGCATGGCACAAATGCAACTTCTCAGAACTGTTCTGTGAAGCGAAGGCAATCCAAATGAGAATGAATTCAAGAAACAAAAAGCAACACTCTGACCTCAAGATATTCAACGATTTCATGTCTCGTGGTAAGATGAGTAATGCTATTTGCGTTCTGTCGGATGAGCATAAAAGCGGCGTACTCGCACCTACCGATCTCATAGACGGTAGACCGGTCCTCGAGAATTTACGCAACAAACATCCTGAAGGGCAACCCTTGGAGCCCAACTGCGTTCAGAGCCAACATCCACGCACGCTTCCCTACCACCCCGCTGTTTTCGACAAAATCACTGCTAGACTTGTCCAAAAGCATGCAATGAAGACTCATGGCAGTGCCGGGCCTTCAAGTCTTGATGCCGATGACTGGCGTAGACTACTTTCTGCTTTCGGGCAGACATCTACGAACCTGTGCAAGCTTGTTGCCAAATTTTCTAAGTGGCTGGCCACGTCCATAATACAACCAAATGCTTGGATTGCATACAATGGTTGTCGACTAGTGGCTCTGGATAAATGTCAAGGTGTGTGACCTATTGGTATTGGTGAAATAATGGGTCGCCTCACCGGGCGCATAATCAGGCAAGATCTAACATCCCTCGGTGGAAACATTCAGCTGTGTCTGGGCCAGAAATGCGGCATAGAACATGCCATACATTCGCTTCGCGACAGTTTTGATGATCCCGAAAACGAAGCAATTCTACTAATTGATGCCAAAAACGCATTTAATGTGCTCAATAGACGAACAACTTTAGAGAACGTGAAAGCCTTATGCCCATCATTGCATGTTGCCCTACAGAATTCCTATAGCCATCCGTCTCATCTATACATCGGTAAGTCGACCATTCTGTCTCAGGAAGGTACAACACAAGGTGATCCCCTTGCGATGGCAATGTATGGAATCGGAATCCTACCCCTAATATCAAGACTTCACAATGACTCCTTGATACAAAAATGGTATGCTGATGATGGTAGCGTCGTCGTTAAGTTGAAAGATATCAAGATATCAGGGCACTCTTCTACAAGCTCACTCAGCTTTGTCCCAAGTACGGATATCTTGTCAATCCTCCGAAGTGTCAGTTGATAATTAAGCCAGGAGGCGAGCGCCAAGCGTCAACTGAGTCTGCAGGCACAAATGGGGAAATCACGCAAGGCTCTCGAGTCCTGGGATCAGTAATCGTTTGCTCTGAGGTCAGTAAAATTTTCCTGAAAGATGCAAAATTTAAATACACAAAAATTTTGGACAGACTTGGTCAATTTGCTCTCACCTCTCCCCAGAACGCCTATGCATGTTTGACGAAGAGGGGTTCAACAGAAGTTAAGTTTAGTCTCGCGTACTAGACCCTCCATGGACGGGGTTCTGGACAAGGTAGAGGAGCGGCTGGGCTGAGTCATACCGAACGTCGTCGGCAAAGAAATAATCCAAGAGGAAAGAGAACTTTTTTTCTCTCCCTCTCAGAATGGGTGGGTTTAACAACGCCCTCCCACAGGATCTTCATAAAAATCTTGACAAATCAATTGAACTCTCAACTCCGTTGGAGTCATTTAATGATGATTCATTAGAAATTCAACGATGTGAATTAGAACAAACCAAGATCAGTCTCAGACAGAAAGCAGACATGCAACGTGAACTCATCTCGCAAAAAACAGAATAGAAAACAATCTACCAGAAATGAAGTCTACCGTCCAGCTGGCTTCGGAGAAAGGAGCATCTAGCTGGCTTAGCGGGCTCCCGTTATCAAAACATGGTTTCGAACTAGACTGAGTTCCGTGATGGAATAGCACTTCGCTACATCTGGGAAGCGAAAATCACGCCAGCTATATGCCCATGCGGGAAAGAATTTAGCCTCACCCATGCCCTTCATTGCGCCAAAGGTGGGTATACGCACCTACGTCACAACGAAATCAGAGATGTGTTTGCAAACCTGATGGATGACATTTGCCACGATGTCCAGATAGAGCCAAAACTTCAATCGCTCGATGGAGAAATTTTCTCGAGTAATTCCACCACTACTTATGATGACGCTCGACTGGACATCAAAGAAAACGGACTGTGGGGCTCCCGCTTTAATCGCACTTTCTTCGATGTGAAGATTTTCAACCCTCACGTGAAGAGCTGCCCTAAGACCATAAAAGATGCCTTCAAATATCACGAGAGCATCAGGCGAAATAATTACGAAGAGCGAATCCGCGAAACCAAACACAGCAGTTTCAACGCACTGGTTTTTCCTTGCTCGGGCGGTGCTGGGCCATAAGCATCGCAGGTTATGAAACAACCCGCAACTAGGATCAGCGGAAAACGCGGAGAGCCGTACGCCGACACCATAAGCTACATCCGAACGAAAATCAGCCTCGCACTTCTGAGGAGCTGTGTTCTCTGCTTGAGGGGATGACGCGCCCTCAAGCCTCGTGTTCTCAGTGAGACTTCGATTAGCGCCGTCGTGGAGGAGGGAAGGTTGCACTGAATGTATGTTTGCTTAACTTTATTCCTTTGCTCCTTCCTTGATATCCTATTTTTATTTTAATCCTTCCATACCAGTTCCTTATGCGTGCTATATATATATATATATATATATATATATATATATATATATACATATACATATATATATTTTATATATATATATATATATATATATATATATGTATATATATATATATATATATATACTGGTGCTTTCCTCTCCACTTGTTAGTTATTTTTGTGACTGGGCCGTCTTTACACTGTCTGGAGGTGACTGGGCCGTTTTTACAGAATCTTTGTGACTGGGCCGTCTTTACAGAATCTGTCCTTCGCTAACATCAGCAGTCTACAATTAATATATCTACCCGTCTAAACTATTTGTCAATGGTGAAACCCTACTATCCGAAGCAGGAACAACACAAGGTGACCCAATAGCCATGGCAATGTATGGCATTTCAATCATGCCAATGATCAGAAAGTTGAATCCATCAATCGTTCAAAAATGGTACACTGATGATGGCAGCATGGCCGGGACACTTCCCGATTTGCTGGATGCCTTCAAGACCCTCAAAACAATAGGGAAAGCCTTCGGCTATTTTGTTAATGCCCCGAAATGTCAACTGATAGTGAAAAACTGCTTACGTAAGAAAGCGGAGCGCATATTCAAGAACTCTGAAGTCGAGATTACTGATGGTACTCGAGTTCTGGGATCAGTATTTCACAGAGAAAATGATAACCATGATACAAAAACTTGCAACGTTCGCCAAAACATCACCACAGAATGCCTACGCATGTCTGACCAAAGGCCTGCAAAGTAAATTGATATTCATGTCCAGAACAACACCAGATATGCACCAACATTTGGACACAATCGAGAATCATATTAAAACGGAACTGATTACAGCCATCACTGGAAAACCCAATCCCGATTAAACAATGCGGAAATTGTTGGCTCTGCCCCTCAGATATGGAGGCCTGAATATCCAGATCAGCGACTGAATGACTACACGAACTCATGTCTAATTTCCGATGCCTTCGCAGCCTGTCGAGAAGAAAAATCTCAATTAAGCAAATTAACGATACAGATAAGACAACAGAACTCGAAGTCGTTATTCAGAAACCCAGTACTGAATGATATGGACGAAAAAGAACAATTCATTGTGACATTAGCTTCAGAGAAGGGCTCGTCCAATTGGTTGAATGCTCTGCCACTTAAAAAATACGGATTCAACTTGAATAAATCTGAATTTCGAGATGGGCTGTGTTTGAGATATCATTGGGACCTTGAGAGAACCCCCAAACATTGCGAATGTGGAGAAAAATGGACAATCGCACACTCCCTCCACTGCCCGAAAGGAGGATATACTCACCTGAGGCATAACGAAATGCGTGATTGTTTCGGAGAGTTGTTGAATCAGGTTTGCCATGATGTAGAGATGGAGCCGAAAATTCTTCCGCTTCAAGGCGAGAGCTTTGCAAGCAACTCAGTAACCAAAGACGATGAGGCTCGACTCGACATTAAAGCAAATGAATTGTGGGAGTCACGATTCCAGCGTACCTTCTTCGACGTCAAGGTCTTCAATCCGCATGCTAAATCATGTCCAAAAAACACCAAGGACGCTTACAGGTATCATGAATCACTGAAGAAACTGAAATATGAAAAGCGGATTGTCGAGGTTGAACAGAGCTCCTTCACGCCACTGATCTCCTGTACTGGCGGAGCGAGTCCCAACACGAACAAAGTCATCACAAGGATAGCTCAGAAATTGAGCCACAAACGAGAAGAGAGTTTTAGCGATATTGTTAGTTACATACGGACGAGGTTAAGATTTGCACTTCTACGAAGCTGCCTCTTATGCATAAGAGGCTGCAAAGTTTTAAAAAAACCGGAACTAACCGAATCATCCATAGGGGCCATTATAGAGGAGGGAAGGCTCAAATAATTTTAGTTTCTAGACGCGATGATTATTACTGTCATATAATGTTCTTTACATTGCTACTATATGTCTTTTTCCTGAAGCTATTTAATAGTTACTCTTTGTTGTACTACCGTGTTAAACTGAATTCACGCTTTTCTTCTTTTAAATTATATACACCTGCTAATATTGTTCTATGTACCTTTAATGTACGTGCTTTTCTTAACGCTAGCTTCTATTTGATTTGTAATTTGTTGTACCACCGCGTTAAACTGATTTCACGCTTTTCTGCCCCTCCTCGTCTGGAGGGGAACAGCTTGGAGTGCAGCATCCGGCTAAGTGCTACTCATCATCCCTTATGTTCCGACCTACATCCATCGTTGCCGGATGGTGTACACGGTCCTTTTTATATTTTATTTGACTTGCCGCCCTCGAGTTGACCGACTATCCTATAAGGGAAGGGGCTGTGTTTTTTTAGGGGAGAGAGTTTTCTCTTAGTTGATCTTTTTTAATTCCTTGCTATATAACAACATATACAACAATTATATAACATTAGATCCGCAAAGTCTACTGCCACTGGCATTTCGACGCTCGTGCGATTTGTTCCCAGACTGATAATTATGTTCATTTTTCAGGTACCAGAATGATATTTAACCGATTTTCTTTATTTTTGGTGTGGATTGGATTTGTTCAAAACTCTCGTGTTTACGAGGATTCGTTTAATTTATGCACCAGCTCTACAACATGTGATGAATGTATTGCTGCAATGCACATGTGTTCTTGGTGTGGTGATGCTAGTTATGAATACCACCGGTAAGAAAAAGTTTGCTAAAATAACCATCTTTTGCAGTGTGTGTGTTTTAGATAAATTAATTGATTTTAAATTCAACAAAATAATTTATTCCAATAACACATTGCAAAAATTTGAGTTATTTTAGCAGTTCTTTTTGTAGTTGTTTTTTAGTCTTTGTTCGTGGCCTTAGGAGCACAACTAGTTGCTCTCCTGAGGCGTTACATCATCTGCATGCGAGGCCCAAGGATACTTAGGCGGCGCGAATATGTTGCTTCGATGGGAGCTTTGTTCACGACGAAGTGGAAATAGTTGACGGTTGTAGAGTACTTGGCAGTGTAATAGGTTCTGATAATGCAGAAAAGAAATTTGTAGAAAGATCACTAAAACAGCAGAAATTGTTTAAAAAAAGCTGGCCGCTCATTCCAATGTTTCACCTCAAAATATATATAAATCGTTCACTTCATCGGTTTCGCATAAATCGACCTTCTTAGCTCGTACAACACCTTATATTGAAGACCTGTTAAAAGAATGTGATGAATCAATCAACTATGAGTTACTACCTAATCTTTTAAAGAATCCCACCTACAATAAAAAATACTCGAATATCTTTTCGTTGCCGATAGGGGAGGTTGACCTGAACATCCTTAAACCTGAAAACCGCTTTAAGGAATGAGCGATCAGTTCAACTGTCAAGTCCGTTATCCCTATCTCTGCCCGAAGCCGAACTAAAGCAACAAAAAATCTTACAAGAAATGAAAAAGGAGAAAGAGCTTGCTATCGAAAAAGAACGAGAATTAAGAGCGAATTGAATCAGAACGAGATTCGCTCACTTAACGAAGCTACTGAAAAGGGGGCATCAAGCTTGTTGAATGTTAAGCCATTGAAGCAATATCACTTTGACCTAATGAAACACAATAAAGGGCCGTGTACACCATCCGGCATCGATGAATGGAGGTCGAAAAATAGGGCATGATGAGTAGCACTTAGTAGCCGGATGCTGCACTCCAAGCTGTTCCCCTCCAGACAGTGTAAAGACGGCCCAGTCACAAAAATAACTAACAAGTGGAGAGGAAAGCACCTATATATATAGCACACATAGGGAACTGGAATGGAAGGATAAAAATAAAAATGGAACATCAAGGAGAAGCAAAGGAATAAAGATAAGCAGCCAAACACTCAGTGCAGCCTTCCCTCCTCCACGACGGCGCTAATCGAAGTCTCACTGAGAACACGAGGCTTGAGGGCACGACATCCCCTCAGGCAGAGAACACAGCTCCTCAGAAGTGCGAAGCTGATTTTCGTTCGGATGTAGCTTATAGTGTCGGCGTACGGCTCTCCGCGTTTTTCGCTGATCTTGGTTGCGAGTTGTTTCATAACGCGCGATGCTGATGGACCTGCACCACCCGAACAAGCAAAAACCAGTGCATTGAAGCTGCTGTGTTCGGTTTCGCGGATTCGTTCTTCGTACTTATTTCGCTTGATGCTCTCGTGATATTTGTATGCATCTTTTATGGTCTTAGGGCAGCTCTTCGCATGAGGGTTGAAAATCTTCACATCGAAGAAAGTGCGATTAAAGCGGGAGCCCCACAGACCGTTTGCCTTGATGTCCAGTCGAGCTTCATCATCAGTGGTGGTGGAATTACTCGAGAAAATTTCTCCATCGAGCGACTGAAGTTTTGGCTCTATCTGTACATCGTGGCAAACGTCATCCATCAGGTTTGCAAACACATCTCTAATTTCGTTGTGTCGTAGGTGCGTATAACCGCCTTTTGCGCAATGGAGGGCATGGGTGAGGCTGAACTCTTTCCCGCATGGGCATATGGCTGGCGTGTTCTTCGCTTCCCAGGTGTAGCGAAGTGCTATTCCATCACGGAACTCAGTCTTCGTGAGGTCAAAACCATGTTTTGACAACGGAAGCGCGTCAAGCCAGCTGGATGCTCCTTTCTCTGAGGCCAGCTGGATGGTATACTTCATTTCTGGTAGATTATTTTCGATTCTGCATTTTTTCGAGATGAGTTCACGTTGATTGTCTGCTTTCTGTCTGAGACTGATCTTGGTTTGTTCTAATTCACATTGTTGAATATTATTGAATGACGCCAATGGTCTTGAGAGTTCAATTGATTGCTCAAGATTTTTGTGAAGATCTTGTGGGAGGGCGATGTTAAGCCCACCCATTCTGAGAGGGAGAGAAAAAAGTTCTCTTTCCTCTTGGATTACTTCTTTGCCGACGATGTTCGGTATGACTCGGCCAAGCCGCTCCTCCACCTTGTCCAGAACCCCGTCCATGGAAGGTGTAGTACGCGAGAGGAAGCTCAACTTCTGTTGAACCCCCTTCGTCAAACATGCATAGGCATTCTGGGGAGAGGTGAGAGCAAATTGACCAAGTCTGTCTAAACTTTTTGTGTATTTAGATTCTGCATCTTTCAGGAAATTTTTACTGGCCTCAGAGCTTCCGATAACTGATCCCAGGACTCGAGCGCCCTGCGTGATTTCCACATTTGTGCCTGCAAACACAGTTGACGCTTGGCGCTCGCTTCCTGGCTTAATTATCAACTGACACTTCGGAGGATTGACAAGATATCCATACTTGGGACCGAGCTCAGTGAGCTTGTCGAAGAGTGCCCTGATATCTTTCAACTTACCGACGACGCTACCATCATCAGCATACCATTTTTGTGTCAAAGAGTCATTATGAAGTCTTGTTATTAGGGGTAGGATTGCGATTCCATACATTGCCATCGCAAGGGGATCGCCTTGTGTCGTACCTTCCTGAGACAGTATGGTCGACTTACCGATGTGGAGATGAGACGGGTGGCTATAGGAATTCTGTAAGGCAACATGCAAAGATGGACATAAGGCTTTCACGTTCTCTAATGCTGTTCGTCTATTGAGCACGTTAAAAGCGTTTTTGGCATCAATTAGTAGAATTGCTTCGCTTTCGGGATCATCAAAACTGTGGCGAAGCGAATGTATGGCATGTTCAATGCCACATTTCTGGCCCAGGCACAGCTGCATGTTTCCACCGAGGGATGTTAGATCTTGCCTGATGCAGTCGATGATTATGCGTCCGGTGATGCGACGCATTACTTTTGATCAGCCATCAAGCTGCGGGCTAGGAGTTGGGAAGGCTGCACTGAGGGGGACTAGATTAAGTTGATTACAGGAGAGTAATAACAGCAACGATATTTAAAGTATTGAATGATGTTAAACAGAATAATAGTGAAAACATGGTTTCCATGAAAGGAGAAGTGCACGGTGTCTTTACAGAACAGGTTAGGTTCAAGAACATTTCTAAATGAGGGTGAAACAATAAACAGCTTTAGGGCACAAGAATCAATATAATTATACAAAGCGTAATTAAGGGCACTGATTTTCTTATTTATGAGGCGATTACAGCTTGTGGGTATAACTTTGGGAACAATCAAATTATTTGGGCTAAATTTAACAATAATCAGCTGAATGAGGAATTTTCAATGCTCTATGAAAGTTTCAATACTACTACGGTGATCATTGAAGCCGGCAATTACTACTACAGTGTTCAGCTTCTGGTCTGGGTATTTATTGATAACATCACAGAGATCTAGCAGTTTGGCACCTCGATAGGAGTGAACACAACCCTTTACTTGACCCTCGTCTATATATTTGGTACGAGAAGTACCCAAAACCAAGTCCGAGCAGGTGGAGGGAAGAGGTTAGGCATCAAAACGTCCCATTCACGGAGCCTGCTAACATTCAAAACACAAAAAATTGCTCTAAAAATGAAATCAATTAGAATGTGATGAAGGAAGATGGTTGGCATCAAAACATCCCATTCACGAAGCCTGCTAACATTCAAAAACACAAGAAATTGTTCTAAAAAAGAAATCTGTTAGAATGATACGACCTGATGTGATGAGTCGGACCTTGACTCTAACGAACCATACTCGAACCTTGCCTCTAAAACCCTCCCATTGGTCCCCCCTTATGGTATAATTACCATGATTGCTATAGGTTACATGACCACTATTTAATAAGTTTATCACAACAATTAGGCTAATTCGCGATTCCTTTGACCTAATGAAAAGCGAGTTTCGTGATGGCATTGCCCTTCGCTATGGTTGGGACTCAGTGAAGATTCCATCACTATGGCACATGCCCTCCATTGCCCGAAAGGAGGATTCACGCACATGAGACATACTGAACTTCGCGATTCCTTTGCGAACTTGTTAGGTGATGTTTGCGATGATGTCGAGATCGAACCGCATCTTCAGCCGTTGCAAGGGGAACCTTGCTCTTAAATCAACGACAACTGATGATGATGCAAGATTAGATATCAAGGTGAACGGGCTTAGCGAATTAATGTTCAAAAACTATTTTGATTTAAAAACAGCTTCAAAAGCGGTGAAACAACACATCAAAGCTCTCTGAGCGAAAGGAGGACAGCTACGCTGATGTCATATCTAAAGACAAAAATCAGCTTCGCTCTCCTGAGGAGTTCAATCCTCTGCATTCATGGGTCAAGGACGCTTAGGCGGCGCGAAATCGTTGATGCTTCGACGGGAGCTGTGGTCAAAGAAGGGAGGTGGTTAGTTTGACTCATCTACTCTCGTCAGTAGTTGTTTGTTTTCTAATGCTGTCTGTCTTTTGTTTACTTTTTGAGCTGATGTTTGTAGGTATTATCATTTTATTGATAGATTTAAACAAAACGAAATCCTTTTTGAAGACGTAGTGCTGGGAAGGCTCGGTACCAGCCAATATTCACCCTGTGTTGGGGAGGGATCTTTCTTAATTTAGCTTTTTTTGATATAAATCGGTGAAACAACACATCAAAGATCAAAAGCGGTGAAACAACACATCAAAGCTCTCTGAGCGAAAGGAGGACAGCTACGCTGATGTCATATCTAAAGACAAAAATCAGCTTCGCTCTCCTGAGGAGTTCAATCCTCTGCATTCATGGGTCAAGGACGCTTAGGCGGCGCGAAATCGTTGATGCTTCGACGGGAGCTGTGGTCAAAGAAGGGAGGTGGTTAGTTTGACTCATCTACTCTCGTCAGTAGTTGTTTGTTTTCTAATGCTGTCTGTCTTTTGTTTACTTTTTGAGCTGATGTTTATGTATTATCATTTTATTGATAGATTTAAACAAAACGAAATCCTTTATGAAGACGTAGTGCTGGGAAGGCTCGGTACCAGCCAATATTTACCCTGTGTTGGGGAGGGATCTTTCTTAATTTAGCTTTTTTTGATATAAATCGTCCACTTCTTCGGTTCCGCATAAATTGAATCTCGTAAAACCCCTAATTGGGTCTTTTCCATTATAGCCCCCCCCCCAGCTTAGTTGTCATATAACCTAAAGCTGCCCTAATCTTGGTAAACATAACATAAAGGGGGTTATTTTTAAACGGGGGGGGGCTCTAATGGAAAAGACCCAACCACCCAAGTCCTCGAGACCTGTTGAAACAATGATAAATCAATCAACGATGAGCTATTACCGAATCAAGTGAAGAATCCAGCCTACAACCAAAAGGAACGTGTTTTCGTTTAGGTAAAGGTAGGTTGGCCTAATCATCCTTTAACCTAAAGACCGTTGTAAAGATTACTAGCGATAAGTTCAACTTTAAATACTTTTAGCCGAACTAACCCAACAAATTAGGAAATAAAAAGGAGGAGCTTGATATCAATTGGAAAAAGACGACAATTAAGGGCCAATTGATTAAGAACGAGGTTCGCTCACTTGCTTCAGCTCGTGAAAAAAAGAGGACCTAATGAAAAGCGGCTTTTGTGATGCCATTGCCCTTCGCTATGTTGGGACTCCTTCAAGATGCCATCATTATGCGCGTGCAATGAAAATTTCACTGTCGCTCATGACCTCACATTGTCCAAAAGGAGGATACACTTACTTGAGACATAATGAACTTCGTGATTACGTTGCGAATCTATTAAGTGATGTCTGTCATGATGTTGAGATGGAACATCATCTTCAGCCGTTGCAAGGGGAAGCCTTTAATCAACGACAATTGATGATGATGCAAGATTAAACATCAAGGGCAACGGACTTTGGTAATCCAGCTTCAACGAAACCTACTTTGATGTAAAAAATTTTTCAAAAATTTGCCTGGAAAGCAATAAAGTTGCCCCCAAAGCGGTAGCGAATCCTGTGATTATCACAAATCTTTAAAAGAACAAGTAGGAACAAAGAATAATTTATGTTGTTTTGTCCGCCTGTCTTTTCGTGCACTAGTGGAGCTGGCCCAGCAGCTTTAAAGCGCCGAAGCAACTGGTACTGAAGCTCTCTGTGCGTAATGAGGACAGCTACGCTGACGTTATCAGTTCGCTCTCCTGAGGAGCTCCATGTTGTATTCGAGGCTATAGGACACCTAGGCTGCGGGAAATTGTTGATACTTCAATTAGAGCTGTTGTTGAAAAAATGCGGCTCTTAGTTTGATTTGTCTACTTTGCCATTAGTTTTGTTTTCTGGTTTTGCCTATCTTTTTTTACATTTTTCGCAACTGATGTTTGTGTTACTTCTATTTTCTGATGGTTTTCAGAAACACGCAATGCTTTATGAAAACGTAGTGCTGGGAGGGCCTGGACCACCCAGTGTTTGGGAGGGGTATTTCTTAGTTTATTTTGTAGGTGAAATTGAAAATATATATATATATATATATATATATATATATTAAATTTAAACAAAGGTCCTCCCCTAGAAAGGTGGTCAGTCAACTCGGTGACAACAAGTCAACGTAGACATACAAGTTTTGATGATAGTCAAATATCATCTGTTTTTTAAACAATACGGATTACAGATCAATTATTCTGAATCGAGTTCCTCTAAGATTAGTTCAATCTCCCTTCCTCCATTGCCGTTGCAGAATTTTCTATGTCAGGGGAATGGCTCAGCTCCCTGCAGCCGGTCGTAACTCACTTAAACCGGTCTTAACTTGGACTATTTGAAAACGGTCGATTTTTCTAATTTTTCGGGACCAGAACAGTTCGCTAATGGAAAACTTAATGGGTCACAATATTCAAAATTCAACTGATTTTTTTGAGCCGTCGGAACCAAAGGTTTTTCCAAAATTTATCAACAGAAAAACTAACCATTTATAATTTCAGACAGCTCATACAAAAATACGACAATCTGATTTTTCTTATGATACTGGGATTCGTTCTTCTCCCTCTGCAACAATTATTGATTTGGGACAAACAGTCGAACAGTATTCGTCTGGAGCAAAATACTTCAATTAGAGCTGTTGTTGAAAAAATGCGGCTCTTAGTTTGATTTGTCTACTTTGCCATTAGTTTTGTTTTCTGGTTTTGCCTATCTTTTTTTTACATTTTTCGCAACTGATGTTTGTGTTACTTCTATTTTCTGATGGTTTTCAGAAACACGCAATGCTTTATGAAAAGGTAGTGCTGGGAGGGACTGGACCACCCAGTGTTTGGGAGGGGTATTTCTTAGTTTATTTTGTAGGTGAAATTGAAAATATATATATATATATTAAATTTAAACAAAGGTCCTCCCCTAGAAAGGTGGTCAGTCAACTCGGTGACAACAAGTCAACGTAGACATACAAGTTTTGATGATAGTCAAATATCATGTGTTTTTTAAACAATACGGATTACAGATCAATTATTCTGAATCGAGTTCCTCTAAGATTAGTTCAATCTCCCTTCCTCCATTGCCGTTGCAGAATTTTCTATGTCAGGGGAATGGCTCAGCTCCCTGCAGCCGGTCGTAACTCACTTAAACCGGTCTTAACTTGGACTATTTGAAAACGGTCGATTTTTCTAATTTTTCGGGACCAGAACAGTTCGCTAATGGAAAACTTAATGGGTCACAATATTCAAAATTCAACTGATTTTTTTTGAGCCGTCAGAACCAAAGGTTTTTCCAAAATTTATCAACAGAAAAACTAACCATTTATAATTTCAGACAGCTCATACAAAAATACGACAATCTGATTTTTCTTATGATACTGGGATTCATTCTTCTCCTTCTGCAACAATTATTGATTTGGGACAAACAGTCGAACAGTATTCGTCTGGAGCAAAATACTTCAATTAGAGCTGTTGTTGAAAAAATGCGGCTCTTAGTTTGATTTGTCTACTTTGCCATTAGTTTTGTTTTCTGGTTTTGCCTATCTTTTTTTTTACATTTTTCGCAACTGATGTTTGTGTTACTTCTATTTTCTGATGGTTTTCAGAAACACGCAATGCTTTATGAAAACGTAGTGCTGGGAGGGCCTGGACCACCCAGTGTTTGGGATGGGTATTTCTTAGTTTATTTTGTAGGTGAAATTGAAATATATATATATATATATATATATATATATATATATATATTAAATTTAAACAAAGGTCCTCCCCTAGAAAGGTGGTCAGTCAACTCGGTGACAACAAGTCAACGTAGACATACAAGTTTTGATGATAGTCAAATATCATCTGTTTTTTAAACAATACGGATTACAGATCAATTATTCTGAATCTAGGACAATTATTCTGAAACTTGGACTATTTGAAAACGGTCGATTTTTCTAATTTTTGTCCCTTTGCTATTAAATTGAAGAATGCATACAAGGGGTACGGTTAGCAATACATGGCAGTCAGGTGAAAATCGACAACAGAAAATTTCATCATTCGAGGGTACAAATAATGGCGAAAAGTTGAATCCTATACGCAATAAAATCGACAAAAGAAATATTTAAAAACTTCAGCTGTTGCCACTGTCTCTGGATATCAAATTTAAATGCTTCGCTTCTCTTAAGGCTCAACAGAAATTATGTTATTTATAAAGTAGGTTCATTAAACTAGCCTTACTCAAACGAGGTAACATAAGCAGACAGTTTCTGGAACAAAATGTCTGGAACCACGTGAAAGTTTCAGACGCAAAAAAGTGGCCGTAGTCACCAAAAAAAGAGCAATGCTGCTCATAGAAAGAATAGTCTGAAATGTGGGGAATAATAAGAAAAAGGGCAGCTGAGAACAGGCTACTGTAGGCCTAATTCTGTTCCGCTGCGATTACGCAGGAACCAGAATTTTTATTATTATTATAAAATGTGGACTGAACGGAAAAAATTTAGGATTTCCTCATTAGAAAGGCTGTTTTACCACATGAGCAGTGCCGTTAAAAATACTAAGCAGGGATCATGAAGTTAGCGATAGTTATCATTGTCATAATTTTTTTAGTAAAAACATTGTAAATCTTTGGTCGTAGTCTCGAAAATTAATATGCTTAACTATTGTATCTTTGTACAGAAATGGTTCTTGCACAAAAAATTGTTCTTACTTTTTCACATTTGGCTTTGTTAATGTGGCTTAGTTTGAAAACATGATTTATTTGAAAACGGGATAGATGTCGATTTTTGCATCTGAATTTTTGTTTTTTTTTGGTATAAATTAGTTGTTCACTTGGTATAATTGTTTTTTTTTACTGGATTGCATGTCCGTCAATTCGTTTGCTGCGGTATTCATTAAATAAAAGAATTTGATCTCATTGGTGTGAAACCTTTCTTGTATAGGGGTTTGTCCTTTTTAAGAATCTATCAAAGTTTAAATAACAAAATATGAACTACTTCTTCTTTAATGGCTTCCTTAAAGTATATCTCTGCTTCAATTGGTAGAAAATTGAAACAAGATTGTTGATCAGAGCTGTCGGAACATTATGGGCCATCGCACATTGGCAAGCCTGCTTGTTAATTGATCTCAAACGAAGTTTATCGCAATTATATTAGACCTGTGGTCTTTTTATGCAATTTTTCCATTGATCAATTTTTTTTCTGACCCATTTAACTTTTCGTCCTCAAAAACAGGATAAGCAAAAACAGTTTATCAGGTAGCAGTTTATAGAAGGAGCTCCATTCAAATGCAAGAAAGTTCTTCTAAAAGAAATTGACATTGCAGTAAACGAATTCTGCGCAATCATCAAAAGAGTTCGAGTTGACCAAATACATCCAGAACAATCGCACACCACAGAATTCAACGCACTAAATGCAGCAAGCAACCCAGCTGTTGTCTAATTTTTAGAAAACATTATGGCCACAGGCTCGGCATCAATGCAATCAGCATTACAAGAACCACAAATTTCCAGCCTGAGACCACCTTGCATTAGCACGCGAGAATTCAAAAACAGTTAAAGCATAAAAACGAAATCGTACAAGAACAGAAACAGTTAATCGACAAACAAGCTCAAACGATTGCAGAAAAACCATGCTATGGAAAAACGAAGGCAGCAGATAGAATTAAGGGATAATGCAAATGCATACCAGTGTCGAATGATTGATCATTTCCAATCGGAATTCGAATATTTACGGGACCAGAACAGTTCGCTAATGGAAAACTTAATGGGTCACAATATTCAAAATTCAACTAATTTTTTTGAGCCGTCGGAACCAAAAGTTTCCAAAATTTATCAACAGAAAAACTAACCATTTATAATTTCAGACAGCTCATACAAAAATACGACAATCTGATTTTTCTTATGATACTGGGATTCATTCTTCTCCCTCTGCAACAATTATTGATTTGGGACAAACAGTCGAACAGTATTCGTCAGGAGCAAAATGCCAATCACTCATTTTTCATGCGGGTCATAATAGTATTGATAAGGGTGTTTTGGGGGCGGCCGCAGCATCTCAATTATGTGAAACTGTTACAAAAGCATATAAAAAGTTGAAACCTCACCGAGTTCTACTTTCTGGAATTCCACAAGTTAAAAGTGACCATTATGGGCGTGAATCGAATAATATTGAAATTGAGGAGTTCAATAAGCAACTGGGAATTTTTGCTTTGGAGTTAATTGGAACATTTAAATGGACTAATGTAGAGGTTTTGAAATGCAACGGAAATATCTAATGATGGTATTCATTTAAATGTGGCTGGAATACAAAAAATTGTCAAGAGTATTCGGAACTATTATCAACAGCATAGTATTACTGTGTCACAAAGCAACATTGCACTGCGACAAATTCAGCGTTTTTAATCAATCCTTTGGTTGTGTGACTTAATGTTTTTTGTCAGCAAAAAATGAGCATTTCCAAACTAATAGTTTTTGCTTTTTTACTTAGCACTTCAAATGAAAAATTTATATATTCGGTTATGTCACACAACCAAAATCATGATAATTATAATGTGAAAATTATGTTTTTTCGTTTTTTGAATACTTGCAAAATATTTTTCTTAACTTCATGCGCCTGCTCCTAAGTGGTGATATTCATCTAAATCCGGGTCCCTTTTCTCACATTCGTGAATCGGACATGCTGATAGACATAGTTACAAAGGATTACAAAAATCTAAACACTTGCCTCTTCAGTGCACGCAGTTTAAAAAAACAAATCTGACTTTCTCTGAGTTTTTGACAAATTTAACTCAAAACACAGTGATCCTAACTGAAACTTGGTTGAATGAAACAGATATTTATCAAGAGAATTATTTGAGTCCGAAACACAAATTTTTTCAACATCAAGGTCATCGAAGACAGAAGTAAATAAGGGTAGGGCTGTTGCCATCTGGGTTGCTAGGGACATATCTTCAAAACAGCGAAATGATCTAAATGTACTCAATAAAAGCTTTTTTGAGTCCCTATGGTTACAAATATCTGGGCTAGCAAAATCCTAACTAATGCTTCGTATTGTCCAAAGAAAAACTTGGGAAACTATTTCATCGATGAATTAACTTCAGAAACTTCCTCGGCGTACTCAATCACTGACGAAGTTTTGCCTTTTGGCGATTATAACCTCAATTGTTTCAATAAAAGGATGGATCCACTTTATTGGATGAATATGCGAGTAATTTCGGACTCACTTTATCAAACACAGAAAAACCAACACGAGCCACCAGCCAGGGCGTAACACTAATCGATCATGGGTTTTCCAGCAAAAACCAAATTCAATAGGTTGAGATTTTTCCCCATCAGTTGAAATGGATCTTTTATTGTTTTCTACACTACCAATTTTCTTGTTGAACCGAAAAACAGGAAGCTAAGTTTTATCAGTAGAAACAAAAGAAAAATCGATGCAAATAAATTTAGTCTTGATCTTTCAAATCAGGACTGGAGTAACTTATATCAATGCGAAGATGGAAATAGCATGTACAATATTTTCATAAATGGTTTCAGTACTACTCTCGCCCCACTTATAAAAAGCTTTCAACCAAAAAAAACTGCTGAAAAGCCTTGGCTAACAAAAGAACTGAGAAAAAATCACGAAAAAAACGGACTTTTTAATATCCGGAAAAAGAACCCATCAGAGCAAGCGCATAACATTTTCAAATATCAGAAAAATTTGGTTAATAGGCGTTTACAATTAGCACAAAACGAAGTTTGCAAACATTTTTTCAATGAACTACCAACAAGTAAAAAAACAATGGAGTTTCATCAAAAAAGAATTCGAAAAGAAAGGGGATGTCTCGTTATAGACAAACTAGTCGATGGTGAAAGAGAAGTAGAAAATGAACTTGATATTACAAATTGTCTCAATAGAAGTTTTCAAAAATTAGGCTTATTTAATTGACAATAGGTGAGTGCTCCAAATATGTCTCGCATAGAAATTATGGAAAGTTTTGCTTCAGAACAGTCACACTAAAGGAACTTTGTGATGCCATTGATTCACTCGACAACAATAATTGTCAAGGTCTGGGCGTTTTTAATGCTTGGGCAATCAAGGCAGCAAAGTTTGCTCTCGGAACCCATTTGCAGTTTGTTTCTAACACATGCATTAGTGAAAATATTTTCCCAGAAAATTTGAAATTTGAAACTTGCTTTCATTAGTCCGGTCTACAAAAAAGGGATGTAAAAAATTTGTGAGAACTATAGGCCTATCTCAATTACTCCATTGTTTGCAAAACTCTTTGAGCGTATATTTCTCAATCAGGTTAACAAATTTATACTAAAAAAAAGTTTTGAACGGTACACAGTTTTGATTTCAAAAACATAATTTTTCTACAGATGCTGTTTTACACTTAATCGAAGCATTACAAGAAAACTATGATAACTTAAAAGTTTCATTTGCTGTTTTTATTGATCTAGCTAAAGCATTTAATTCAATATTGAACGAAATTTTTCTCAAAAAGATTGAAGCTTAATGTTTTTCAGAGAGTGCAGTTGATTTATTTGCTTCATTTCTTAAAAACAGACAGCAGTGTGTTAAGATAAATGATGTTTACTAAGAATGGTTGGAAATAAATCATGGTGTTCCACAGGGAACGGTTTTAGGGCCACTAATTTTTCTTCTCTACATTAATGATTTTCGAGAAAAGGTACAAGGAAACTTCGACATAATTCAATTTGCTGATGATACAAGTTTCCATTTTAGCAGAAACAATGTCAGCGAACTGGAAAAATGTGTTTCTGAAAACAGATAGCTGTGTAAATCATAAAATTAATCATGAATACCGATAAAACTGAACTTCTCTGCGTCTCGAAAGAAAATGAAAATTTTGATCCAATAGTTTTTCGGGGACAAGAAAATAAGCCACGAAGTCACGGCAGATACTTGGGTATAATGATTGATTCTAATTTAAGCTTCAATGTACAACTCAG